>NC_061069.1:6416826-6751508 GCF_021917145.1 Hypomesus transpacificus
TCTACTGTTTATTAGGGTCCATGAACCAAAGCTGCCACATGCATTGCTTTTTCTCAAGAATGTTCCCTAGTCACCACACATGGCCTCCTGTGAACTTACTGCAATTGCCCGTTTATTGACCTGTCCATCAATTATGATGGACTATTTGCTTAATCGAACAGGGATATTTAACTCGACTCAAAGATGGAGTAAAATTTGCCTCTTTGAGGAAAGTATCTGAGGCCTGAGGGCCGCATTTGATATACACTCCTTCAGGCTTTAACAGACGAACCACCAAGTGCAAACGCTCTGTGGAAACTAACTGAGCAGCAGGAATGTGGCCTAGCCTGTTTGAGTTTCCCAGGGCACTCTGGCTGGCTGGCTGGCTTGATGCCAGTTCCTCTTACTGTCAAGCCCTCCAAGGTGTAAAAAGCTCTGTGTCTTTAATGCCATCACCAACTGTCAGTCCATAGTCATAGACCTGGGTGTGGGAGGAGTTTCAATTTTTTACTAGAGCTAGAAGAGCGCTCTGTTTTGAGAGAGATAGATTTCTACTCCTGGTCCAAGGCTGTATATTAACACACATGGTACTTTAAATTCAGTTTAACTTGTCAGGCTTGCTTGCTTTGGGCCATCTCAATCTTTTTTCAAATCTATATGTTCTAAAGATTAAGAGCCCTGAATTGCTGTAATGATCATCTTTATGGTTGCAGTAATATCCATTTCTCCTGCGATTCTCATCAGAAAGTGACATTATAATGGCCACTGTCTTTTCTATTAACCTTTGTCTACATACCATTCCACTGCCTTGACTCTGAGGGGTTAGGCAAGACGCTGACCTTGCCAGACAGGTCAATGCATCATGCATACATGTGTTACAAGCCCCATATGAAACTCCCACATATACACTCAGAGACTCATTGGTTCATACTCACACAAACAGTCACACATGCAAACCAACGTCATACACATTTTGACAGGCGTACACAACCATACCCACACTTAGCCTGCTTCTTTTCAGACAGTCTCATACGCATGCGCGCACACAGACATTCCACCATCTCTGAGTGTTGCTAATGAAAAATAGATTGCTGTCACAGTTTCCAATCTACCCAAGCCCCCCCCCCCTCCCAAGATATGTATGCATAGGGCCAAACCAAATGTAATCCGTCAGTTGACATGATGATTACCCCAAGTCCTAATCCTGCTGCTGCTGCTGCTTTACTGCAACAGCGGAGAGGGACAGGACTACAGAGCAGAGAAAGGGGCAAGAGAGGGAGACGAAGAGAAAAAATCAAATTAAATGAAAAATGTGTGTGGGAATAGTGAATGGCCTTGCGGTGTCACTTCCCATTGAGTAGGTTCCAAAGTATGTTTGAGGATTAGCTGGCGTGTGAGGTGCTTAATTGTTGTTTGTAAATTGCACATTGGTAGGCTACAGTGTAGGTAGATTTATGAGTAGTCTCTCTTTCTAAGGAGAGAGTATTACAATCTGAATAACATTGTAGTTCAGGTGTAAATGCTTACCTGTCCTTTTTCTGCTGATTTTATACAACAGATTATTCCCGTACTCGCAAACCTAGGTAAACCAATAAGCTGGTAACCAATCTGTCAGTCGGCTGTGTGTGTGTGTGTCTTAGCCATGTAAGTGGGGTGTTTGTGAACATTTATCAAGTATAAGAATCTAATGCAAGAGAACAAGTTTGCACTGTGAAGCAACTGTAACGCTATTCCACAATTCCACAGTGGCTCTGTTTCATCGGATACAAATACTGCACTCTGTTTAAGGTCGGGCCTTACCCACAGTCTTGTCCCTCAAGGGTATAACAGCAAACATGAGACAAGGGAACCTGGGAAAGCGGTGACACCAGAGACAGACGCTTCAGGATTTGTTTTGACATGCTTATTATTATGCAATAAGAAGGCTTGGTGGTTTGGCCATTTTTGTGTGAAGCTACAAGATGTTTGTTTTTAGTTAAGTTGTTTGTGAATTCAGATAGATTTACACTGGCTGACTGTATTGTTTGTACAGTGGACCATAGTCATGTAAAGTCACATGAGTTGTTTCAAACCCCAGTTTGTATGTCGTTGCTTGACCACTAATAATGTTGTAGTTGTAGCTGACAAGAAGTCTGTATAAAAGCCTGTGTACAAGTCAGAAAAAGCATCCGGTTTCAAATTGACTCACTTACTCACATCCCAGTGAACGACGAAAAGACCAATTTGCTCAATTACCTCCTTTACAATATAATCCCCCTCACACCCCTTCCAGTCTGACCCAGTTTGACCCCTTTGCCTGATTGTAATACTGATCGCTTCTTCTCCTGATCTCGGAGGAGGCTCATCCAGTTCCAGTGGCGTTGTGATATCTGTGACTGGCATTGACTCAAACTTCCTAGGTGGTGATGTGTCTGACGACTCGCTGTGTTATCAGCAGGACTCTGTGATTGCTGCTGGACTTTATACTATGGAAATATCCTGTGCTTGTTGTAAATCTGTCATTGTTACTGAGGCAGATGTTTTATATTGGATAAAGGTAGATTAACAGATGTAAGCAGCATTAGAGAATTTGATCATGAGAAAGAAAATTGCACTCAACTGAAAATGGAGACGTGCAACAGCAGAACAGGATGGTGTTTTGTCTATGTTGTACCACTCGCTATTTTTTTTTTTTTTTGAAATTGGTGTCACAGCTTTGTTGTATCTATTAAGCACCAACCAGTAGCAAAAAGTTGCATAACTTCAGGTGTCACCACACACAACCTACATTTTGAAGATTGCCATCTTATTCCCCCAAGTCTCTCACAAGTTAGTGCCCAGATAGTTCAGAATTTCATCTGAAATGTTTTGGCTTTCTTTAAATGAAAGCCGATTATTTTTTGCATTGATGACATCAAATGTCATCGAAATTGTTAGCCTGCTACCCCAGTAGACCTGGTCACAGAGGATTCGGTTTAATTGATTACTTCCGCTGGGAACAGAGTTCTAACCCAATGCAGATTCTTTCTACAGATGGCGACTTGGAAATGGAATTGCCAGTGCTTCTCCTCTTTGTTGTGACCTTCCCCATAAACCACTCAGCTTTATATCAGTTCTTGTATCATTAATATCTTAAGAAACAAAGTCAAGAAAGAAAAGATGTCGTAGAAGGTATTATTCCCTGTCTGGCATGGTCATCCTGGGAGAGGCTGGATTGCTTGACAGGAATTGTTTGATTGGATTTAAAAGACCCAGTGGATGCATGGTTTCTTGCTATGACTATCATTAAAGGGTGATCTGATGTTCTATTGGAGCACATCTGTGCCCATGAATAGCCCTGCCAGGTCAAAGAAAGACCAGTTATTTTTGATCCCTCCATTCCCGGTAAGCCCTAGTCAAATTGTGTGCCCATAAATATAGTATCATGAGAAGTATGTGACCACTTGTGGTTTAGTTCAAAAATACCATCTACTCACATAGGAGTGTCAGTACTGACAGAGTTGGGACAATTGATTCACCAGTTGCAATCCTTAATGAAGTTTGAGCTCAAATAATTGTGATGAGCTTTTTCTAGCCTTCAGGGCAT
This sequence comes from Hypomesus transpacificus, assembly GCF_021917145.1. Taxonomy (NCBI): domain Eukaryota; kingdom Metazoa; phylum Chordata; class Actinopteri; order Osmeriformes; family Osmeridae; genus Hypomesus; species Hypomesus transpacificus. The sequence goes on from NC_061069.1 coordinate 6,420,371, forward strand.
GAATGTTATTGAGTCTAGTGTCCTGGTTTCAAGTGAAAATGTTCAAATATTCATGCTCACCCTTAAGGGCACTTGGAACCACAGAACATCTGGACTGTTGCGTAGACTTCATGTAAGAAAAGTTCCCTCTCAAAGCTTATTCACTTCAAATCACTATTGTCTTCTGTCAAGTTGTGGTCTGTGTGTGTGGTATTGCCTGCCTCCAAAGCAGACAGTGTGTCAAAAGAAGAAAGCAGAGCTGGGGGAATCACCCCCACCGATATGTATTATAAAAATATTTACTCTAATGACCCCTTGCTTCTCCATGTGATCCAGCAGTTATTTCGAGCGGCCTGTCATCCAATCTCTGTCTTACACTCTTTCTGGTCCCCTCAGATTTACTGTTCTTAGTCAGCTCGCCAAGCAGAGTGTGAATCCAGACTGTACAGTAATTGCTTATCATTTCTTTCTTTTTTTTAATCCTGTTTGTAAACCCAGTGCAATAGACTTTGCTCATTTATGGATCATTAGCATAATTGGAATCAAATGGAGTAGTATATCAGATTCCAAAACAATGTCAGTTGATGAGCATGTTAAAGTATGTGATTGAAGTTGCTTGAATGAACATGTCTTTCATACTTGGCTGGCATTGCAGGGGTCGACTATGAGGCTTGGTCCTGCCTAGTTGTACGTCAGTGATAGCTGCACTAGCTAGTTAGCTTACAACTTTGTGAACACCCACCCAGAGCGTTGAGTTGGTACCAGCATAGTGTAGCAGTGTGGAATCCACCCGCCACCCGCCGTCCTGATGCCTGTGAATGCCTGGTTGGCTGCTAAAAAGACTTGACTTTTGACAGCTTTTGCTTCTGTCACACTGAAAGCTATCCTCTGAATCTTCCAAGTGAAGACCAAGGTGAAATCTGAAGAATGGGTTCCCATCCTGTTGTTGTTACATTCCTACACAGAACTATGAAAGAAGACTGACAGATCGAAATAATTTATGTGATTCAGACTGGTCATTCAGGTGCAGAATGCATACCTGCACCTTGTTGTTGGCAGACCCCTTAAACAAATTGACTTAGGCCTTTCACCTTAACAGCACCCTGTAAGACAAATGGGACTAAAGTTGTTTATCTTCTGATATGTCATCATTCACTGTTACTGGCTTTTTGGAAGGGAGGTTGGGATCTCCTCTAAACCTGTGCTATAGTTGGTTAGGTATTGAGGTCAGGCAGGACTCCTTGAGGAACATGGCTCTCGACCAAAATAGGATTCGATGTGCTGAATGGCCAACAAAAGTTTATTTTGGGAGGAGATGTGGGATGTAATATACTGCCTTGCTCAAGCTTTGTTCGGTGAGAGTTATGAGTTTCTCCTTCAGTCAGACTCATAGACAGAGCTGTAACAGGCGGACTATACTGTAGGTCACACCGTTATTTAGCTAGTTGCTCAGTAGCTTGTTCCAGTCATAACATGTTGTCATGATTTAATAATTTCAAAATGTTTGGCTTGGAGGGCACAGATTACATGAAAGGTCGCTTCACGCCAAGTCCAGTTGTTGCACAGACAAGAATAAGCGCCTGGCCTTCGTGCCACGCGCGAGTGTAACCCGATGAAAGTTGTAACAGCTGTGAATGACCTTTACAGCCCCTCCTCTTCTCTTTCTACTCAAACTATGTTCTGTGTGCTTGTCATGTCTAGGCTATATTCTGTCTAGTTCATTCCAGGTTATTCAATTAAAGTTATGAGTGTTGTCACCAGCAACACTCATCGTCAAGTAGGCTAAAGGACAGGTAGACTGATTATTAAAATCTTCCAAAAATGTAGTTACCAAAGTCTTGGAACAGCAAGACCTAGATTTCCGACAAGATTCCTGGAGGAGACGAAATGCCAATGCTGAAGGCCACTTGGAATTACTTAATTATTGTACTAGTTCTGTCTAGTATCATCTGATATTTTTATTTTTTGTCTAACATTTTACTGCACCTTAAGTACCCTTTCTTTCCCATTTTGGTCTGTTTTTTTCCTTAATAAGCTGTTAGTTCATAAACTACGGGTATAGTAACTGTCCCCCCCCTTTCTGTGTCTCTCTTACTGTCACAGATATCCAGGAATTTTACGAAGTGACCTTATTGGACAGTCAGAAATTTGTGGAGTCACCAAAGGCTGTGGAACCTATGCCGCCAGTCAACCTATGGGACTTCTCCAGCCTCCAAAGCACAACGGTGACGTCCGACACCCTGCCCAGCCTTAGCACCAGCATAGAGGTAAGCTAAAACTGTGGTTGGTGCTTCGATGTCATTAATGCAACATGATGCATTATTTGACAGTTATTTGAAAGTTATTCGACTCCAAGGTCCGAGCATGGTTGTGATGATTTAGTTTTTCATCTCTGTTAAAACAGGGGGCCTCTGGTGTATATTGTGAGGTGATTTCATCTTTGTGTATGAGTCATACACATGTTGAATTGCATCGATTGTAGGTCCAGAAATAATTGATAATGTGTAAACCTGTCCCTGAGTTATCCTGGTGTTATGGATATATTTGAGTGCCGCTGCCCATTGTGTCACTAAAACGTGCTTCTTCCATAAAAATACATACCATCCACACTAAATTTCACCTTTGATCGGCCACATTGTTTCAACATCAATATTCCAAACTGTGTATTTGCAGGGGCACAGTGCTTATTTGATGTCTTACAATTTCCTTGAACATGCCATGAGGTGGAGTGAAGGAGAATTCCATTTCAGTTCCACTGAACATCTTTTCAAATCTCATAAGAAAGTGGTCAATTGTCCACAATGTGGACAATGTATGCGTCTTTAGCTTTGGAAATTAGAGATCAGATACTGACTTTCCCCCTTTGAAAGCTGCAAAACATTGATTCTTTGTTTGGTGGTTGAAGTACTCTGATTGATAGTAATTTTAGTTGTAGTAACAACATTGATTCAACATGTTAATATTGTGATGGACTGAGTGATTCATTGAGTTGAGTGTAATTTCATTCAGTTCAGTGTTTTTTATTTATTTCAGAAGTTGAGTTAGAAATAGCCTGTATTCCACTTGGGCGATTACAAGACAACACTCCTTAGTGATCAATTTTGGCACAATCCCTCGCTCTCTCGTTCAGACTAACCAGCAACTACATTTATGCATTTAGCAGACGCTTTTATCCAAAGCGACTTTCAAGAGAGCTTTACAAAAGTGGAACTAAAATAGTATAGGTGCTAAATTATTTTTCTTTTGATAACTGGGAGATGAACCAGCAGCCATTTTGTTTCTGTACCAGATGTGGGTGAGATGATCAGCCAACCATTGAGGCTAAGCTACACACAGCATCCCATCTCAGTCCTAGGTTTTCCATTTCAGCTGGCCTGACATGTCATCACAAAAAATACTAATGTTTAGTCCAGTACATCGCCAGCCCCTGCAACATGCCATCCAATGGACAGTAGTACTCTTGTGTATGGGGCTTGAAGGCAAATCGTTTCTTACAGTGGATCTAACAGTTTTTGAAGCATAACTCATTCTTACTCTAAGTTTTCTCTAAGCCTATCTCGAATGGTAATCCATCAAATTGAACACCCTCTCCCTTTTCCTCTTCCTCCATTGTTTCTTGTTGTAAACACACATGTTCACTCTCAGGACTCTCCCCTTCTAAATGAAATACTCCACACGCTGGCACAGGCAAAAGCCTCGCCCTGTGAGGTCGAACAGGTAAGTACTCCACATCTGTTATCGGTGTGGGTGGGAATGGGGCGCTTTCCCCTCACCGCATGTCCCATCCCGCTCTTGTGTGCTTTTGACCATACCAGGGTTGTCAGGGGTGGTTGTCAGGGGTGGGGTCGTCATGGTTCAGGGTTCATTGGGCTTCCATTCATTTTGGGCTTCTCTGTTGGGTTGACTGCAGTACATCTCCTGTCTTAGGAGCCATGGTTAGATCTACGAATTGAGGTGGGATTCAAATAAGCTTCAATGGCTACTATGAATTTGTATTGGAATTCTCTTTTGAAAGAAGCCAAGTGTACTGCTACCTATGATTTGGATACACTTATTGAGAGCAATGTGAGCAAATGGATAAAAACATTTCTTGAGTCCATTGAGACTGGAGTTGTACTTTTTCAACCTGAGGTGGTGGAAATTTGAGTTGTATAATTGTGGAGGATGCATTGATGGTGTTCAGGGAACCCTTCACTTTTTTCCCCCACTGGTGTAAATACTATATATTGCAGTCACAATGCATCTAAAATGTGTTTTCCAGCCATGTTTACCTTTACTTTGAGAAAAGCCATTCTTGAAAGTATATATATCTTTGTGTTTTATCTTGTCAAGTATTTATCAACATTGTTTGTTAATGTACATTTGTATGGGTCAGAAATAACAAAACAAATGAGTGGATGACCATTTTGTAGTGTAAACACCCATCTTCATGTCTGTTGATGAAGCACCTTATTTTTTCGTGGTTTAGTCCCTGCCTTTTAGACACGCTTCTCTTGAGAATCAACCCTGTGGCAGTATTTTAGACCATCACTCTTCATAAATCCAGCATTCCGTTGGCAAAACAGATCAGTCTAGTCAATGTCACACTATATTTCTTCAATGTTCTCTTTGCTTTGAAGAGGCTTTCTCTGAAGGAGTTGAAGCACTGTGGAGTTGGCCCTGGTTACAACACACGGGCATGATGTGCACTGGAGAAGCTGCTTTTAAGATGGAGCACAATCACAGAATCTGACATCCAATATTTATCAGTGTGCAGCGTTTCAGGGCACTGTACCTCACTACTGGGACTGTTCTCCTCCCCTTGTCTATCCCCTGCCCATGTGTCTCATGCTGGAATGTACCTCATCTTTGGTCAACATAGTCTCTTTAAAGGTGAACTCTTATTCACCTGTGTCCATATTGTGGGCTTGGGGTGTGCTTTTTAAATGTATGTTTACGGATGTAGTAGAAACCATGCTCTTGACTTTTCCGTCTCACCATTTACCTCGTCCATAAAAGTACATTTTGAGAACTGTCTACATTTTTTTTAATTGGTTGATTAGTATACTCCTCCAGCTGCTCTAATGCCCAGTGACCAAAATCTCTACAATTAGTTATTGTAATGCATATTATTAGATTATGTTAATGTGTCATGGTTATTATATTAAGTAGCCTCCAATATTATAGAAATAATATCACCCACCAAGCACATTTACTTTTCGTGCATTACCATTGCGTTGGTGGTCAAGTAACCCCAAAAATGTGAAAGGATAGAGGGAAAAACAGTAGTCCTATATAGCTGTTTAGGTCCGGTAAAGCATTTTGAAAGTGATCAGTGTTTCCCTTGGGAATATGCTTACTACAAATGTAAGGAGCCTGACAGCATACTGCTGTGCATTCATTTAACTGGACATGGAAGCGATGCTTATTTCTCCTTCTCACCATGGTTTCGTAAAAGACCTAGCAGGTCTAGGCTACTTTCGTGACTGATTTGAAAAATAAATAATTAAATAATAATAATAAAAACTTTAATACATCAATTAGTTGAAACTTCTAATGTGTTGAGGTGAAGCTAGTCAAGCCTTTTGTTATTCCTTTAGACAAGCGGATGTAAGCAAGCAAAGCTCATCCATGATATATTAAAGTTAACCTAAAATATTTATGATTTCGAGTTTCCACACGCAGAGTGCATCGCTCTTTCCACACTCAAAAAGGCTAACTCCATCTCCTTTAGTTCTGCAAGCCCGCAATCATTCAAGGTTATGTTGTATCTGATCATTACCAGATAGAAGATAAGTTTGGTGAAGCAAGTAAGCATCTCTCTCTCGTGCTTGATTGCGCTTGTGATGGATGCGTCATCTGATGGCAGTATGTGCCTCAGATCACTCACTCACTGTTCTCAGCCATTACGGATTCATGGACAAAGAACATTATAGTTACCTTTCATCCTTTTAGCGCCACGCATTTCCAAGGTCTTTAACTGGTAACATACCCTACCGGTGAAGGGGGCAATGGATAGATGTGTCCTGGTCACACATTTTATATGTCTACAATCGTAAAATTATTAGCTCCTTGAAGAATATTTGCCGGGTAGTTTAATTGATTCGTATGTGTAGCTTGCTATTGGACAATTGCTATTGGATGAAAACACTTCAGATCGGCACAACGTCCCAATTGAAATATTCACAGTTTAGAAAGAAACTACCTTAATTCGATTTTTAGCTGGGACCAGCAGCTCTATAGTTCGCTCGGTTGGTTAGTCGGTGCACTGTGAATGCAAGCACGCGTCAATGCATGCGCATTCTTGTTCTCTGCTATTGCAAATTCGCTCTTGTTTCCGCAGGAATGAACTAGCATGATAACTGACACAGTGGTCAATCTCAGCCGATACTCAGTCAGGCTATCCCCAGCATTGAACGGGTTAAAGCTACGCTTGCAAAATTTCCCACGTTTCTGGGTTGGAGTTGGCTTGGTCCTCTGCAACGAGTTCAAGACCATAGCGCTGGATCTACTCCTGCGCATGAAAATAATTATATTCTGGATATCACCAATTACGCATGGAGTAAGTGGAGAGGAGGGGAGCTCTCACCCCGTGCTCTCACCGATACTAGAGTGAAGACTGCGCGTCTATCGGCGTGTGTGAGAGATATCTTTAAGGAAAACTGCCCTGTCCCGAGCGCATTTGAGAGTAGGTGTGAAATGAAATGCTGCTGATACTTCCGAGGCTACTACCTCCTAACACAGAAGGATGGACTGCATATGCATTGTCACAACCAAGGTAATTTATGTCGGAAATTGTCAAGATTGGCGCTTTTATCGAAGTTTTATTAATTTCCCAATTGATGGGCGAACAGCTAATTTGTAGTTTCAAGACACATTTTAATTAGCGTTGATATATATACCTAGTCCACGTTGATAATGGTATTTATAATGAAATACGCTACGTTTTCTTGCTTGGGTATCTTGTAGCTTTCTCATAAGGATGCGTGGAAGTAGTAGCTGCTATTGTATTATCATTTTATATGGCACATTTTCCTATTCATAGAGCACAAGCGATTGCTTAATTGGTCCATGTACTGCAGGCGTTTTTTGTTGTTGCTGTGGTCAGGGGTTATAGGGTGAGCATCCTACTGTACTCATGATGATTCTTGTGTTACATTGGATTTATGTATTAGTCCTCTATATACACACCCACTCAACTTTGAGAGTGCACTTAATATTGCTACCCAAGTCTTGGTTGTCATCTGTTCTCTGTAATATTTTGTGGTGGTAATTGTTGTGCTGTTAACAATGAGAAGGCCCTGAAACGTGACCTTTTGGTTTGATCTTTAGACTTCTATGGCCTGTGTAGGCAGGTGCATTTCAGGCTTAAACAAATGAAAATTAAAAACTACACCTAATTTTGTATTAGTGATTTTAGATTAATTTGTGAAACTACATTTCATATGCACCATTTAACTGTTAATTCTAACAAGAGTGATGTATTAATAGATTGAGTGCTTAAAAGAACATAAGATTGTGTTCTTGTACTAGTTATGTAGATGTAGATCCAGTTGAAATCCCCTTTGCTCTGTAGATAAAATCAATGAAGGGTGTAGAGTTTTATGTACACTTGCATTGTCACCTGTTTTTTATGTAACCTACCCTTCTCCATTCACCTCAAATACAACACCATTATAATGGATTCTGCGGTGCAAATGGGCTAACCAACTGCATCTCCGTCCTCGGGATTGAAAACAACATGCCTGCTGTGGTCACTAGTTCCCTCCCTCGCCTCTCTCTGTACTCCAACTAGACTACCTGCAACAGGGAGTTGTCCAACTGCCACAAGCGATCCCCAGCCTGTTTCTGAGAGGTAGTGGAGTCTGCTGGTTCTGTCAGACACTATAGCCCTGCAGGCTGATCGTGCTGCTCCTCTTCCCTACAGGCAGCTGTGGGTGTATACATGCGGTGTCTTTGTGTGTCAAGGTCCCCCTCCCCCATCACAGACAGTTGTCCTGTGAGACAGCCGCATCGATTCCAGTCTGCAGGCTCTGTGGTCCAGGGTGTTGGAGTTGAGGGAACTCTTACTTCAGCTGCAGGTGCAGAACAAACGGTGTAGGAAATGAAAGATGGCTTACTGTGTGTTTTGGGTTTTGGTTATATGCTGTGATGGTCAGATTTGTTTGGAGCTAGGATAAAAATAGGCTTTGGAGTGTGAGTTTTGTGTAGAGAACGTACCGTAAGGACTTTCTTGAAAGCTCATAAGAGCCACACAGAAAGTGAAATGTAAAATACGAGTTCAGGACAGTAAATCTTGGTGTAGCTTGTATTTGTGTTAGAGCTATTCCCACACTTGTGAGAAAATAAAAACAATTAGAGGGGAACTGCCACAGCCAATAAGGACCCCAATTAGAACCAGATGTGAACCATGTTGTTGACCCCTCACTGCCATGGTCTCCCAAATCAGTCCTGTCCTGTCCTGTGGTCCGGTCAGAGCAGCAAGAACTTGAAGAATACGCCTTTCGGTGTATATTTGTATAGCTTTAGATCCATCTGTGCTTTATGGTATGACTTAAGACAGGCTTTATACTACTATAAATCACTGTGTCAAAGGGAATGAAATGGCAATACCAATGATTCTCCCTGTCGTGCACATCTAAAATCCCATTTTTGCTTTCATACAAGTGAGCAGTACATTTGTTTTCTCATATGTAGTTTTGAAATGTATATTGTCAGCAGTGTCTGTGAGATGTGGTTCACAGTTGTGTATATCTGTTCTAGTCCTCCTTGATTAAAGGCAGGGTGGACTTAAGGTGTACCAAAGGTCTATTCCTGTCAAACTTGTCTGGATTTGCTTCATTTGCTGTTCCAGGTTGTACTATAGGTTGTTTGTTAATTGTTAATGCCTGGTAATAAAATCTCCTTTATTGCTGTAATAGGAAGAACACTAGGGTGTACCGTGTACACAGTAAAAATTAATCTGGGAATGAATGTTAATGTATTCCGTGTGCTTGCATCACATGGTCCATTATACTGTTGCTAAGTGGCTTTACAGTACTCTTCTTCTTTCTGGGTTAACCTCAGTGAGCTATGCTGTCTTCTGTCTGTAGTGTTGGTGCATTACCAGCAATGTTTAGCATAGTGCAGTGCTGCATTAGCATGGGAGCGCATAGAGTAAGGGTGGAATGAGTCAGAGATCCTGCTTCTGACTCCTCAGGCAGCCCAGACTCTGCTCAGTCTATCAGAGGGAAGGTTATGGTGCTACTCTTGCGTCATGGACGCCGCCACCACCTCCTCCCACTGTTTGGCCTGTTCGGTCTGTCAGAGGGAAGGTTATGGTGCTACGTCATGGATGCCACCACCACCTCCTCCCACTGTGTGGCCTGTTCGGTCTCGGGACGTGACACTGGACATCGCTGTGTCTGTATGGGTCGTTCGTCAGACAGTGGGAGAATTGTACTGTCCACAAATTTCTATGTACACTTAGCCCTCTTCACTGAAAAGGAAATTATTTAACCAGTGCTGCTGAACTATAATCAGGCTATCATATATATATACACACACATACATACATACACACAGTGCCAGTCAAAAGTTTGGACACAGTTTCCCAAACTTATGACTGGTACTGTATATATTCCAACATGCTGAAGAATTTTCCATGATAAATGCCAAGCAAGGTTTTAGTAACTTAGCATTGAATATTGTGTTGTTTCTTATACATGTTTTTTTTAATAGGACCAGTTGGTGGTAATTTCCTTCCTTTCAGTTTGTATTTATATTTGAGTTTTCTATATTCATTTACATTTACATTTAGTCATTTAGCAGACGCTCTTATCCAGAGCGACTTACAGTAAGTACAGGGACATTCCGCCCGAGGCAAGTAGGGTGAAGTGCCTTGCCCAAGGACACAATGTCATTTGGCACGGTGGGGAATTGATCCGGCAACCTTCTGATTACTAGCCCGACTCCCTCACCGCTCAGCCATCTGACTACCATAATGTATTGTAATGTAATATTCATCGTGAAAGCCTTCACCACTCCTCCAACAGTAACTTTATTTGAATAGTCATCTACGAAGCAGTTTCCTAAATAATTGACATTGAAATGTATGGGTACCTTATGACCCAGAAAGTACCTCCCAAGTACACAGAAAGCCAGTTCTGTATACATAATGTAGTATAGGCAAATATTTGCTAACTAAAGGGAATGGGTTGAGCCATGCAGCATGTGCTTCAGACTAAGTCAGGAAGGAATACAACCTGCCTCTGTCAAACACATCCCAGTGCGGTCCTAACCTTTTGTGCTATTCAGTCAACCAGACACCCTTAAATCCTACAGATGGCTCAAATCAGTTGGCATTGCTTGTTTAGGTTTGTTTGGCATTGCAAAATGTAGTATTTAATAACATGGACTTGGCCCCCCTAAATAATTTTCTTTCTGACCAAAGATGTTCAAGGGTAACAGGTGATGATGTTGAATTCTGCTGGCCTGTACCAAAGGCATGAAGGAATTCATGAATTCATTCATGTTGGCAGTCAAGCATTCATAGTTTAGGTTTGTTCTGCAGTTCCTGCATTACCAATTGATTGGTGGCAGAAAGGGGGCCATGCTCATCTCTCTCTCCTCTCACTCCTCAGTTCAACAGGAACTCACCTCCTTCTTTTCTCCGAGCCGTACTTCCTCATCCTCCCACTTCTTCTTCTCCTGTTTTCTTCACCTCTTAATTACCAGTCCTCTCTTCATTACATTATTTGTCCCAAGATGTGTTATCACCTTCTCTATTTTCATTCTTCCTCTTTCCTTTCCTTTTAACCTTACCTTATGCTTCGCCCAACCACCCTCTGTTAACTTGTCAAGGTGCCATGGTTTATGCCTGTGAAGGCGTGTGTGTGAGTGTGTGTGTGTGTGCGTGCGAGTGTATGTGTGTTCATGCATGGCCGCTCCTGGCCCATGGCTTTTCTGGTGCATGTCCTCCTTGAGGGCACATCAGCCTTGGCTCCTAGAGCACAGATTTCCATGTGGGCCTCTTGTGCCTTACTCCATCCATCCATCCTTCCACATCTACTTTCCCTCCATGTCCTTCTCCCACAACAACCTTCCATCCATTTATTTTTTCTCTAATTTAAGAAAGCACTCAGCTCCCCACTTTTCTAAAACCTGTGATTTTTGTGACTGTTTTAGACCACTGAACTACAGCTTAACTCCCTGCCTGACATCAGCTTATCAGAAATAGCCTATATTTTGTAATAACCTGTTTACAACTAAGTAATTTGGTTGTTGGGGATAGCTTTAGCTGCTCTAATCCTTCCTGCAGTAATTACCACTTTCTCAATAAGTCAGTTGAGGTCAAATGTAACATATTTGAATGGGTCTCATTAGAAGTTGACGCACCACTGGTTTTACAGACATAGACACACATGACTGAGTTTCCCTTCGTTTTACTGGGTCTACTTTTAGCATTTGTTAGGAGCCTTTGAAGTTTGTGTCTCCAACAATGCCGTTATTCCCCAATAATTGGCTACTGTATGAAGTGGTACCATTCTTTTTAGGGAGTGTGGTTTTACAGTTGTACAAACCCTAAGTTGTGTATGCAGAAGGTTAAACTAAGCGATTTGCTGTTTTGTACCCATTTCCCAAGCAAAATCACTGAACACTTCCCCTAACATCGAGTCCCTAGTCAGAATGGAAAGAGATTCCCGTTAGCTTGTAAACTACAATCACAATCACCGTTTTACATCAGAAGTGTATAATGGATGTCAGATTAATGACCTATTCATGTGTGATGAATAGGTGAGGGCAGTGGCTGTCACTTGGCTGAATTCATGTGGAGCTAATGGAGTATTGAGCAGCTTCACATTGTGGTGCATGTCTAGATGCCTATTTGTGTTCCATGCACACAGTTACTATAGTGAGATTGTCAGTGATTCCAATTGCCTTCTTGTTTCATCAAATAAATGACATGGGTTGTAGCTAATAAGGCTTTATTAACTTGATGCTGGTGTAACAAGGCACTTGACTTGAGCTTGAAAGTTACTGAAGTCTTAACCCACTCAGGGAGTCTCCTTCTACTTTTTGTGTGATCCTCTAATGCGCACAGCACACACACACACACTCGCAGTCATGTACGCACGCACACACACACACACACACACATATAGTAATCCTCTCTCTGCTACACATTTGTATGCATAGTGAAGGAGAACCAGGGGTTCTCTGCATATTAAACTCAGCTGTCATCTGCTGCAACGGTGCTGTGTTCTGTCTTTTATCCCTGAATAATGCAGGAGGGGGGGCGGGGGGGATGGGGTGGGGGGATGGGGGGTTAAGCAAGGGAGAAATAGTGTGGGTGTGGTATGCACTGTGTAAACTAGTTTGTAGTCTAGAAACTCCTAGGCTTGAGATCCACGGGCAACGTTGACATCTCTGTCACGCATGACTTGGTGAAGCGTTGCCCTCCTTGCCAAGAGATGGACAGGTGGCCAACAGCCTGCCAGTCAGCGGGGTCATTTTCGCATTGAAACTTTCTTCTTTCTGATGTCTCAAAGGTCCTTAATGTGACACAGTCAACTAATTCATAAAGGTGACCGTCTGAAGAATGGAGATATCGCAATAGTTCAAGTGACAAGACTCTCTCTGTTTCTCACTTTCTCTCATTCCCTCTTCCTCTCCCCCTCCAAAACTCCCAACCCTGTTCAAAACATGTATTCATTGCTAGAAGCTTTTATCCAGAGAGACTGCAGCTTCTAAAGAACACGTTTTGTATTCTAGAATGAGAACAGAACTGGGAGGACATTCCTGCTCGTCTTCATCCTGTACTGTTTGTCCTCTCCTATTCCCTCCAGCTCTTTGTGTGTAGTTTGTTATAGTCATCTCAATTATCGTTTCAGTTCAATTCTTAGATTTCAAATGTTGGCACTAGAAAAGTACGTTAGAGTGGTGGGAATGTTGCATAACTCTGCCCACCTGCTTCTTCAAGTGGGTGATGCCTTTGGTCAGGAAGGGAAGGAACATGGGTCTTTTCTCTGCCAGTCTTGGTCCTTAGCATCAACTGGAATTCCTCCAGAGATGAGATCTAGGTTGGTTCTACTCCAAGAAACATCCCAAAAGATGTCCCCATTCCTTGCAGTCTAGTACCTGGACAGGACCATTGATCTTTAAATACTCATGTTTTATCTTTTAACTGCCTGTTCATCTTTAAATGAACATTTATCAAACATATAGCCGGAGGCTCTACGCTAACATCTCTCTCTCTCCTTCATGGGGCATTGAGGCGAGCCACTCATTGAGACGTTAGTAATGATGTGGAGTCTGCTCTTGACCCTCCCGGCACTGCCTTCACCCCCCTCCCGCCCGATCAGGCCATCTGCAGAGAGACAGCGCCGCCAACAAGTTTCTCCTTCACTTCTTCATCGCATAAAAACAAGAGCCAGCCAGTCAGTCACCCTACTGTATTACCATCCTGTGTCCATTGACCCCACTGCCAGTGGTAGAGATACATCTGATCCATAATCAGTCCTTAAGGGCAGGAGAGATGTGACCCTGGCTGGCATTGAATGGCTGTGTTTGACCCCCCCTCCCCTCACCCTCCTCTCTCTCCCTCTCACTACTTCCTCTCCTGCCCTCCGGGGCCACCGCTGCCATCTGTGTGGCTGCTTGCTTTTCTAAGGAGAGGCATCAGGCACGGGGCCAACTGTGGAGCTCCACTTCAGCTTGAAATCAGAACCTCCATCATCAGGCTTCTTGTAAGTGGTGTTACAGACTTGTGTTAGTCTCTCTTGGATCACTTTTTACTACTTGTGATTAAGACGTCAGAATGTGACCTTTAGGGAATCTAATTTGAGTGGATCAACAGTTAATGAGGAGTAGAGTAGCAGGGCAAGGGAATTTATTTTGATGTCTAACAAGGTTTACTTTCATCTGTCGTTTTCATTCATAATATGCATTTCTATTTATAAAAATTGAATTATGTTTAGTTGGGGTATTTAAAGTGCTGTTATTTTCAAACTTGAGTGCTGGTCTGTGTTCTGTGTACAGTGTGTGGAGCCCATGCTATGTATGGCAAAAGAACTCTAGCCATCCTGACTTGTGACTCTCCTTTTTGTAATGGAATGCTGCCCTCTTCTGTTAGGTGGTGTAACTACAGAGGAGTCCTGTCAGAGATGATTTCTCAAGGGTTCACCTGAAGCTTCCATTTTGTTCTCTTTTGAAGTGTTTTGAACACTGAGCTATGGCCTCCTCCTGGCTAACTTGCTTCTTCTGTTTAGGTTTGTGAAGGAGCAACTAGAAAGGGTAGAAATGCCACATGACATCTGAATACTAAGCAGATTGAAGAGTAACGTTTAGGTATGTAAACCAGGAAAAACTGGTTTGCTGCTGTTGCAGTGTTCTCTGGGTGACACCTTTTGAGACCTTTCAAAATATTCTGCACTAAAGACTTCCCATGTCCACCAGGGGGCATTACACCTATTAGCAATGCAGCCATCAAGGTTCAACGATGCTTGTCCTTGCGTGACTGATAGCCTGGTTACTCACTGGCACAGGTTTGTCTGCTTGAGTTGTAGATGATCAAGTCATGTGTTGGTCGTGAAACATTGGAGTAAAAGATTTTAAAAGGATAAACAATGGCATTTCTTCCATTCCTCACCATACAGGAGCTAGGGCATTCACTTGTCCTGTGGGAATTTTGAGTAAAATGGCGATTAACGATTTAGTCTAGAATTCGTATTCTTCACGTTAGACCTGTGGTGTTTAAATCTTAGTACCCAAGCTTCGTACCGCCCTCAGTCATTTAGTGATCCCTTCATCCCCCTCTTCCTCCATCTCTTTCTCCCTCTCTTCCTCCCTCTCTTTCTCCCTCTCTTCCTCCCTCTCTTTCTCCCTCTCTTTCTCTTGCTCTCACTCAAGCTCCCTGTCTCCCTCTTTGGCCCCAATGGCCGTCATTAGAGACTGGAGTGGTCCTTTTGATGTTTCGTCCTGCTGAGGGCTTTCCCCTGCGCCTCTGTCAGGAGCCCACAGAGGATTAGCATGCCTCAGCCACACGTCCGGCTCCATCAGCCTCCCAGACTCTGTGGGGGAGCTCCGGTCCCGATAGGGCTGCCGAGTGTTCAAATCCTGCAGACGCACTCTCGCACACACGCTCACGAATCCTTTTCACCCTCACACACACACATATCCTTCTCATACTCGTGCATTCACTAATTCTGTATGGCCGACAGAAAGAGGCACAAGGACACGGGTTGTGTGTTGTCATGAATCTTGCTGGATGAAAGCCTTTTACAGGATTTTCTTTTTTTTACTGATCCTACCAATTAATTTGTTTGTGAGTCAATTTAAATTCATTGTGGACAAATCTCTTGCAAGGAAATAAATCAAAGAGTCACACACACACACACACACACACAAACACAGCGTGAGAGACTCATTTGTGTACCTTAAACGTAGGCCCACTTTTGCGTACATGTTGGTCATATTCTTAGTATGTAAGGAATGACGCATGTTTATGACAGGGCTAGTTGCAGCGTGACTCAGGCTTTGATCATAAAGCAGTCAGACAGCTGAACGAATGCAAATGGGGGTAATTGGTGCAAATTGTACAAATGGAACCATTATCTTCTGCCCTATTTCGACGCTTGCCAAATCCGGTCCCTGCTTAAGGTCTTATTGATACATTTTGCAGATTATAATTTGGCTATTGTATGTCAAGCCGTCAGAAAAGGAATTAGGGTAAATAAAAATGCTAATTTTAATTCCCATCATCATCTTCAACCGTGAGCTACTCTGAAAACCTTTTACTAACAAAAGATTGATAAATATTAGGCTAAATGCCACTATGTCAAGACTTAAAAAATATATATATATTTGAGAATTACATAGGCGCAGGAATGTGGAGTGAAATATGCATGGCCATGTCAAGCAGGGTCTTCATGAATGTATGTCATCCAGACAATGTAAGCGTGTAGGGACCAGCACTTCACACTTCATCCATGAACTCACCAAGGTGTGTGTGTGTGTATTTAAACTATGTTGTTTGTCTAGGGTAGCTATGGAACTCTGTATTGTAAGCGTGTGGATGTGTGTGTGTGAGCAAGGGCACGTGTGTTTTCAGAGTGGGGGCGGAGTTTGTTTGCTCATGCACATGCGTCTCCAGACGGCCTGGAGCGGAACAAGGCCTGCACTCTGAGCACTGCAGCCCCACACCAGCTAAGTGGACTGATGATGCAATTTCTTGTTCTAATGACTTACTGAGGACACTCACACGCACACACACACACACACACACACACACACACGCATAGTTAGACAACCTAAGAGAAGATGGGATAGGAAGAGTCAAATGAGAAGACAGAGCTGCTCTTCATTTCCTGTCCTGACATCAAGGCATTCTTCTAAAAGCAACTTCTGAAGCTTTTGTCTCTCCACCCAGTTCTAATTGTGTGTTATCACACCATCTAGTCCCTCTGAAGATCTCGTCCCTCTCAGAAATTGTCCCTCCAGGGGAATGATTTTGGCTCAGCTTTCGAAGATCTTATCGAGGAAGGTGGCACACTTGTCATATACCGTCGAAATACCTTGTCGTCAGATGCGGTCTTTGCAAGAATTGTAGTGGATATGGGACTGTAATGTAACGCGCTTCATAAACATAAATGGAAATAGGGATGCCTTCCTTGATGCAAATCCCTGCCCCATTCTCTTGTTTGCAGAATTGCATTACCATCACCCAAGAGGGACGAGGTTTCGTTTGCATTATCAAGCCTCCCCCCTCCCCCTCACTTAGCAAGTTTCCTCAAGCAAAGTCACAGAGATCACTCCCCTCTTCCTTTTCCTCATCCTCTCTCACTGGCACACACTTCATACAAAGGATTCTTTGCTATGTAAAGTGAATTGATAGTAAACTTGAATGGGTGTAATGAATATGCATCCCACCTTTGCTGTCAGACGAGCCTGACATGTTATATGCAGTCATGTTGGATGGTTCTGAGTCAGATAGCTGAGCGGTGAGGGAGTCGGGCTAGTAATCAGAAGGTTGCAGGATCGATTCTCCGCCGTGCCATCTGATGTTGTGTCCTTGGGCAAGGCACTTCACCCTACTTGCCTCGGGGGGAATGTCCCTGTACTTACTGTAAGTCGCTCTGGATAAGAGCGTCTGCTAAATGACTAAATGTAAATGGTTCTGTGGCTTTCTGTTCTGTAGTTGGGCACAATGGATCTACATTGAACGGTCACAGCCAAGGGTCATCCAGTTAGCTGCCTTCTCTGTTCAGTCAGCTGATTAGTCGCTGGCTCTTCTTCCCCTCCCCCTTCCACATTTACAACATTGCCCGCTATCTCTCCTGAATGTATACACACGGACGAGATCACACCATTAGCCGTACTCATCTCTCTCCAAATCCCCCAGGAAACAATGTCCTTCCTCTACCAACACACACACCCTGCCCTGTCTCTACCCTGTCTCTCCTTCTTTCTACTCACCCTCAGGAGATGTCCTGCCCTCCTCATAAATGCCACCTAACTCTGTCCCTTATCGCCCTTATCTCCATAGTGCCTGCATGTCCCCTCAGGAGGCAGTAGGATGCCGTATATCTGCTGAGCGCTGGTTTGGCCCAACCCCTCCTCACTCCTGCCTGGGGAATTTACTACTCAGCCTTGTTCAATGCTCACTAACCCGCTCTATATCTCTCAACATTCCCTTAGGATGTGTTTTCTCTCTCCCTCTCTCCTCCACCCTCTCCAAATCACCCTATCTCCCCTCATGCCTAGCTCTAGTCTCTTCCCACGCGCCGAGTCTCTGCTTGTGCTTTAGCTGGGCCATGTGACAACAAACCACACGCTGCTGCCCGCTTCCCCTCCTCCCTCTACTCCCTGATCTCCTTTCCTCTTCGCTTTCTTGTTCTCTTACTCTCTTGTTCTCTTACTCTGTCTCATATTCTCCTTCTCTTCCTCCCCCCCCTCTCTCTCTTTCCACTGAAGCTGTGTGACAGTGTCTCTCCTCCGTCTGCTAGAGCAGCGTTTGACAGACACAGTTCGGCCGTAGGTGCACCCTCAAAGCCCCGACAACCTCCTGCATCCTCCCACTCGAAAAAAACGAACAACCTTAGACCACCCCCTTTCCCCAGCGTCCAATCAGACCCCTACAGATGACAGCTTAGCACACACCAACACGCACACTCTCTCCCCCTCTCCCTCACACGCATCATGGCTCCTCTGTGGCTCTGGTGAGTGCTGCTTCTCTCTGAGCACGTTGACTGCCGAGGAGCGTAATAAAGAGGGGACACCGTAGGGAGACGAGGAAGTGAGAAGACCTGAAAGACAGGAGGAGAGCCAGTCATCCCACAAAGTGAAGAAGCGGAAGAAGACAGGATAGGTAGACGAAGAAGAAGAAGAAGACTTCAACAACGTGGTGGTGGAGGAAGAGGAGCAGGGGAAGGAAGAGGGCACAGGCCCCTGGATGAAGGCAGACCACCCGGTGTCTTTTCCCCCCCACGACGATGGAGTGATGCGAGGAATGAGGGCGGATGGTGAGAGCAGGCAGCAGCAGCAGCAGCGGTGGAGGAGGTGGAGGAGGAGGTGCTGGCAGCGGAGGGGAAGCTGGGGGCAGCCGGAGAGGCAAGAGCAGGCACCAGTCTCGGAGGAGACGCGTCTCGGCCAACTGCCCCGGCGCCGAGAAGATGTCACCCAGTGTGAAAAACTTGGACTGCTTTTCTCCTATGCTGTGCCATTGCAAAGTAGCATGCACCAACAGCACTATCTCGTTAATGTTTGGGTGCAAGGTGGGTGATGGTGTCTCTTTTCTGTGGTGTGTTCTTTTTCACAGGAATAATCTTCCACGCAGAGTGTAAGGTCTTTGAAGTTGACCTTTTTTTATCTCAGAATGTGTGAGCACCGTTGATTGTGTCGGCACTGCTTTTTACTCGGGCGCTTGTTTGACTCAGACAGTTGCAGATATATAAAAAAAAAAAACAAGACTGTCTGAGAGAGTCTGTTTACTGTTCCACCTGAGAGCACTATGATAGGTTGATGGAGCTGCCTGTCATCTGTGGCTATGTGAAGGGGCCAATTGCAAGGTCCGGATGTTGAGTGTTCAAGTAGTATTCGATAGCGGGGTGCCTTGGTGACAGATGAGATCGGTGGGCATGTGCATGTGTGCCTAACATGTGCTCTGTACCACAGACTGTCAGGATATCTAAGATGCAATGGAGGCTGTTTCTCATGTCACAGAATATTACTCAAAACCCCAATTTGTTTTCATAATAAATCTAGTAATGACATTTAAGAACACACTTGACAAGAATTGATGGTGTTTCTTTATGTTTAAGAAAGTATTCCGTTGTCATTTGAAGAAGAAGAAAAATCGGTTGAACCTTTAAGTCCTATAGTTTACGAATGTTTGCGTTTCCTCATACAATGAATGAAGGCTTGACTACTGTGAAGGAGAGAATTACAACTTTAAACACCTTTGAACTCTTAGACAGGGTGACCTCGTGGGTTATTTGTCATCTGTCTCTTTCACTGGATTGCTTTTCATTGTTAAATCTTTTGATTGCAAAGTTTACTTGTTTTATAGTGTCCAAAACACAATTGTTCAATATAGTATCCTGCTGGAACACTTTTAAAGTGAAAAGGTGCAAACCAATTTGTATCCATTTTTTTATATATTTATGTCATTCAATTCAGTGTGTTTTGAGATGCAGTTTTATTGAAACATTATCTATGCAGACTTTGTAAAGAGCTTGGAATATGCACTGGAGAATCAGTTTAGAATGAAATCGCCCTTGTAAACTCTCCATGGCCACTCATCTGGAATAATTTGATGTGCTAATTCTGGATTTGAAAGACATGTTTCCCCATTGTCGGATACTGCGTTGCCTTGTGTGGAGGGCTTTATCTAATCTCAGTTAACCTCCAAAGCAGATTGACTGAGCAACATGTCATTAATCAAAAGTGACAGAACAGCAAAACCCTTTCCAAGCCATGCTGGACCATGCCAGTATTAACACCCTTTCAAACACAAATTTGCATGACAAGCTTTCAAAATGAATATATATTTTTCCCCTACCAGTCGTGTACAGGATATATATTACTAACAAACTGAGGCGGAAAGCGGGGAATTATTTCCCTACAACAAATGGTAATTATACAGCTGATTCTTCTAACTGTCTCCTTTCCTTCCTGGCTCTAGTAACATCGGCACAGCAGCTCTGTGTGTGTGGATGCCACTTGTGCCTATTTTTAGCCTCCTTGGCAGGCAGGCAAGAGTCGGCGGTTTGCCTCGGCCGGCCCTGCTGCTCCGGCTCCGGAGCATGATGCATCGATTTAACAGCGGCCGAGGCGTAGGAGAAGGCACTGCAGGCCTCTCCAGGCAGAGGTTGTCATTAGTGGCACGAGCGCGTGCCGGGAACACACGTCACAGCGGGGCTCTCATTCTGTATCTCGTTCTGGAATCTCTTGTTCAAATTCTCTCTTGTTCATGGTTTCCTTTTTGTCCGTCTCGTTGAGTCCATTCCCTTGAGTGAAGGCCCATGCTCCTGGGCTGGATGACGTCGGTTGTTTCGGAGCCTCTGCCCCTCACCCGAATGACCTCTCGAGGGACCTTTACTCGCTACTCTGCGTTCATGGATGGAGCTCAGGTCATTCTGAGGCAGGAGTGGAGCTAGCATCGCCTGAAGGCTCCTGATGTTCTCCCCCCCCCCCCCCCCCCCCCCCCCCCCCCCCCCCCCCCCCCCCCCCCATCTGTCTTCTCTGTCATTTGCAGGAGAGCAGAATTGCAATCTAACACACACTTATTTTAATTTGCTTATTGTTTATGGAATCCCACAGGAGGGCAGGTTTTCCAGTTTAATATTGATATATTGACTTGGTTATAGTGCACTGTGTGGCCAACATGGGCTTGTGGATGTCGGCCATAATTGCCGCCTCTTAGATTCCCACGTCAATAGTAAAAAGCACCTTTTAACAGATATTGCTACAGTGTCAACCAATGTGTGCTGCCTGCTGGGATGCAATTGACAGGATAGTTTTTTGGTGCAGACTGAGCACATGATCCAGTTTGAGCCTGTCCTCCTCTGCTCACTGGTGAACGCACTGCTGGCAGGTTTCAAGTCCCAAACCAGCTGTCCATGTTGGACCTCCTGACTCTGGATTGAGTTGCCCGCGGTGAATTGGTGTTAATCTATGCTCGTTGTTAATCTACACTGTGGTTTCCTTTTACTTGAATGTAAACCCCATGACAAACGGCTGGTTGTAATCATATGTCCCTGGCGTAAGCCACTGTAACCTCATCAAAGACAACTCTGCTTCCAGGAGATGTGTGCAGGGTACGGAAGATGCCGTTGATGTCATTTCAAGTGTGTTTGACAGAGGTTCTCCAAAATATGAGAGGCACTTTTCCTATGTATACAACTAACTGTATTGCTGTGCCCTACATTATTTCCTGATTTGTCATTTGTTAGAAAGTGTAAGAGACCCCTTCCTCTGACGGTTGGCAAGTGACAGTCAATTAATTTGTGTGGAAAGATCTGATTAGTGAGCCCTGAAAAGCTGCTTAACCTCTAGAGATCAAAACACTGGTGTAGATTACATTATTTGATCATGACAGTAAGACAGATGTTACACACTTTGAATGGTCCTTGAAATCCATTACTTTTTTTTTTTTTTTTTCTTTTTTTTTTTTTACTTAAGTAGGTAATGGCCACCACAGCCTATTGTAGTAATGGCTATACTATGGGAGCTCCTGGAAGAATAGTCTTCTGACATGTTCTTGAATGCTGAGTGACTACAAAATGCAAATCCCTGATTGTTAGTCTGTTAGAATGGCCTTTCCCTTGGCACTGTATGGCTCGATGTGTATCCACAGACTGAATGTCACATTCAAATTTAAATAAGGACTAAAAATGGTTTTAATCATTACTGGAATGTTCTAGTAAAGTAGCTAAATGTGGTAGCAAAGTGCCTCCATGGCAGTGCTATTTATTCACTTGTATTCTTGGAGCCTTTTTGTCACAGTGCATGTGGCGGTTGGTCATGTGTTTAATTGAATTAAATGAATTGTAATTCTCCCAGCTGGCAGTAGCTTGTGTGGGCACTCTTATTTTGATCAAGTTATTATTTGAAACAGTCTACATCTCTTTTTTTCTTTTCAACTTAACCTTAACTTAAAAATGTGGTTCTAAAATCTCGAAAGGAAAGGATAGCAATGAATTATTTATTTTGTAAGTATTTTAAATTAGGTCTGTGATGCTCAACTGACCTGTGATTACAAACAGTGTTAATTCTTAACCAAGGTTTCTATCTGTAGAGGGTTGTGACATCACATTCAGTGGTGCCACTGGTTGCTAGGAGATGCATGCCTCCCTCCCAGGTGACCTAGCCATCATGGATGTCCACTAGCTTAGACAATCTGTGTTTTGACAGGAAACCTCTAGAACAGGAACGACAAGTGTAGAGAAGGAGTTGACCCAATTATCTGTACAAATATTACCTTAGTTGTCTATACAGTGTATTTCAATTTAGACCAAGAATGTGTTTTGCATTGAATAATGGGTGATTGTCTCTGAAATCTAGCCTGTGAAATCTTCAGCCATACCATTTAGTAGTTCCTCCTTGTATGGCTCTCTAAAGAATATTCTGCCGCCTCAGGAAATATCGTTCTCAGAAATCATGTTGCATGTGGATCAATAAATACTGAGCTTGTGGGTAAGATCAACCTGCCTCTTCCATTCCCATAAGCTTCATGTTAGAATGTAATCTACCTGTGTTTGAATCACTACTTTCACCTTTTCCCCCCTGGGTGGATGTGTTGGTTGGTTGTTCCTGTCAGCTGATGAGCCAGTTGCCTTGGAAACTGTGGCTGTGCAGTTGTCTCCCGTAAATGTGTAGGGAAAGAAGGCAGCTGGGGGGGGGGGGGGGGGGGGGGGGGTGTCAGTTAATAATGCACCCCACCTGACACAAAACCATGAGCCACCACTATACAGAATGAGGGAAGGGACAAACACGTGTGCACACACCTACTGTCATGTCATCGAGAGTGCACAAGTACCATCTGAAATAAGGTTCCAGGTTAAAAAAACCTGTTTGGAGCTTCCAAGGGTTCTGGTCAAAACATCAAAGAGCACCATGCTCATTCTAGCTTTTAATTCTAGTATTGCAAACCAAAATTGGACCATTATCAGTGTTGTCTCTCCTATAATCAGCTCTCCTATGTTATCAAAGACGGTTACATCCCAGATAAAGTTCCCAGGCTTGTTCTTATTTCCTTGTCTAACTCTAAGCCTGTTCTATTGAAGTTGGGTGATTTTACTCAAAGGTTCAAGGGGGGGGGGGGGGGGGGGGGGACAGCCCAGTTTTACCCTTATTCCCCACTGCTTAATTTTGCCACTTGTTCCACGACACTGTGCTATGTGAGTATGCGCTCTCCAATCGGTGTTCCTCCGCTGAGCTCATCTCCTCGGTATCTCTCTGTCCTCCGCAGAAGTACAAGCACCACGATGAGGACACGTCCCCCCAGGAGCAGAGCTCCCCCCAGCTCACAGACGAGAGTCCTGGCCCCGAGCTGGTCCAGGTGGCGGAGAAGAACATCTCCCAGATCGAGAACGTCCACGGCTACGTGGCACATGCGCACATCTCGCCCATGAAGGTAGGAGGACCAGCACCCACTGAAACACCTGACACTTTCTCTGTATACCTATCTCAACAAGAGACACACACTCGTGTCCCTCTTTTTCATCATGTTACTATACCCATGAATACACATCTCCTCCTCCTCTCTCTCACACACACATGCCTATTACCTACTTGATCTCGCCCACATTTACCACACTCTCATGTCAAGGGATGATGAGAGAGGAAATGGAATGCTTGTTTCACTATCCATGTCACTCTTGTGTGCCTTACTGAGACAGTGCCCTTCAAAATAGTCACACATGCCATACATGTACTCATGCATACATGTATCCACCTCATGGTCTCAAGTTGGACCCCCCTGCAGTGCATCAACAAGGCTACAGGTACCATGCAATGGGAATGAATTCAGTATTTGTAATACAGTCTAGGAATGTAGCTTCAACTTTGTCCAGTATACACAAGCCACAAAGAACATCTTGATTTGGGCACTTTACAAACCAGTCACTGCTCGTATCAGTGGGTATTTATTCAGACCACCTAAACAAAACTGCTTACATTACATCGATTATTTACTAAAATTTTTTGAAATCTCTGGTTAGTTAGGGTATTTCAATACATTAATAGAACATTCTTGTTTTTATTATTTATTTTATATAAAATGTTTGCATAGTAACTCCTGCACGCATTAAAATTAAAACAACACTAATT
The DNA here is from genome assembly GCF_021917145.1 of Hypomesus transpacificus. Classification (NCBI taxonomy): domain Eukaryota; kingdom Metazoa; phylum Chordata; class Actinopteri; order Osmeriformes; family Osmeridae; genus Hypomesus; species Hypomesus transpacificus. The sequence continues at coordinate 6,444,638 of NC_061069.1, forward strand.
TTGCATCCTTTGCAATCATAGTTTGCCGCAAGACATTTTCAATATAGTTTTGGCATTTGTCACTGTGGCATAAGTTGCAGCAATCATAGACTAGTGTTTGTTACTGTATGTTTTTCAATCTTATGTGGTAGGTTGTATTGCAGTGATTTATTGCGGATGTTTCTTGTGCAGTGGCTGTTGGCACCAATGAAATAAATGTCTGGCTTTAGTTTCAGCCCCCAGATGTAGTCTATACAGTAGCTCAAAGCTTAACACTTTTTCCCTGTCATGACTCATGCGGCACCTTTGCAGGCAAAGTATAGTGTATTATCATTTCAAAACCCACTAGTATTTCCACCAGAGTATGAGACGCTTGGATTTCATGCCTCACATTGGAGCTATGTTAATTCTATTCGATCACTGTTCTTGTTCATTACCAGAGTTAACTGTCAGGAAGTGGAATTGACATAATTGATTTCACACAAGTAACTCAACTAATAATGTTGGGTCGTACAGATCTCCAAACGACCGATGCTGCCACCATGTGCTCATACAGGCTTTAGGGACGGCAGGGCTAGTGAACCGCTTTGCACTGCCTCCTCTACTGTATCTGAACTAGCTTGAGGCTCAGCACGTGTGTGCTAGTTAATGGCACACTGCTGCCACCCAGAGGCAACATGGAGTAAAGGTATGAAATGTTGGCCTAAAGTCAGTGATGACAACTAAATTGCGCTCATTAACCATTTTGCGCCATTGTTGATGCTGCAACGTTTGTCCGTGTGCCTTGTCTTTGCATGGCATTCCTCAGCTGTTGCATCGATACGTCAATGCCAGCTCATATTCTGCATCGGATTTCAGACCATGTTGCTGAGATCCAAGAGTGTGATGGTGCCGTCTGATAAAGGATCACACATCACAGTCTGTCCTCAACCCTGAGGCTGTGTTGGAACTGGTGGTGATGAATGTGGTGTACATAATACTGCTTGGAACTTCTGAGTGTCCCATTTCATAAATGAGCAATTCCTCCCAATCTCCTTTGGACTGCTACAAGTCAAGCCATTCACCTTGAAACACACATGTTGTGTTTTCGCCATGAAACACACGTTGTGTTTTTTGTTAATGGCAGGCCATCGTGTGTCACACAGTGTTGTAATAACCCAGTCAATCCTTTCTGACAAAACAACCCTGATTGTTGAAGCCAGTTGGTCGGTTTGTTGTTTTGTCTGGAGCTTCGAGGTCTTCGCAGGATGTGTGTGTTTCTACCTTGTCTGAGCTCAAATAGAGTTCCTAGGGGCTCAACTGATCGCTGGTCCTGGAGAGCTTGCAGTGTGGGTTTGCATTAGCCAGCAAAAAACATCTTGCTGGCCAGCTCTAAATTATTCTAATTATGATAATTGCTCTAAATTAAAACAATCATGCTTGATTACACACAGTACGGAATATATTCGTGAAGGATTCCTAAACTACCTATAAGAGAAATCCCTTACAACCCCCCACTGTAACAGCAGACCCAGTAACTTTGAGGATCAGATAGTGCTGCGAGATCTGTCTTTTTGTTGTACCTCTCCCATGGTATTAACTTCCCTGTTTTAGCCTAGCTGTTCTGGTGTCTCACTCACTGTGCAGACTGAGCTGCCCTCGATCTGTTCATCCTCCACACCTACTTCTCCCACTTCCTCCCGTCTTGGTTTCTGCTCTGTCGTCTTCTCTTGCTTTCCATTCATGTCCATCTTTATCTCTCTCTCTGTCTCTCTCTCTCTTTCTGTCTCCATTTATTTCTCTCTTCCACCCCCTCTCCCCTCATCTCTTTTTCAGCCTTTCTTATTGACACTGCTTTTCTACTGTTCCTGTTCTGTTTTAGTAACCCTTTCAGTTCCGTGCCCCCCTTCTGTAGGTAGCGTCTCTGGAATGCATCTTTGACGGGTCGTCTGCTCTAGGACAGCTGGAAGTCCCTCCCCTCACGCCCACATCCCCGTACCCTCCAAGCGAGGACAGCCCCCTCCCTTCGTGCTCCTCTACCCCCTACCCCCAAAGCCAGGGCCTGTTTCAGGTAACATTCTTTCCCCCCCCGCTCGCTTGTAGATGCTTACTGTCACTAGAGCAGGCTGCGGGTGCCGTTGATGTGGGGATAAGCTTGAACTGTGTGTCTGACGCTTTGCTAGCTGTGTGTGGAGTGAAAGATCTCGGCCCATGAGGTAACATAGTCCAGAATGCGGGCTTCTGTCTTCCTCACACGGGTCTTGTTGCTCACCTTGAACAGTGGATGCTTTGTGTCAGACATGGGTGTGTCCTGCTGTCAATAAGTGAGATCTATAATGTGTTTCACCAAACTGTGTACAGTATTGGCAATGCTGGATGCAAAGGTTGTCATGCTGATGTTAATTTCTGCTTGAGCAGGGTAGGGCATGTGGATTGTAAATCGTTTTAAATATGCAGAGGCATGATTTGTTTTTCGTACCTGTCTTTCATGGTTAATACATCTCTGTAAAAGGCTATTGGTTAAATGGTTTTGAATCACGATTTAGGGTTGAAATGTCTTAAACCCTGGAGTACAGCTCTTTGTAATTTTGTATTATTCATTCACCTTTACCACAAATTTACTGACAGAATTGGTGTCAAGCCACATTGCATTCACTGTTAGTAAGAAACGAGTAAGAGAGTTCCTGCAGGATTAACAAATCAGTATCTTATCGCAAACTAATACACCTGTAAGTACATACTTTTTGGATTGCAGAAAGTGAAGGCCTATAGACATGTCCTAGAATGTGTATCAAGGATTGTTGATTTAAAAAAAAGAATACATCAAGAAATTCAGTGTTGCACATTAGTCATCCTTTCTTCCTTTCCCAACTAGTGTGTGTGTGCGTGTGCGGGCCATTAACGAGGAGCGTAGCGCCGGCAGGTTGTTAAACCCAGAGAAACCTTGGCAGTGCAATTCTACATCCCGCAGTCCATTGTTCTCTCACAATTCATCTACAGCGGTGCTTCAAGCTGCCCTTTTGCCATCAGTGACGTCAGGAAGCCGGTATCTTCACCACCGCTGCTGCGATTACAGACATGAATGGAATCCCACGTTCTGGAAAGAGACGGCGCAGCAGAGAAGAGGACGTCTCGTTCCTTCGCGCTTCCTCTCAAGGAGGAGCCGTGGAAACACGGGAGCTGACGGTAACACAAAACCAAAAGGAAAAACTGACACCCAAGAAAATGGAGGACCTTGTATGAGATATTGAGGGAGAAGAGAAAAGGGGAGGGGAAGAGAGAGAGATTGAGAGTGAGAGAGAGAGAGAGAGAGTGAGATTGAGAGAGAGAGAGAGAGAGAGAGAGGGAGAAGGTTGAACCTATGTGGAAGGACAGATTTAGTGAGGCTATCTTTAATGGGAAAGGTGGGATAGAGTGCAGCAGTGACTGCCTCCTATCCCTTGACCAAGATTTACAGCGCCACATCAGCACTGCTTACGTATATCCACTTAACATACCTAGGAATCCAGTGTGACGTACAAATGGCCCAAAAAATAAAAGCATTGATGTCACACTCAATCGAAAATCAATTAAACACAAATATTCGAAACCATCAGCAGCCACGATTCTGACATCGACTTGCCACAAAAGTCACATGACGGCACAAGACACCCTGTCATACTGGACCAGGATGCTGCAAGCTGATATGGTAAAACAGGAGCACGGACGGCAGACACTAAGCAGTAATGGATGGCTCCCTGAGAAAGCTCCAGAGCATTCTGTTCAGCCTGTGGAGGAATGCAGGGATTCATACTGCCAGCACCCCCCCCCCCCCTTCCCTCCCCCCCTTCCCCCATCCTCCCCCTCTCCATTGTCGGGGCGTTCAAGTCAGCGTTCTGCAAGCATGAGATTCGCCTGCTGACTCATTTGTCGAATGTGGGGATAGAAGGATGAGTAGGGCTAAATGCACCTGGATCCAACCCCGTACTAACCATGAGAAATTAGGATAAAGGAGAGGGCAGAGGGGATGAGGGAAGGAGAGGGGAGAATGGACGGTGGTCAGAAGAGAAGAGGTTAATAAAGCAGCATTTTCAAAAACGCAGAGGAGAGATTTGAAGACGGCTATCTCTCTCTCTCCCTCCCCTCCGTTCCCTCTATCTCCCCCTCTCCCTTTACTCGCTTTCCATCTTCTTCACACACATCCTCTCTTTATTTCCTCTCTTTCATCCTTTGCACCAGTCTGACATCCCCTGTGCACCAGACAGACACGGACAGACCAGGGCTCGTCTCCTCATCAGACAGACTTGCTTTCTCTCCCGTCAGAGGTTAATCCGCCCTAAGGGCGCAATTTCACTCTCATCACGTTCCAGTGTCTGTCTGTAATGAGAAGGACTGTACAGACTTGAAGTGCCGGTTGAGGGAGACTGCGTAGGACAGGCAACCTCTGGCTCTCAGCCCCTCGATCTTTCCTTCCGGCGGCGGTTGAGGGAGACTGCGTAGGACAGGCAACCTCTGGCTCTCAGCCCCTCGATCTTTCCTTCCGGCGGCTGCAGACCCTCTACCACTGCCTCAGTGTCTGTGTGTGTGTGTGGGGGGGACAACGACAAGGTGAGCATCCGTCTGTCTCCCGACAGCGAGCCCACCTCCACGCTCTCAAAGCAGCCTGCGTGTATTTGTACCGGCAAGAGAAGGGAGCAAGGAGGGGAGAAATAAGTGAGGGAGGGGGGGACACGAGCCAGTGTGAAGCTGGAGTGAAGACCCCCCCCCCTTTCCTCCTCCCCCTCCCCACCCGTCTGATTCTCTCCCCTCCAACCACCACAACCAGCAGCAGAAGCTCTCAGCCCACAGCAGGCAACACAGCACCTAGGCAGAGGCAAAGACGGTATCAGCAGAAGCAACAAGCATGCTGTCCTCAGTGTGGTATGCCAAGAAGATGGGCCGCCGCATCATGGGCACCCTGCGGAGGACCAAGAGGCTGCACCGGCGCCTGCTGGTAGGTCGGTCACTCACAGCCCCTCGTAGCTTGATGCTGGGTGGGGAGGGAGAGAGAGTGGTGGGGGGGGTGGCTAGCAGGCAGGCATGATGGGGCTATGTTGCTTAGAGGAGGACTGAGTGCCGCCCTTTGCCGTATGAGTCATTTTATACGACGTGTCAGAACAGGGAAAACAACTGTGTGTGTGTGTGTGTGTGTACCAACGCTATGCTGTCTCAGTGTGCGCTGTGCTCCTGACTTATTTTGATTCATGTGGTCACAGACTAACTCCTGTTTGTGTATTGGGTGGCTTGCTCTGAGCTGCACATGCGGTGTCTGTGTTTTGCCGTCTTTGGCGGGGGACGATTCAGTTTCCTTGTGTCATGTCATAGTAAACGGTGACAGACTTCATAAAAAAAACCAAGGTGGTTAAAGGTATAGCATAGAAAGAGCTAGTGCTGCGTCATTTATAATCTGTACATTGTAGGTTGCAGATAACTGACGGGGGTAGCTAGCGGCTACACAGTGAATACATACTGGGATGAGCTGTGTAGTGAGCGCAGCATCACAAGTGTAAAAAATCAAATAAAAATTGCCTCGTTGATAATCCATTTGACATAACATGTCACACGTACTGTAATAATTTTAAAGGATTTATTTGCCTGCAGAGTTGTCACAGGAAATGACATGTGACAAGGGCTGCAGTGTGTAGAACGGGATGCTTCAAAGCAGTAGAAATGCATAAACTCCATGTTGTATGGCGTTGTTGTGCGGGTGCGTCCAAGGTAATCTGATATCGATGCAGCATTTATTGGACGAGTCCTCACTGAGTTTCTCTATAAATTGCTCCCACAGGGTGCTACTAGTCCTAAGGTAGGGGTGTGGGGTCAGAGTGAGAAAATGGTTGAGTGGAGGGTTTTGCCCAAAAAACACTTTGCCCTATGTTGGTATTCTGGTTTTTCGGTCCTTGTACCAAAATACCTCTTCTGGCAATAATGATTAGTTGCATCCTCACTGTCTGTGTATATCAATATCCTATCAACATTGTTAATTACCCATGAATGAGATACATCGGTGTACTATGAAGACTGCATAAACACTCTTGCGTAGTGAAGGGGCTGATGTTGGGAACCCCTGCAGTACCACATGCCTTTCCCAGCGTTGCCTAGCAACCTCTGGGCTCCTGACACGCAGCACTAACCCCCCTCCTCCCTATTTACTGCCTCAAACAGAGACTCTGCCACCCAGGCACTCTCTCACGCACACACGCGTAGGCAGAAGGACAAATGGCACCTGCCTCCATCGTGATGCTTCAATACATACAATCCAAACTATATAAGTTTGAAGGCGTCGGTACATTTAAGAATATTGAAACTCAAACGGCATGCGAACCAATATTATTATACAGCTCAAAGTTAGTGAAACGTTACATTGGTTAGTGCAAAGATGTTTCTGTAGCTGCGCTTCAGCTATGGGTTGGTATTAAGAAGAGTTACAGTATAAAGCAAATTACATGACAGTCAATTGAACACATGCCAACCTATAGTTACGAAGCAGTATGTTTTAGTTAACTGATGCAAAGGAGTTCTTAAGTATTTGATTCATTGGTGTGTTTGACTTGCATACAGAATAAAGGCAGACACTTAGGTAGGGATCAACTTATTATGCCCACAGAAAGAAGTGGGCTAAGGAGTCTACAAAAGAGAGAGTGAGGACTGGATGTCATACACAAACCAAACCTGCATAGATGCACTGTGTCCTGTAGATGGCGCTGGAGATGTGTTGTTCCGTAACCGCTCTCTAATCCTAATCCACAACCGATCTCCAGCGTAATTTAGCATTATACCTGTCATTATATGGATCCTTTTTTGAGATCCGAACAGTGGGGACAGCCTTTTCATGTCACACAGAGATGAATATCTGTCTCAGACGATTTCTGTATGGGTCAGACAGTAAGCCTCCACCACACACATTACTTTTCCTCCCATCAACCGTTCTTAACTTGTTTGCTGTAGACCGATCGTTACATCCACAGTTACCACGTATTGATTTGTGCACCAATACATTAATTTATATCAATAGATTTTGCAAGCCTTTCTCAGCCATCATGTTTGTAGGTTTGGTGGAAATTGTTAAACACACAGCGTATTGGTTTGTGGATTGGACTGGAGGACAGTTCCACACCAGGTTATTGGTTTTGGAGCAGGAACACAGAAAGGAGTGGGGAGGGGGAGGGATGTTGCTGCCCTGCTAGTGATGGCCATATGTACATGTATAGATGAATTGTCACAGGACCAGTCTATTGGCATCTGTGTGGCAGAGGACAGTATCAGCTGTGAATGCTAAAGAGGGTGGAGCCCAAACGCTCCTCACTAACCACGGTACCGAAGCCCGCTTGTAAACCTGCTTATGAAATCCAGCCTCAGTCCTAATTGCATAGCCTTAGTTGTCATGTCAACTCGAGTATGTAGGTTATTCTCAGCCATATTTTCTGTTGTATAAATCATTGGTCCATTCATAATTGACTGTATGTAAAGGCTGTGTACTGTGTGTCCGTCTATACATGGCCATCTGTCACAGTGCTTAAGCCAGCCTTGCTTTATCGGTTGGGAGTGGTCCCCCTCTGTGGTAACAGATTTGTGGGGAACAGTATGACTTCCAAGCTAAGCTGTCATCAGTGTGATTGCAGTTTGTGCTGTCCCGTATCATACATCTTGAAGGATTTCTTCTGAAATTCTATACCTAGGTGAGAGGGATTTCTACACAAGAGAAGCAAAGAGGGAAAACCGTCTTCAGTCCAAACTAGAACTTTATAGTATCCTTCCTGAAAGATGGTTTACCGGGTCATAATGTTATACATTCAGTATAAAATAATAACCAGTCCAGTATTATAACTACAAAACAGTTGTTATCAGCAAGGTTGCTACAATACAGGGCTGTTACAATAACCAAGAACTGTTTCAGAAATATATGGTTGAGTCTCTGACACTAATCAAGTTCCTTGCCCGATAACTATTTGAAGTGGATCCTTTTATCAACTGTGAAATGCATTTTTTATTGGCTACCAATGATGTACACTATGATTCACTCAGCCAGTGATTCAAAAATACTTTGTTGTTATTCAATAGGTATTGTAAATTATCATGTTTATAGATGTAGATTATCTAGTGTAACAATCAATAGATAGATAGATAGATAGATATGTATGTATATGTACATATACAATAGACAATATTTATTAAATAGACGTGTCAACCACCATTTACTCAATAAGTAAAGACCAGAATAGATTAGTAGTAAGTATGTACCATGACTATGAGCTAGAGTGATAGGAACCTTCAACTATATAGAAATTGCACATCAATTAAAATCAAAACTGCAATACTTTTAAAAACAGGGTGTTTTCAAAATCAAAAGTGAATTCTTAATACATTGGTAAAGGGGCCAGACTACAGGGTTAACTGTTTGCTCATCAGCAACAGACGTAACGAATGCTGATCTGGGCACGGAACACTCCATATTAACAGCAAGATTTAAAGAATGCCATGTTCACCCACCCCTGGTTGTGAACAGTGACTCTGCATTGCAATCCCTGTCGTCTGATGACATGTATGACTGTATCCTAATCCGGGGGCAACATTGATTATTCATGCTGGGAGAAGGGGGGGCCCCCCAGTGCTGACATGTGCCATACTCACTGGAGCCTATTAATTGGCATGAGAATGAGAGGAGAGAGAGTGAGAGAGAGGGGGGGTGCGAGATAGAGAAAGGGAATGCGAGTAACGGAGAAACTGGACGGGGAGGGTGGAATTGCGCGAGGCAGTAAGTGAGATAGTCGGGTGAAAAGAGGGTGTTCTCTTTTAAAGAATACACAGAGTGCAGGATGGTTGATGGGGCTAAAGTCTAAGACACAGGATTGGCTCTGATTTATTGGCCAACGTGCTTCTCTTCATCGCTGCGGATCATTTTCTTGCGTCTCCTCTCACTCTGGAATCAGCTGTCTCTTATCTTCATCTGCTTAGCTAAAGAGAATGACCACCTACTACCCAAGATACGAATACGTCTCCAAGGCCTCCAATGGTGGGGAGCTTGGCACGACCAAACCAGTACCTGGTAACCCTGTTAACCCGCGGGTGAACCTGAATCTCCAGGAGTCCTTTGCACACCTTCACCCCCTTCAAAGGCAGCACGCTATAGAACTACACCAACAACAGCTCCTAAAACAACAATCAGAGCAGCAACATCAACAACAGCTTCACCACCAACTGCAGCAGCATCAACCACAGCTTCACCACCAACAACAGCTTCATCAGCAGCATCAACAGCCGTACCGACAGCAAGGCCATCCACCAGTTCAGGCATCCGTGGCAACGTTCACAGCCTGCACTCTCCCTGCCTCGTGCAGAGCCAGGAGCCGTTTTATTAACCTCCGGGACAGCGTGAAGAAAAGCCCCACCAAAAGTACGGCTAAAGTCCCAGGTGGCGGAGGTGTGAGGCCTGACATACCGTGGGTCCCATTCTCCTTCGACAAGGTATACCTTACCATCACCTCATCAGTTCACTACAAAGAGTTGTGCTACAATTACTAGTGTCCTGGCAAAAGGAATGTGTGGCATATATGTCCTTATTGTATGGACTGCATTGTTAATGCCAAATCTTAGGCTTTATTGAATGTGATTTGGTTATTTCTAACCAAGATGTTATAGTTCTTTGCTTCTTTGGTCTTGGAATTTGAAGGGAGGGTGCTGGTAACCTGATGATTACATGGCTTTTTGCCTGGGCTCAGTTGATTGAACTGCTTGCTTATTTTGTATAAAGCATTTTCTATTTGGTTTTATTTTATTTTTGTAGTTGAATTTCCCCCTAAATTGTTGTTTTGACATCTCTCACCATTAGTTCAAGTGTTCCGTTCTTTAAGCTCCTCTACAATTAGCCATAAGACAATTACAATGCAATACAGAAGCTACTGTTCAAAAAGCTCATTGTTGTACTGCTTATTCATAGGCTTCAGTCTTATACAATTACATTTTAATCTCTGGTCTGTCGTGTGTTGCGGAGAGAGTTTTTATTCATTTGGAGCAATTAAGCACCATTGTGAAAGGATTTTCAAGCGGAGCTTCGAAAGTAGGGCTTGCAGATCAATGTTGTTGATCTGGGCTAATTTTAGCCGCAGTGCTTCATCTCTGTTTTCCACGGGTCTTGGTTCAGCAGTGATAAAGCCCAACCCAGCTCTTCTTCTGCACTTCTGCAGAGCTTCATGAGACCACTGAGGTATGAGGTCAAAGGCTTGAGTTCTTGTGATGTGAGCATGAACGGTACTCTGTCCTAAATGAAGTGTTTTTGTCAAACATTCAATGGAAGGTTTTTTTTTTTTTTACTTTAAAAGATGACAGCAGTACAAAATTAAGGAACTGACTGAATCAATGTATAATGATTTGTGGATGAATCCATAAAGCTTCCTTTCCATAGTAATTTGTGGAAAACCTACAGTAAATAAATGTATGGTAGTGAATGAAAAAATGAATACAGCATACGGTAGTTGGCACTAAGCTTGCAAAAATGTCTCATAAAATCACACTTCATTTCTTACAACAATTCTGATGCATTCAATGCCTAAATACCTCAAAAGCATGTCCAACGAATCAGTCCTTCTACTATTGAAAGCACCAACATGTATGACTCAAATCATGTCAGTCATTCTTGCAGTGAGTCACTTCACAAGGGTGTGAGTTTAAAAGAACGCGTGAGGACATGGAATGATTCACACTCAGACCAAACTCATGATAGTTCTGTTATCTATTCATACCAAAGAAAGTGTACATGGCACAAGAAAAAAGGAGCTGGCCAAGATTTTCCTGAGGGTGATGCAACCCCTCTATTACACAGCCATCTGCCACTTGTCATCTTCTGCCATGGTGTTTGGACCCCCCCCTTGAACTATGCCGTCAAGGGGAAAGGTGCCTGGCCTCTCTGATGCACTACAGGGGGAGAACCCGTTGTGCTGGGTAGTTGCAACACTACTCTAATGTACACTCACTTGCTAAATAATATGGCACAGTTTTAAGTTTTAATTTGCGCTTACATTTTTTTAATGAAATTTCGAATCACAAAAAGAGTATCTGTCAAGGCCACCTTCGACAGAGTCTCATCTACACACTGGGATTTGGAATAAATAAAAACAATCCTAAACACACATTTCTCTCTTACACACACGCACACACACAAGCATACACCCTCTCATCCTCTCTGTTCCTATCACGTTTTCTCTTGCTGTTCATCTTTGTTGCAGTGTTTGTCTGACCTTTGACCCCCTCATGCTATTGTTTAGCAGACAGATGCCGCCCCGCCTTCCTCTCCCATAATCCCTGTGATCCCAATCTCAGCTGAGACTGCTGTCATCCCTCCGACGTCACAGGTTTTTTTTTACCACCATCCTGTCCTTATTTATTTATTTTGCTGTATTCATGTATTCATTTTTTTTTCATCCCTGCCATTCCACTTTTGGTTTTGATGGAGTTAGGAGATTACAGTGAGCGTGAGAGAGGGAGAGAGACAGACAGAGATTGTGGGAAGAGTGCCACACTTTCCCTTTTTGACTGAAACAGCCCATCTGTGTGCTATACAGAGTGAGGGAAAAAGAGAGAGAGAGAGATAGACAGTGAGAAAGAGAGGAAGGGAAGTGGTGAGCACTACCAACGCAACCCCAGAGGACTTAATTTGATTTATTTAGCCTTCATGCTTCAGCATTGCATATTCTGCAGTGTAAAATGCCATGTACGTATGCTCTCCATCCTGGTAATCTCCTCTGAAAGCCAGTCACTCCCCTTTTCCATCCTCAGTTGGTGTGTAGCATCATGAGGAGAGTAAGTGAATGTTGTCTTTCCTAACTGAAGTGGCTATTTTAAGACTGTAAAGATATGTTTAAAAACATTTGAGCGTTTTTTTTTCTGTCCGAATGTATAATGGAATTGGCAGGTTTTTAGGAATGTACTGTGTGTCATATTTTGGAATGCAGTCCTGAAAAGCCAAAGGATGAGCTGATTTTGTTTCCGTTTACAGGCGAACCCTCCCCCTGTAGTGGTCAATACAGACAGTCTGGACACGCCTCCATATGTAAGTTCAACATGTTTGTTAATCTACTGTCGCTGTGCATAGCATATTGTATCCTGTATTGACATATCCCCTCTTTTCATTTGGATTATCATAAATGCATTTATATAAGTTAACAATACATCATTACAGTGAGGTTTTCCCGGAATAGCTATGTACAGTACATTCTCATAAATCAAATGATCTTTTATTTCAGGAGAAAGATTATTCAAAATCTATAGTTCAGTCTAAATAGAAAGGACTGGTTTGTTCTCGTGTGTGTGTGTGTGTCTCGGTCCGAAATGTGTTGTGTATCTGTGGGTTCCGCAATAACCGACCAGAGTGCATCTCCTCAGTTAATTTCTTCACTTCATTTCCCATGAGGTCTGAGCAGGGGTCAGGGGTTAAGGCTGCCTATTATTCTGACTACTCAAGATGATGACATCTGCATCTTTTTCTAAAACCAAAGCGTCAGCAGCTTTGAAATAAGAACATCCAAAGCCTCATGGGATCCATCCTTTGAGTTGGTTCTCTTAGTGGAGCAGTTCTGGAATTCTGGGATGTAATTTGTCCTCTTTGACATTCAGATGGGAGCAGTCTCCGATTGTGAGCATCATATTAGAAACGTGCATGTGTAGTTAAGACTGTATACATTTACATTTTGTTAACTTAGCTGATGCTTTTACCCAAAGCGACATGCAATATGGTGCCTACCTTCATATCTTTAACCATTAGGGAAGAATACAACTTCATACTTGTGTTTGGCCTTTGTTACTCCTTTTATAGAGGGAATTGTGTGCTGTCCATGGTGCTGAAAGCAGATTGATGCTGGCAGTATATCCAAGCCTTATTCATGCCATGGCAGATTCAGTCAAAGCATTTCAGAATATAGGCTACCTGACAAAAGGCTGCAAGCAGTATTTACAAAACAGAAACGGTGAACCTGATGTTTGCTGGGATTCAGTTTTTATGCTACTTCATAAGGTCATAATTGTAGTGTGTACCAACCGGTATGTACACCACCTCCACATGTCCTGTTTGGTCATATGAAGGAAGTGAGTAATGAGGGAAATGGCTGAATATATTATCAAACGGCCTCACTAGTGTAAAGGATTCCTGCCAAGCAATGACACCAAATGTCAAAAGCGGGTGAAGCAGCATGCGTTCATATCCCTAGTTTCTCTTCATCCCCTTCCGTAGCCTCACACCAATCAGAATTAAACTGACGACGACACAGCAGCCTTTAAAGTTGTCCCACACCTGATTGGGATCGGCAGTGCTTAAGACATTGGGTGTCGTCAGCAAGATGGGTCTTTGTCTTTGCAGGATTCATTTGTGCTGTGGGGGAGAAAGACGGGATGAAAGAAGCAGACGGGGTTGTGCTGCTTCTCCACGTTTTGCTGACTGACAGTGGTTCTCATTTCTCCGAGTACTTCTTTTGCGTTTCATGTCTTTAATTCTCATGAATCGATAATGGAAATTACCTGTAGTCGCCCAAGGTAACCCTTGATAAACCGGAGGTCTATCTGAAAACGTTATGTCTTGATTTTATTGATGGATGTCATCAATAATTAGCTCCGACTACAGTGTAACGTCAGATGTGTGTTTCTGTGTTACTCATGCAGACCTAGCCTCTTCTAGGTCCAGACACGCCTCACGTGAGTGTGTGTGTGTGCTTGTGTGTGTGCGTGCTTGCGTGTGTATGTGCGTGCGTGCTGTGGTTGAGGGTAGACGGACAGGCCTCAGGGCTGACTGAACCATGAACAGGAAGAGGCCCAAACACTATTGATTGTTCTACCAGAGTGAGACAATCGGTCAGCTGAGATAAGGTTTGCCAATCATCCAAACAGCATTGATCATGACCGGTCAAGAAACCTGTTCAGTTGGTTTGCACAGTTTAAAATTGCAATACCATGGCTGGTGTGATGGTCAGATCTGTCCCCCAACACATGCTCAGCACTGGAGAAGCTCATTCAAGTATGTTTGCACCAGCTCACGGGTTAGCTTGGCAGAGTCTGGACCAGAACAGGTTGGTAGTTACCAGTCCTGTTCACATTTGCACATTTTATATCCCCTTGGCTGGATATTGACAATGCAGTGAAAGCCTGAGCCTGTGCCTACCTAAGGGCACAACAGTGCTCTGCTATTGAATTCATCCAACCGTCTCTCTGAAGACTTTGGAAAAACTTGGGATAAAAGCATCTGTTAAGTGGGTGAAAGTAAATGAAGACAGTACAGTTGTGTCTGTACAGAGACTTGTTTAACATCTTCCTTGACCTTGACATTTAGTTACTCTGTAGTCCAACTTCAGAAACAGAACAGGTGGATTCTGGTGACTGAGGGTTATACTAACTCCTCATACACATCTCTTGCTCTTACCTTTTCAGGTTAACGGAACCGAAGCAGATTATGAATATGAGGAGATTACGCTTGAACGGGTAAGAGAGACCACTCCCCCCTATTCTTAGTGTGACTTTATTAGTGGTGCATGTAATTTGACTGATTCTTCCCAGAAACAATGTCAAATTTGCCCATTAACACAATGGGTCTAGTCACTTCATGTTTTGTTGCTTTACAATGTAATCTGCCCACAATATTGTGAAGTATTCTGACTTTGACCCATCTAAATTTACATGCAGACTCTTTATTGTTAATCCACATTTTTTGTACTTAATTTGACCCCCACTTATTACACAACCTCCAGACTTGTGGAGAGATGGAGAGTCCTTGCCTAAATGGTGCAACACAAATGGATCACCTCTTTAAAATCCTACACATTAAATGACACTCAGCCATTGAACACATGAGTTATTAGACTGCATTGTGTTCTCAGCTCAGGACTCAAGTGATGAATACCTGTATCTCGTAATGATAAAGTTCTGTCCATGATTCCTTACTTTTTATTTAATTTTTACACACCCAAGTCTTTCACTTTGTATACCCTGGCCCCTTGCTAAACGTACCCGCATCTTAATCCTGGAATGTGCCTGTGGTGATGTCTTTTTTTTAAATTATTTTCATCTTCTTTTTTTCGCGTGACCTAATTCAGCTGTGCTCTCTCAAGTGCACATTATTATTAACACGGCGTAAATAAAAAATGCTTCTCCCCAAGCTGTCTCCCTGCTAGCTCTTATCCCTGTGCCACTGTTCCTCAAACGCACAGACTTTCTCCGTGTGTGCCTGTGTCCTGGTGCTGTTTACATGTGCTAATATTACCACACTGAAGTGGTTTAGAAACATCATCATTAGACGCATTACAACTTTCCTGCCACACTATATATAATATTCCTGTTGTTGTTGTTGACTAACAACGTTCTTTCTCTCCAGGGAAATTCGGGTCTGGGTTTCAGTATCGCAGGGGGCACAGATAACCCACACATCGGAGAAGACCCGAGTATCTTCATCACAAAGGTTATCCCTGGGGGTGCAGCAGCCCAGGATGGACGTCTTCGGTGAGGATCACAGACGTGCACACACACACACACACACACACACACACACTCAGACTGCATGACATGGCTCACACCTGATTGTGTGTATAGGTTTGTACAGAGATATTTTTCTAGACTATTCTACCTCACAGGGTGACCAGGCATAGATTTGGAGTACAGTGGCAACAAGTGTAGAAATGAGTGGTGATAGATGTTCAGCTTATGAACATGTGCTCCTGGGGGAAAGGAGACGCGTCCACATAGAAAACAAAGGCCTTCAGAAGGGGCTCGAGGCTTGATTCCACAGGAGAGTAACGACCCACCTTGGTAGAGCCAGTGACACCACAGGGGATCCCCTCACTGTGTCTGAGGGACAAGCAGCCTTCACCCAGCTGGCCAGACCACCCCCAGAGGCTCGGGCTGATTTCACGGCTTCATAAATGTTTCAGAGAGTCCTGGCCGGGGAACGTAATCCAGGTGCTGATGACTGTCTGGATAGGGATAGGGTCACAGCCATGCTATTCTCCATCGTTGAGGGGGGTCAAATATGTCTCCCTTTTATGGAGAGTCCGATTGCTCGCTTGCACAGGAGCGTTTTTTGTTTTGTTGTCGAGTCGGTGTCAAAGGGTCATGTTTCTATTTCTTTGTTGATGGAAAGATTCAGGTCATTTCCATTTCACCCTGCAAATTCATTTGATTCAGGTACTATAAATGAACCCATTGAAAAGAGAGGACCGTTTTGACCAAATCTGGATTCTTATAGACAAATGAGTCCAGCTGGGATAATGCCTGACTCAGAGCCTGACCCGTGTTTCTAACAACCCCTAAACAGTGTCAACGATGTGATCCTGAGAGTCAACGAGGCGGATGTCCGGGACGTGACCCACAGTCGGGCTGTGGAAGCACTGAAGGAGGCGGGCTCGCTTGTACGCCTCTACGTGCGCCGGAGGAAGGCCGTCTCTGAGAAGCTGATGGAGATCAAGCTGGTGAAAGGGCCTAAAGGCATGTACGGAAGCATCACACACGTCACATGATCTGCTCTTTTGAATGTAGTGAGATACATTATACCCAAGTTACATTTTACATGATAATAATCGGTCTTAGTCATATGTTCTAAGCCCCCTGTTCTGGGGGACTCTTGAAATACATCTCAGCAAATGTCATTATTATTATTCATATAATTCTGTACAGATCCCCAAGTTATTATAAGTGACTTTTAAACTGTTACTTGGATGTTGAGAATCAACCTTTCTGTCCAGTATAGAGGCTTTAGAATATATTTTTTCAACATTATTCATCTGTGTGAAGACAATTTAGAAGGAAAAGCACTTATATTGAGGAATACTTTTTTTCTCTACCCAACATGTTAGGGTTTAATCCTAAATGTAATAAAAGAAGCAATAATGGTAAATCACTTCTTTGGATTAAGACTGGCCTGGGGGCTCTGACGGGTGGGGGTGGGGGATTGTCCGAGTCACACTATCCTTCTGGCTCAAACTGCATTAACTTGGGGCTGCCTGCAACCACAATGCTGGCCTTCTCAGTTAGAAATGTATGTATGCATCATTATCCATGATGCAAAAGAGGACATTATTGTGCTTTTCATTTCTGGTTGGTAAATAATAAATATATGCAGATTTTTCAATCTGTTGTCTTTATTTGCCAAGTCGCTTTTGCGTTAATTCCCCCAGGGTCTTATGATTATTCAGACAACTGGAACAAATCTTCAGCTCCAATGAAACCTATAGAGAAGGGTTTTCTTTGTCAGAATGTACAGTTCCACCATTCGTCTGGGTGGTGTTGGTTTATTCTACTACAGTATGTTAAATGTTCCTTTCGCTCTCTCCATAGTGGTCTGACAGACTTGCCCCTTTGTCTTGGTCTCTCCCAGGTCTTGGTTTCAGTATAGCAGGGGGTGTGGGGAACCAGCACATCCCAGGGGATAACAGCATCTACGTCACCAAGATCATCGAAGGAGGAGCTGCACACAAAGACGGAAGATTACAGATAGGAGACAAACTTCTGGCTGTAAGTGCGCATTCTGAATGGTGTATTTGGACACATTGGTCTTTTGTCTGATGATATAATGTCCTGTGTGTTTTTTTATATATATATATATATATATATGTGTGTGTGTGTGTGTGTGTGTGTGTGTGTGTGTGTACCACCCAAGTGTTGAGCTCTCTGGTGTGTCCCTGTGCAGGTGAACAGTGCTTGCCTTGAAGAGGTGAGCCATGAACACGCCGTGACTGCCTTGAAAAACACCCCCGACGTGGTCTACTTGAAAGTGGCAAAACCCAACAGTGTCTTCATGAATGACAGCTTTGCTCCGCCTGACATCACCAACTGTGAGTATGCTTTTGTGTTGGTTTGTATTATCTCTCCCTTTCAGTCTGGACGTAAACATGTGCTCCCTGTATCAAACAAGCTGATTTCCTGTAGAATATTTTTATTTTTTTTTTCTCTCTCTGAATTTCTCTACTAATTGACAGTAAGAAATGTGGATGTGCATCTTAACTGTGCGTTTGTGACATCTGCTAACTCAACAAAAAAGGAATACATAAATTGAATGATACAATCGATCAATTTGAGTTCAAATGTTTTTTTAAGGTTTGCACTTCATAGATGGCGTGACAAAGCTATTATTGTGATACTGATGACTCGTTAATTAGATTAATCCCATATCTGAGCTTTTTTTATCCAACATGTCGTTTTACCGTTCCATTTGACCTACGGTAGCTTCCTCATTTAAGTGAAATGTAATGGATAACACCAGGTGGTAAGTTATTGTCCTGTGCGAGAAGGATCTGGGAAATAGATGAAAGGATTTCGTGACACACTCTGACACCTAACCACATTCAGCCCAGACGCATCCAATTGCACAGCAAAAGGAGAGAAAAAAAAGCCAGCCACCCAAATCACAAACCAATTTGCAAAAACGACCAAATGTGCCAGAGAACCAGCCCCAGCTGGCTACCCCTGACATTTCCGTGGTACTGAGGTTGAAAGTGTGTCAGATCAGCCACCACATTGATCTGTCCTGCTTGCTAGTGGCAGTGCCGGGGGGGGGGGGGGGGGGGGGCACTAACAGCCCCACAGAGGAAAGGGCTCAAGCCCAATTGATTGGACACATCTGACCAACCTACCCCCACATACTGACGCCATTCGCTCCCTCAGCCGTGAAGGCCTCAGCAAAACGGCTCATGTTGGTTAGGTTAATGTATACACTGTGAAGCATCATGTCAGGAAGTGATGTCAGTTTTAGCAACACGGACAGCACCAGTGATAATACCCATCTTAGTCGTCAGATTGTTTCCCCAAATATGTGGTTGATTCAAGGCCATGTGACTTATTTGAAGGGGGGTATTACAAAGCAGATTACTTGCAAATCATTACTGCCCTGTGTGGACAGCAATGCTTTCCTTATTGGGAAGGTGAAGGAATGTTAGAGACACACCAATGAATTGGATATTCTCCTTTTCTTATAGGTATAAGTACAGTTATTTGTACCAGAACAACATAGCCAAACATCAAGGTGAAAAAAAGAGCATTTGTTTGACCGTCCATTTTGTAGTGAGAATGCCTGTCCCTCAGGGCACCAAAGGTCATGTCCCCCTCTCACGTCCCAGGGCTGGAGGCCTCTACAGACACACACCACACACAAGCTGTTTAAATGCATCCCAGTCATTTCTGCTCCAACTAATTATTGGGGAAGGGAAATTCACATGGGACCACAATTGATCCATCTCAACTAAGAGACAATGCTCCCTCTAATTTACTGTGAATGGCACGTTTCAAAGACAAAACTATGCAGCGCTTTCCTTAAACACGGTCGGTTCACATGTATTAGTGGCAAATTGCTCCCTTGATGGATCCCAACGTTGGTGATGGTGGGGTTGGGGTTGCTCAAGGGTGGAAAAGGAGTTGGACTGTCAGTTTCTGCATTGTACAGAGGTTTTCCAACAACACCTAACATCTTATGTTTGTATGTTTGTATGTAATTTCATATATTAAATTCACAAATGATCATTTAACACATCACCTGCAATTCAGTTGATGAATTTGTTACAGCTGGGCAAAGATGGTGTTAGTGGAGTTAATACTGTACATTCATTTAAAGAACTACAGATTGTTCTGTGGATATCATCCCCAAAAAGGATTCATTCACTGTAATGCAATGGCATGAAAGACCTAAGCTAGTTCCATCTCCATCCATCTGTTCTTTAAATGATTACAACCTGTATACAATGATGGTACAGAAGAGTGAATACATAGACATACAAACATGGTGAGATATTAGTGTGACACTGACTTGACAACTGGACCAAAATACTTTTGAAATCCAGTCAAAAGGTCATCTGCACCACCTTGAGCACAATGCTAGAGGCGACTGTCACTATCAGTGTCTTGGCAGTCCCCCTCTCAGTCCTCTGCTCTCTAAAAAGCCCCTCGAACTGAAAGCTAACGCTAACACGGTGCTCCCAGAGGTCCCCCGAGACGAGCATACCGCTGTCATGACGTGTCCACTCACAGGCGTGAAGGACAAACGACAGAATTGAATCACAGCCTGGGTGTCACGTGCCGTGCTGCTGCTGATGCTACGACCGCTTCCTGCTAATCCAGACAGTAATACACTAATGCAGAGAACGGGGAGAGGTTGTGGAGGTGGGAAGGGGGGAACAATATTATAATGATGGTTCCCGCTAGGAAGCATGGAGAAGGATCTAAACCGGAGTTAATGAATGAGAAATAATTCTGTTAAGTGTGCACAATGGCTCAATAATGGGTATTTGAGGGGGGGGGGGATGGAAATGGGGACATGATTGTGTTGATGGGCCTTATGATTTGGTGTGCACTGTACCCTCATCCTTCTCTTTGGAGTTATCGGATGCACCAATTGGGTTGATTGGATCAAGAGAAGGGGCTGGGGAAGGGAAGCTGCAGAATCAAGGCTTAATCTCCTGTTGTTATATTTAATTGAAAAAAGGGGTCTGGAGATCAATTCCAAATGTAGAATACCTACCTGAAGTTGTATTAATACATGTCAACTTGTATTAATTCTAGTTTTACATAAGTCCATATTTGGAGAAAGTCAATAGGTGCCATTTCTGGGAGGTATTTTTTCATTTACTTCAGGTTTGTTAACAAACATGTATGTCAATGTTCTCTTGAGAGATAATAAATTATCACTTTCAGTGTCACATACACCATGCTCATTTCATCCGCAAGGTTTACTGCCACTGAGACAATTAGTGAGCTTTTTTAGCAAGCACTGTTTCAAAGTGTTACTGCTTTTTAGTAGATTGTATGTGGGACCTTCACAGTGTTTTGTGTAAACCATGTCACTCACCATCTGTTAACTGCTGGTGAGATTGGACTGTTTATGAAATAATAAAACTTAAGTTCTGTACTAAGCTTCCATGTTTCCAATATAACCTTAAAATAGAGTATACATTCATCATCATCTGTACACAGTAAGGGTAACAAATCCACAGACATTTGACTCGAGACAACGTCATCAAACCGTGACCAGGTTCCAAAGGTGCGGGGTCAGTGGACAATATTCTGAAATTGGAATTGAGACATTATGCATGAGTCGTTAGCTGTAGCTTTGGCATGAAGGTAATTGTGCTTGTGAAACTGCTGACCTCCAAGCCCCATAGTAAAAAGTCAGAGGAACAACCAATCCCAATGTTGTAACTGACTTTCATACAGTAAAGGGTGATATTGTAATAATCATTGGATCGTCTTACAGTCAGCTAATGGCGTTCCCGGCCTCTAATTCATCTATGTAAAGTACAGCGAGCGTCGTCGGTGCTCAAATCAAGCCATTGGCAGTTTCTGTCATGTAGCTACAGTACGTTACCATGTCTCTGTCATGGAAATGGGAATGAGAGAGCACGGCTGTCGGCTTTTTCCGACACGGGGGTGTACACTGGCACACCAACATCCCACCCTGGATGTCCGAATGCTCAGGGTTGCATTACTTAACCCCCCCCACCCCCCCATACCCCCCAAGGTCTTCCGTGCCTCACACAATCACATCTGTAACTGTAGCCCGGTGCACATTAGCTGAAGGATTGAAGTCGAGACTGTTTCCCCTCGCAAGCTGGTTGCTTTGGCACTGCGTGGGATCAGATGTTGGAGATGTGTTTCAAAGACTTAACGGCTTAGAGGACCAGACCCCAGAGTCTTGAGAACCTTGCCAGTCACAGACACGTACCCTGCCGTCCGCGTGCCTCTTCCGTAAAAGCTAGTGCAGGTCTACAGAGTTCAGCTTCTGCTTAGCTGTTTGGCATCCGTTTCCAGTTCTTGGCTTAGGCATCTAAGACTGTTTTTGTTTTGTCTCTGTCAGCCTACTCCCAACACATGGAGAACCATATCAGCCCTCCCAGCTTCCTGGGACAGCCCCTCCCATCTGCCCCCTCGGGACGCTACTCACCCACCCCCAAGAGCATGCTGGGAGAGGATGATGTCACCAGGTAAGGCAAAAAAAAAAATCGCTTTGAATGTCTTCTGGTGATTGATGATGCTCGATCACAGTGCGTGTCAACACACATAGGGTATACTTCTGTATGGGCACACTATGAATAGGAGACATGGAATGCTGGAGGGGTGTGTAAGTTGAAGATATGATAGGATAGAGGGACAGTGAGATTGATGGGGGGGATGAATGGAGTGCAGTAGAGAAGTGGATGGATAGAGGCAATAAGGATTCAAATGGAAAAAGGGATGCGCTTGGAAGGCGAGAGAGTGATAAACCAGGAAGATTTGTGTGGGGCTGGCCTTGGGCTGGCCTTGGAAGGTTTAAAGAGAGAGGGTCTTGGGAGATGAAGTAGCCTCCACCACGCTTCTCTATCTTTTTTTATTTTAACTCTCCCCTCCAACAGATCTCAGATCAGTCTGATGGCACTCAAGCCAGAGAGTGAACAGGATTTATTTTTAATTTCTCCGAGGCCAGTCAGCCAAAAGCGGCAATCGTGTGCAGCCTTATGCCTCATGGGTAAACAGGAGGGCAGATGGCCAGTCCCCCGGCGATAGTTCTCTTTCTCTCTCACTTTGTCACTCTCTCTCTCTCTCTCTCTCTGTTTCTATCCCCTCATTCTTTTTTGTCTCTGTAAAGGGAGGCATGAATGGGCACTTGACGGGCCTGAATCCACTTCCACAGGGTCTGTCACCTTATGACTTTTATTGTGAAGGGGAAAAGACGAGGCAGAAGAGTAGCAGCAGAGGAATACTCTCACATATTCAGCATTTGTACAGCATGACTGTCAGGAGCCTCTTGTTTGATCGTGTCCGTCTAGTAAGAGAGGGGGACTAACAAAAGTCTACAGTATTTAGTAGTGGGGGAAAAGACTGTGCGTAGAACAAAGTCGCCTCGAACGAACAGCACAAACACTGAATTAAGCGACTGACAAGCAGAAGACAGGAAGGGTTTTTAATAAGACGGATACTGAGATAATCAGTTGGAAGCAGTTGCGGTAATGATGATCATTATGCGTGACGTATAAGCAGCCAGTCACGGACTGTAATACATGGATGAGAAGGAGGAGACAAATGGAAGGGAACACGACTTAGAATGAAATATACACACACGTGGCCCTAACCATGGACAACTGCAACTTGGGCCGTGTTAGAAAAAAATCCTACTGTTTTTTTTCTAACAAACTTCAAATGTACAGTTTTGTGTAATTCTTTTCCCCAAGGTTGTATGTCTTTATGCCCTATAATAGGTATCCTATCAAAGGACCAACGGCCATAGTAGTATTGTATCATGTCCTTATCTCTCCGGCTTGTGTAGCACCTTGCTGTGTACTTATGTGAAATAAATAACACAGCGGTTTTGCCCTCTAGTGGTCAAACTTGTTCACATTAATAAACTGATGAAACAAGGGGTATATCAAAACCATCATTTATTATTTGAGTTGACATTCATGTAATCAACTGGTTTAGCTTAAATTATTTAGATTCAATCAAGCCCTTGCCTCAAGTTTCAAAGTTACAAAATTGCTAATTTTGTTCTTTGAAATGACAACCCTTTAAAGAGAGAGCTGGATGAAAATGAACTTTTTCTCTGCTCAGTGAATCTAATTCCTTTATGCCTTGTCCCCCAGAGAACCTAGAAAGGTGGTGCTCCACAGAGGAGCTACGGGGCTGGGCTTCAACATAGTGGGCGGGGAAGATGGAGAGGGCATCTTCATCTCCTTCATCCTGGCAGGAGGCCCTGCAGACCTGTGTGGGGAGCTGAGGAAAGGAGACCGCCTTGTCTCTGTAAGAACACGTGCACATTCTCAGACACACACACACACACAAACATCAAATCAAATCAATGATAATCAAGTATGAATTATCTCTCCCCCCCCCAATTATTTAGATATGTAAAACCTCCTCCACAGTGAATGATCTCTATCATCCCTGTCAGGTGAATGGTGTGGACCTCCGCAGTGCCACACATGAACAGGCGGCGGCGGCCCTCAAGAATGCTGGTCAAACTGTCACCATCGTGGCCCACTACAGGCCAGAGGGTGAGCCACTTTGATATGATCTCCACCTATGTTCTGATTATAGGTCGATGGTGGATGTGTCTGCAAGCAAGATGTGAATTTCAATCAACGTAAGCCCACATAAGGGTCGATCTTCTGAATTCAATTGAATTCATCATCATGAAATGCGCTTGGAGAGTGACTTCGGAAAGAGGGTTGGGACAAAGGGTATTCACAGCAGGAGGAGGGAGCACAGAGGGATTGAATTATTGAAAGATGAGAGGGGGAGAGGAGGTAAGTGAGAGGAGCCAGGAGGCTGGAGAGGAGTGCAGAGGCAGCAGAAAGAGGACTTCACTATCAGTCACTGTAGGATGCTGTTTCAGTAGGCTGCAACTTGGTGGTCAGGACTGTACCAAGTGCCGGCTGAAGTATCTGAACTTCAATGCGTTGGCTCCTCTTGTAAGTACTGACCCTAGTCATGAGGAAGAGAGTTTACAGTCGCTGGTTTGTTTTCTAATCGTAAACTTGACTGCTGTTCTTCTGAAGTATTTGACAGAACAGTATATCATGTATACGCTTGCCAGTATATCATGTTGACGCTTGCCTTCCTGCAAAGTTAGAGGCACAATAAGATAACAAGGTAATAACATTAGGTTTGTAATAACATTAGGTTTATTTTAAAAGATTGGAATGCTTGTTTAAACGGCCTGGTGCAGTCTACATGAATGTGTTGGTCTGGACACACTGGACACAGTTCTGGTGGGGTGGGAGTTCTCTCTTGCCACCCCTCTAGCAGATGATGACATCACATGTCTGTTTGCTGCATGTTCAGTGCACAATGACGGGTGTCTTTTTTATTTTGACCTCACCATGAATGTGTTATCCTTGTCTTCAATGAACAGAATGATATGCTATTAATTATTTGTGGCAAATCTTTTTAAAACCTCGGTTTATTAACATTGGTTGAGTCTCAAAACGAGTCCATGTCTACTGTTTTCTATGTATGGCATTCAAATCAGCAGGATCATTGTAAGATATCATATGTCAGCTCAAAGCACCATGCTTTATTTAGCTAGTTTTGTCTTGGTCCTGGATTCAATTGTAAATCTATAGATTTGACAGACCTTCAGGTTTAACTTTATCCAAGTTTTGATTTAGTTCTTAGTTACTTAGCATTTAGTTACAACAGTCTGATAAACACATCCTGTATATGCTGTTGAAACTTCTGTTGCAGTTTCGTGTAGCTTTTGCTATTTATTGTCTTCTTCACTGGGTTAAGTTTTTCTTTCATATGGATGTCCTCAGAAATCTGGATCCATCTGATATGCAATAAATATGTTGGGTCTTCACCATTTTGAAAATAGCTTTTTCAGTTAGTCAAATGTCATGCATGGGCCTTGTTGTTTTTGCTCCAGAGTACAGTCGGTTTGAGGCGAAGATTCACGACCTGCGGGAACAGATGATGAACAGCAGCATCAGCTCTGGGTCGGGCTCCCTGCGGACCAGTCAGAAGCGATCACTCTACGTTAGGTAAGACGGATAAATACTACCTCTGTCAAGGAAGCCAGCTCTACACAAAGACCCTAGAACCACTCTGGAGAGAACTGCTGACAAATTGGAAAAGTAGTTCCCTGTCATCTGTTTCAGTAAATGGAGAATAGCAGAGAATATTTAATACATCACCACAAACAAAGATGTTTTCCTTACCATCTTTTTGGTGTCTGCTCCTCCAGAGCCCTGTTTGACTATGACAAAACCAAGGACTCGGGCCTTCCGAGCCAGGGCCTCAACTTCAAGTTTGGCGACATCCTTCATGTGGTGAACGCCTCAGATGACGAGTGGTGGCAGGCCCGCCAGGTGACCCCTGAAGGCGAGGTGGAGGAAGTTGGTGTCATCCCCAGCAAGAGACGGTAAAGTCACAGCACACACACTTTTAAACCTTCTTCCTGCCCTTCAGAGGTACAATAAAGAAAAAAACACTTTCTGGTGCTACGAAATTCCCCAAATCAATATTTATTGTCAGGTTTTATGAACAAATCTTGTTTGAGAAGTGCCAGCTAGCATGTTGTCAGTTAGTATCAGATTGTACTGTATATTTTCGGGACAAATATGCGGTTGATGTTGTTTCTCCAGAGAGAACAACCATGAACATGTATTTGGATCTGAGAAACTCAGAGCAAAGCTCCACATGGCTCCATAGAGCAGATATCTATCCCTGGGATGGAGCTTGGGTTACTTCCAGACAGTCATCCCTAAATATTTAAACTGGCCTCTCTGGAAGCCTGCTATATTGTGATGGCTCTGAGGGTCTGCAACCGGATGACCCTCCCTGGTGTCCAGTTTCCATGGGATCTGAAGGCGGTGTGATATCTGGGAGTATGGTCACGAGGAAGGGGAGCCATGGCTGTTAGTAGAGAACAACTCTTGACTTTCTGTCACTTTTCCTCTCAGGGTGGAAAAGAAGGAGCGGGCGAGGTTAAAGACGGTCAAGTTTAACTCCAAGTCTCAGAGAGACAGAGGGGTAAGAGCATCCATCTTCTCTACTTAGTTGTAAGGTGCTGGAATATCGATTATAGTGGATTTTATAGTGTGTGTATATATATATATATATATTTAATTTGTACATTTTTCTTTAAAGTAATTGTGATGGACTGATTAGTATGCATGGAAATGTCTCTGTTTCAGCACATTGTGTGCATATCAAGTTTTTAACCTGCGCTTTCTTACTTCTTCGTGTTGTACGATTGATGTCTCAAGTAATATAGGAACAGGATCGTTTGATAATAATAAAAAAGGACTACTAATAAGTTTTGACTGCCTAATGTTCACTGACTGTCTAATGTTGAAAATGCTGGCCAGAAAGTTTAACAGCATGTATTGATGACCTTTTTTACTGTCGCTGCCCCAAGTCTAGCCGTCCTATTGCCTTTTAATAACATGTATTCATATCAATATAACTGCACTGACATGCCTTCGTCAGCCACGTTCTCCGTCCCTTACCGTGAAATAGCACCCTGTGGCGTGTTCCTTCGACACGCCAGCCCAAACACCCAATGCTGCCTCCTAACTCGGCAATCAGGAAACCCCAAAACCAACGTGCATGAGCGGAACAAACCAGAATACAGATACGCTTGCCATTGATGTCTGACTCTCTGCCTCCGCTACTTCCATCCGCACCACACCCTTCCTCTTCACCATGCTGTCCTCCTTTCCTCACTCACTCTCTCACTCCTAGCCACCCCCCCCCCCCCCCCCCCCCCCCCCCCTCTCTGCTGATGTGATCCTAACTCTGGCTGCTCTGAGTTTGTAACAAATGTTGCATGTTCTAACGTCATCTATCTGAGGGGGGGAAATTATGGGTTTTTATTGATTTTGACGCGTTCTGCTATTGATTTACTATGAATTTTGAATAGAGGGGAGAAATGTGTTTTAACATTAAGAGTACAGAGCAAAATGTAAATTCAAGCTCATGCATCATTATTTTTTAGAAGACGGCTTCAGTCAACTGACCCTACAACTTACAGTTAACAACATGCATTCTTTAATCATAACTTCAGGTTTTGGACCAGACAATTGCCTAAATATCTTTGAATCTGAATTAGCCCACTTTTCCCCTCTCTGCATGTCAAATAAATAATGGGTTTTAAGAACAGTTTGTTTCATAGCTCTCCCTCTCTCTAGATATCTCTCTCGAGATATTCCTTTCCAGTTGGACATTCTTATATATAATTTTGGATTGAATGTACTTCTCTGATTCTGTGGCTAAGGTATTTTAGTTTTTGTATGGTTAAAGCTTTTCCAAATCTGTATTAGAATAAATAAATTCAACATAATCAACCATAACTATTACAAGTATAATAAATACTATAGTATAATGGATAAAATACAAATCTGTATTTGATCAACTCAGCTTGGTGTGCCTTTACACTACAAATACCATACCAAGGGGAATTTCTTAAACATACACAGTAATAGCAGTATTCATAATGCTGCCGTATACAATTCCTGTCAAGTAGCTTGAATACAGTGACAAGCTTATTCAATGCATTCAATATGTACAACTTTGAGATTTCCTGCTGACTTGGCAGGAAGCAGCGCTAGCCACAGACTCAAGAGTACCAGGTGGTGGAGAGGGCTCTCATTTTCTTCATATCAACATCCGACACCCCCCCCCCCCCTTTTCACCCCTTTTTGTTTCTTTCATCCCCCCTCCCTCTATCCTCTCTTTCCTCTCCCCTCCTCCCTCTCTCCTCTCTTTCCTCCCCCCCCTCCCTCTCTTCCTCAGCAGTCACTCAATGACAAGCGTAAAAAGAACCTCTTTTCCCGAAAGTTCCTTTTCTACAAGAACAAGGATGCGAGCGAGCAGGAAACGAGTGATGTTGAGCGTAAGTACAGCGCGAGCGAGAGATGAGGACGTTCACGGGGGCAGCCTGTCAGTGCTAAAGGTCGGAGGTCAGGAACGAGAAGAGGCCAGAGAGGTTACCACCAGACAAAGCATCAGTCAGTGCAACAGGAGCAGACCACAGTTTCTCCTAATAAGCAATATTAGGTGATGAAACTAATTGCCATAGAAGCCAA
The DNA here is from genome assembly GCF_021917145.1 of Hypomesus transpacificus. Classification (NCBI taxonomy): domain Eukaryota; kingdom Metazoa; phylum Chordata; class Actinopteri; order Osmeriformes; family Osmeridae; genus Hypomesus; species Hypomesus transpacificus. The sequence continues at coordinate 6,473,128 of NC_061069.1, forward strand.
TGAATGTCAAAATCAGCAATTACTACAATACATTAGCTGTTGGTAAATGTACACAGAGTAAAAATTATGTTGGAGCCAAAATCTACCACAGGAGTTCAACCTGCCCTTGAACCACAATGGCCACCCTGTTGCACTGGCCTAGCTGTGTCAGGTTGGAGTGCACCCCCACTCGTCTCTCTCTCACTGTAACTCCAGTAACATGTTGTCCTCTTGTGGTTGTGTTCTCTCCTGTTTGGCTTGCTCTCTGCTGACTGCTCCACAGGACAACCCTGACGACATGCTCTCGAAAGGCCAGAGTAAGTTCTCTCAGCTCCCAGACCCCCAAACTAGGCTACAGCACCTAAGGCATCCAAGCCATCCATCCAGTCTCATTATTCCCTCTGGATAAGAACCTTTCTCCATTCCCTTCCTCTTCAGTCCATACAACACCCTCTGTGTATATCTTGAAACGTCACATACATCAGTACAAGCCTACTGCACACAGACAATCAGTTTGACACATACACATGCAGTCCCATCATCCCTGCAGCATTCCCAGTAGTGCCTGCAGTCCATCTCCAGCCTCTTGCATCCTTTCTTTGGGCCTTCATAGAGACTAGGAACCATTCCCTTTTCATTTGTGTTTATGAAAAGCAGGTAAGTCCTCGCCCTAATCCAGTATCTACCGAACACAAGTATTTCGAGGGGGGAGGCACTTTTTACCAATATCCTTGGTTTGGTTAATTCAGTGTTTAAGACACCCTTTATTATGATTATTATTTCTTTATTCCGGACACACAAACGGTCCATAGCACAATACAAAACTTTAGATAGGGCTAGCTTTGGTATGTGTACTATATATTCCGATACGTGCAGTTCTAAAGTATATGTGGACTTTGGGAAACATTGCACATTCTGCTCAATAGTCAGAGAAGAAATGTGCTGGTTTGTGTTTTGTGTGTGGAAGTGTGTATGATTTGTCAATAAAAAAAAAAAATGTTGTTCCTTCTCAAGTGAAGTATATATGTTCGATGTAGCATGTTATGGAAGTTAAAGGAGCTAATGAATTGAAACTCCCTCTTGTGTATTTAAAATCTATATTCTTGTCATACTTAGCCAAGGAAAGCCACTGGTTTGAACCACACTGAATCGCCGCCCTTACTGTACTGTGGTAACTCACCAAACATATCCCTCCTCTGTTGTAATTCCAGAACATGTGACTTCTAATGCCAGCGATAGTGAAAGTAGTTACCGTAAGTCTCACCCACTATTTTGGGCATTAACAGCTGTTAAGCTTATGTTATGCCCTCTCCTGCTTCCCGGAACGGGCTGTGCGGAATGATGCAAAAATACTGACGCTAACCAATAATAACACACTAAAGCAACTGTATGTGAGCTACCAATGAATCAGTGTGTGTGAGTTGACACCGGCTCAGTCACTGGCTTGCAGCTGTAAGAATGCTGGTCACTTGATGTCATTAAATGGTCCCCAAAGCAGCATCTTAAATACTTGTTTTTCAAGGGGACTATCTTCATGCCCGCATTGTTGATCACATAACAAGTAATGACATAATTAACTTCTTGATGTGTCTGTAAGTAGATGTAGACCCGCAAGCAGACTGCATGAGGCTGCAGAATTTTGTCCCCAACAGGCCAAGTAACCATAGAGATAAAGAGTTTTTATCTTGGTCAATACAACTGTAAAAGTGTTAGTCCTTCTGCTTTTGGCTTGTTAATCTTCATTATCAAGTATGTATGAAAGATATAAAAGGCTTGTGAGGCTTCTGTGTTGCATGCGTCAGCGTGGGATGACTGTGTGGGTTTTGGAATGTGGCCACACATGATGGTCTGCATGGTTAATCTTTGATCTTAACATAAAAAGGGCAATGTTAGCATTGTGGACTAATCCGTGCATTATTGATATTCGTCTTACAAACAACACTGGGATCTCACCTCATATAACATTTCAGGGGGTTGGATGCACATAGCAACCAGGTGATGGGGGTGTGTCATCACTACTAAGTAGTTCACCTTCAGTAGAATCTATGATGCTCCTGCTTTAAAGTGATGTAGCATTCCCATATTCACTGCATATTCCATATCATCCTTCCATAGCTGTCCAGAAGATCTCAACACTGCTGATGTCGTTTCATAGATTTACTAGATTGTTTTTTACAGATGGTTGTGTGTGCACACATGCACACCACGCTAATCTTAAATTGTGTAGTTTAAAGTAATAGTCTACTTTACATTTTACATGACCACTATGCCTATCAGTGGTAGGAGTAATAGCCGTTGCTAGCTTTATATGTTCTGTTAAACAGTTAAAACCATCTTTATTCACAGGTGGTCAAGAAGAATATGTGCTGTCCTACGAGCCAGTCAGCCAACAGGAAGGTAGGTCTTGTTTCCTGTCCTCTTCTTCTATAATGTTGACTATGTTAGCAGTGGATTGTAAGTTGATCATTGCAATGAAGGAAGGGTAACTTGACTTTATACATAATGCCTCAGATATATTGTGTTTTTAAACATTAATTTATATGGAATTAATATAAATAATTCTTCCATTAGTGAACTACACCCGGCCAGTTATAATCCTGGGTCCCATGAAAGATCGGATAAATGATGACCTGATATCGGAGTTCCCAGACAAATTTGGTTCTTGTGTTCCTCGTGAGTATAACGCAACTTGTCAATGGCTTATGATGTGCCTGTAAAGGACCATGTAAATGTAATTACAATATGTTTACCAAGAAACCCCCCTATATCACTCTATTTAAAGTTGACCGATCCAATCACATGTTTACTACTCTGCATATGCATCAACAGTTAACACTAAGAAAATGATGCAACCCTCACAAAATCCATGGAGTGATCATTTGAATTGTTCAACCCCAAAGTAGTCCTTTCTTCACAATGTGTGTTCCTAAGAGAATTCCCCCTGTTCTTTGTTTTCAGACACGACCCGGCCCAAGCGGGACTACGAGGTGGATGCCAGAGACTACCACTTTGTGGTCTCCAGAGAGCAGATGGAGAAGGACATCCAGGACCATAAGTTCATTGAGGCGGGCCAGTACAACAACCACCTGTACGGCACCAGTGTGCAGTCCGTACGTGAGGTGGCAGAGAAGGTATACAACATGCAAATCTTTCCTTTAGTACTTTTTTACAATTTGTTTTCTCCCCGGGTTAATATACGTATGTATGTTATAAAAGATGTACTGATCCAAACAGTAGCCCTTACTGATTCTCAAAAGTGCCTCTCCCTATCCCACCCCACCTCAGGGCAAACACTGCATCCTGGACGTGTCGGGCAACGCCATCAAGAGACTCCAGCTGGCACAGCTCCACCCCATCGCTGTCTTCATCAAACCCAAATCAGTGGAGAACATCATGTGAGTAAGCGTGCTGCTAGCCAGCTGATGGTCCATCATGTGTCTCGGGTTGGTCACATAACACAGATCAACACCTCATGTTTGTTTAGATGTCAATTCCATATACACCGATCAGCCATAACAGTATAACCACTGACATGTGAAGTGAATAACACTGATTATCTCGTTATCATGGCAACTGTCAATTTGACAAGCAATGGTTGGATATATATATATATATAAACACCACCTGACAAAGAATGCTTCTGCCAATGGAAAGGGGCCATAATGCTTATCTCCTCTCAACCTGAATTACCAGGGAAATGAACAAGAGACTGACAGAGGAGCAGGGAAGGAAGACCTTTGACAGAGCCACCAAGCTGGAGCAGGAGTTCACTGAGCATTTTACAGGTACGATCACCCCACGCACACACACGGGCATTTTTTTTTTTAAGTTGAGGGAATATCAAAGAAGCATTTCATTCTCATTCTACGCTTTGACTAAATGTACCGCGTCACAGACAATGATCTGATTTTTGTTTTTGAGCAGTTGTATACTAATGTTCTGATTTTCATTATTAAGATTATGACATGTAATGGTAGCATTTCGATCACTGGTGTTTTCAAAGCAGATTTGAGACGAAAAGAACAAGGAGTGATATTGTAGTGAAATAATGTATCAAGTAAACCACCTTCAAGGTAATTTACTGACTTTTCTTCTGTCTTTCTTTCAGCTATTGTTCAAGGAGACACTTTGGAGGAGATCTACGATCAAGTCAAACAGATCATAGAGGAACAATCTGGCCCGTTCATATGGGTACTATCCAAGGAGAAGTTATGAAAGGTCACGCTTTCTACTCCGCCATCGTCCTCTCTGTATTTATATTTTTTATTTTTTTTACCAAACTGGTCTGCTGTAACTACCCCCACAACCCACCCCCTCAACCCAACTTCGCCCCAAACCCACTCCTGCCCAACCCAACTTACCCACCCCTTGTCTACCTGCTACACAGTCCCTGATACCATCATTCTTTTTCCTACCTAACCCACCCATCCCCTCTCTATGCCAGGTTTCTCACATTAAGGTCGAAGTTTGTCAGACCTTATTGGCCAACCATAAAACGTTGGACCATGTAATACGAAGTCTTGAGTCCCCATTGGGGTCACCCCCGAGAAGTGACACCCAGTGAACGAGACCAGCAGCGCAAAGCACACAGGGTGTAGGATTTTAAAAACGGTACAGTTCCTTAATGTTTAAGGGAGGTGAAACAAATGTGTATGTGTAAGCGGATTGTGGGTGCGTATGTCCTATTTAAAAAGGTTTTTATTTTGGGGGGGAGGGGGGGGGGGGTCGAGGACGACTGAGGGGATTTCCGTCTCAGGCTTTCAGGCGTCAAAAGTATAGTGGAAACACAGAGCAAAACTTTGCACGATATAGCTTTAACAGCATGTCTTTTAGTATATTTTCTCCCCTCCACCCCTTATCATCCTGTACCTTCAGCATACACAGTATATCATAAAATTATTATTTTCCTTTTTTAACACATAGTTGTATTCACTTTTTCTCTCCTTACCAGTGTGTCCATGATAGAAAAGCCATTGTACTTTGCATCTTTGAGTGACACAGATATGCATTTTGTGTGTGACAGGATAGAACAAAAGTCTTTAACTCAAGTCCTGGAGATGGGTTTGTGGAAGTGTGTTCTGGGTTTTACAAAGTGGAGTGAACGAGAGGATGGTAACTGGCTTGTACTGTTCAGATTCAATAGTGAATTAATTGCAGATTTATTTTTTAACTAATCTGGCCAGTGGGTTTCTGGACTAATGGACATTTGCAAGGCTTTGTTACAAAAAACTCAATGCTGATCAAAGGACGACACAAAAACGCACCGCTTCAGAGCTTGAGTTTAAGATCGCTATAAGAATGATGTAACGTTTTTTTAAGCAGTTATCAGTGTCTTACTGTTCAATGACCTATCTTTGATCATTTGAGTTATTTTTTTAAGAGTCCTTTACAAATGCGGAAAAGGAACTGCCATTGTAGGTGTCCGTAGATCTGTCAGCAAAATGCAGATGCAACAATTGAAGAATTTATTGTACAATGAGATTTTAACAGATATTTAACCCTCCGTAAACTGCCTATTTTGTTATAATAAAAGTCTATATTGAACTTTACTTAAGCACTACTACTATGGGAATTATTTTCTTTGCATTGTTAATCATATATAATACAAAAAGTATAAAGATCTTTAAATATGAATATATTTTTATTTGACGTTTCCCACCACATCATCCTTTTGTCTAAATTTTCTTTTTTAATCATAATAAAAGTTTAATATAGTAAAATAATCATTCTAACAATGCTCCCTTTTCTGGTTCTCGTGAACCTGTGGGAATGCTGGTTTATTTATGACTTGATACCTCAACCTTTTGTTCAAATAAAAACAAACAAAAAGAGCAGAGAAATTGACAGTATGTCAGGTTTTGTAGGAATGTGAGATGTCTTTTTGGACTGAAAACCAGCACAGATGCTGTACCAGAGTAAGGGAGTACTGCCCTCAGAGGATCAGGCTGTAGAGGGAAGTTGTTGAAACTGTATTTATTGGAGATAAGTCCTAGAAAGCTGGGGATTGAGCAATCATTCTTCTTACATATGTGATACAAGCTTTGATGTCTTCTTGTGAAATACTTCAATCAACAGACAGCCGGAAAGAACAGTGTCTATCCCCGCACTACGGTTACCCAATGCAAAATCCCCGCATCTTGATGAAACTTTCATGTGAGGAATGTACTGGCTATTCTCGCACAGGTTTCTCCAGACTGGTTCTAGATGTGAACTTGCGGTCCACTAGAATACCAGACTTTTTATATAAACTCTACCCAGCAGAGGGTGCTATACCTGGTCTCTGAGCAAAGGCCTAATCCACTCCATTTGCTCCTTGGAGATGTCCTGCTTTTTCTACAGTCAAGACAGCTTCTACTTCCACCTCACCACCCCAGTCCTCTGAAAATCTCCTGGACTCTCTGGAAAATGTAAATATGTGACCGATTCTCATTCATGCCATTGGTCTAAACGAGGAGAACGGTTAATAAAAATATATAAAGAATAGACTTTTCTCATACAGCTGAGTGTGTCTCTTATAATGAGTGGTCAGATTGGATGGTGTTCAGTTTAAATTGAAACATTTTAGTGTTGGTGTGTGTGAGAAAATTGTAAGCAGGTATTCTGAACCTGAGAATGTACATATCTGTGTCCATATAGATTTAACTATGAACTGTAAAGAACATCTGTAAAGTTTGCTTGAAACAACAAGGTATTTCTCTGGCAGTCAAAGATACAACAATAACAACAAAGACAATCTAGGCTACTCTAAAAGAGCCAGTAGGACTAAATGAACGTTTCTATGTTCACAAAAAAAACTTTTATTTCCAATAGCCTGCATTTCAAGATGCTATAATTGACATTTGGCAAGTACCGGGTTGTAATATTCATAGCCTGCAGAACGCAGACAGATGTCAGTGGCTCTGCATTGCCATCTCAAGGTGCACTCCACGACGCAGAAGAAAATCGCTTGAACACCGCCATGAGTTGTCAAATTCTGTCATTTGTCTTTGTGTTTTATTTGCCTCGAAGCGTCTCTAATTCCGTTTTTCACGTCCTTGACTAAAGTGTCCCGTAGTCTCCCAGCTTTCTTTCCCATTTCTCCGAAGTCCTTTGGAAGTTCTGAAGTTTCATGGCGTATCTGGCGCACGGTGTTTGACTTCAGGACTTTGGTTGTCGCGTCTTTACCAGCTATTTTTGCCTTCATCAAAGCATAGGCTGTAATCTGTGCGGCCCGTCTGACCGGTCTTGACTCGGCTAGTTTTTCCACAAGCTGCGCTTTATTTACTAAAGCGGATAGAAGGTACTTTAACACCATGTCCCGTAGATGAATAAGAATGTCAAATACACAACTGACGCGTGTTGTGAATACAATATATGCACGTCCGGTCTTCCTTGACAGTGTTTTCAAAACCATGTGTAAAATATCGCCCTCTGTGGTATGGATGTCTTCAATGAATTAAGAGTTAGAAGAGTAGCCGTGATGCAATTATTTAGACAGGTCAAACAGTTTGCATCCAAAGTATATAAAGTTGAACAGATACGGGGCTTCGGCCCACCACCTAATGCTGTAGCTGAAGATTTCTGATACAGAAGTGGAAATAACGGTATTCTCTACCATTAATAAGATTGTTGTGGTGTAACTGCTGTAACACTGCACCGTCAAATAATAACGCAAGAGGGAGCCAATACAAACAAATGAATGAAGTCAACACATTAAAACTTTATGTAGCTACTTCAAAGTAAAGAAATATTGTTTTTTTTGCGGAATTTTTTGGTTATAAATATATAGCCTACTGTTACTTGGGTTCTTTTATTTTGTAAGTAAATGTCACTGTCATTGCAAGTTCAGTCGAGAGCTGTATGTTCTAGAAAGCTCAGCAACTTTAATTTTAGGGTTTTGTTTTAATAACACTTCGCTTTTGCCTGACCATTTGTAAAAATAAAAATACATCCATGTATCGATGAGTAACCTAGTAAATAATAAATAAGTAAAAAATGAAAAATATTTTTACTTAGTTGTGTCATGCTGTCGTCGTTGTTTCTTCTTAAGAGTAAATGTCATAGTGAAAATACACGAAACACTTTATACAAAATAATACATAGTACTTTTTTTAAATCCAGAAACTCTGGGATCCACTGGTCGTCCTGAATTCCTACTGGAACCTTGCGCTGGCATGTGATGACTTAGAAAAAAATGGTCTGGATGCGAACAGGCACATGGGTGAGGGAACAGGGAAGAAAAAGGGGACATCACAGAACACATCAGTGACACCTTAAAGTGAAACATGGCAGACTGAAATTCAACTGCAGATTTGGGTACTGACAATGTGTGGGAATATTTATTCGCTTGGATTTAATATGTTTGATTCAGACATTTTTGTTTCCAGTGGTCTCTGCTGGTCCTAATCGTTGAGCTGGGAGGATATGGAGGTCGGACTAGCTCGCGGCGATTGCTACAGACCTTCTCACTGAATCAGCATGTCAGCAGGCTGATCTGAAACTGAAGTAAAAATTGCAAATAGCTTGCTTAGGATACCCATGGGAAGTAAAATGGTTGTAAAATACTAGGTACCTTCGTATGTTCCCAATTTTAATGGCTAAGGAACCAGCTAGCCTGCAATCAAACAATGAAATTGTGTGTGCAAGCTGGTTAAGGGCGAGTAAACTTGACGACCAAAGAAGGATTCTCTGATTGAAATATAACTTCGTTTAATTAGTCAACGGGTCGATAGACAACTCAGCACCGGCATCGCACTGAAGACCGCACTGTGGACTTTTTAGATTTTTGACTTTCTGATTAGTGAAGCTTTCTACCGAAAGGTGTTGTAGTCCTACAAGAATGGAGATCGACTCCGTTACAGGCGACGTGGATTCTCTTCACGGGGGTCTGATTTCCTTTGAGCCCTTGGTGGACCGAATTCTGGTGGATTCGCTGTGCCAACAACAAGGATGGATGCGCGTGTATGGTAAGACATTCAGAAAACTTAGAACTGTATTTACTACACATTTGGTTGTCCTGTTTTTTCAACTGTGACGGTAGGTTGTGATGGTTTCTGTCAGACAATATTATTAATATCAGTTTCCATGTAGACTGAACACGAAAATAACTAATTAGGCTACATTTCAACAAAACTAGCCCTTTACAAATGCCCAGGTGTTGGTATCTTCATGACCTCACTTCACACTAACGTCATTAATGGGTTGTGTTCCTACACAATCGAAATAAGACCCGTAAATAGATATTGAATAGATAATCAAAATGTACTATATTAATTAGGATAAATATGAAACCAGAGCATAATGTTGTTTCTGCCAATAACTGTCAGGACAAGGTCTGTCTGGTAGGTTTATAGTATGAATGTTTTGCCGTTTTACAAATAAGTTACAAAGTTACACTTATGAAGTGTGTTTTATTATGGATAATGCGTTCTACAGGAGTTGTGAGGAAATTATCAGATTTTGTGTTTCAGTATTTACTACTTTTTTGCTCTGACAAAATATTTTACATTCCTTGGCAGCTGTTTCATCAGTGTGAACATATATATATAACGTTGTGATTAGAAAATAGTTTGAGTGTTTCAATTTCTAAGCTTTCACAGTTAACTGGACCCATGTGACCTCTAGATGAGTTACCCTGAAGATCTTGTTTAGGACCTTGTGGTGGGGCAGCAGTGAATGGTGTGATTGTTTGCGGAGGCCAGAAGCTGAGTCTCACATGCAGGACTCTCTCAGGATGTTTGCCTCCACTTCCCTGTTCCCTTCTCTCCACCCCCTCTTTTTGCCTTCTTGAAACGACGTGGTGTGGCTGTGATGTAAGCAGACTATTCTGTGAATGACCTCAGCGACCAGGATTCTAGAGCGGCCGGCACCAGTATTCGTCACTGCGATCCAAAACTGAAATAACTCTACAAGGACGCTTGTCCATCCAGATACCAATTATTTGTGTGTCTCTCTCTTTCTCTCTAACCCTTTTGTGGACATTCCAAATACAGACTGTAGAACATTTTACTTCCTAAATTAAAATTTAGGAAAAAAGCAGCAAAATGTGTTATTATAGTAAACAGACAAATTATTAATAGAACAATGTTCAGATATTTAACAGTCCAGAAACATAATCCAAGAATAGCATGTAAAGCACAAGTGTACTTACCCCTGTGTGTTTCAAATATTGCACCATACTGGTTAGGATTATCCCCAGCCCAGGCCTCTTTAATGTGCATTGTCAGTGTCCTCCTTGATTCGTTTTAAAGCGATGACAAAGTGTAATAGCCAGGGAAAGGGTATTTTATCTAAGCCTATTAAAGACTGACAGAGGGAGGGACCCCAAGGAAGGGGTTGATCTTTTTCTCCTGTGCTGTGCTGCACTAACTAGTATTTAACCCGATCAATAAGATACATGATCACACTGAGGATTACCAGATCCTGAGTTTATTTATTTCAGTGTTAACAATCCTCAAATAAGTACAAATTCAAGACAATGGACATTGTCTGTTAATGAATTCCAATACTTTACCAGCCAAACCCATTCAAGTTCACTCACTGTAATGGTGATAAAACCATGATAATAACAGTGTAGCATGTGTGTTTTGTGTATCGCAGTTCTTTACCTATGAGGGTAGTCTATTTGTTGTTTATCCTATATGTGGATCAAGGCAGCTCTTGAGTTACTATTGGTCCACCCTTTCCTCCTACACACTAACTCTGGCACCAAGACAGCCTTCTGGAATCCCAGGCGTTACCTGAAAACACAAAAAGCTCACATCCTGTTTTGGATTCAGTTCCACATATTTGAAAGATCTAGGCTCTAAGAAAAAATACAACTTTGTTCTGATATTTAACAATTCAGTTAGATTAAAGGACTGATGTGGTTCAAAGTGCTTTTTAATGTTGTATCTCCTCAGAGTTGATTTGGTCTAATTTTGGTGTAAGGTTTGTAGTTTGTAGGTTGCATTAGTTGACTGGTGAGCCAATTCACTATACCAAGTGTGACCGTGTGTCAAAGGATCATGTTTGAATGACTTTGTGGACCATGTTTCTTCTTACAGTATAACTATGTAACAATAGATTATAAAGTTCAAATAATGTTTAGAATCAAAGTCTATGGTCAGTTTTGCATCTGATAAAGTCATTCATGTTCACTCTGCCCTTAGAGCAAGTAGGCATGTTATCATCCAAGCAAATCTAAAAAGGTGCAACATTGCTTACATAAATCACTCATTTATTGATGTGCCCCATAACTATTGAATGACAATGGTTACTGTTCAGTGTTTTCAACCTGAGTGATACTGGTGTCCTAGCTGCAGCCTGTTTCCAAGTCTTTATTTTCCATGTGTCTTTGGCAGAGAACTGAAGTATTTGTAGAGCCTGTTATGACATAGTGGGCTAGATTTCCTCAATGGTTGCTTCCTCTTTGTGAAGTACGAGTATTTCACTCAATGCATAAATTCACTGATTTAGTTAAGTTTTATCTCACATCACTGTGCAGCTATGTGAAGGAGACTGCCAAGAGAGACTGAGGCAGAAATAAATTGCTGCTGGAAATCCTGCTTCAGGGGTCATGAGAGCAGGAGCCGGTGGCTCGTCACAGTCTGTTCAGTTGCAGGACGCTCTTGGCAACTCTGAAACTTGTTTATTTGGCTGCTTTGTAAAGTACCCTCTGATTGTATGATAGAAGACTGTTAAGTGGGGTCAGGTTGTTGACCACCCTGAAGATTCTGGATTTATATTGGATAGGGACTGTGGGAGTCTTGTCTTCTCAAGTGTTATACTTAATTCTCACCTGGCACTCCCTTAAGATGTCATGTTTTTGAAGGGAAATGATCAACTGTACATTGATATAATGTGGCTCCAAATTCAGTTTTTATAAGAAACATACCATCAGAGACATTACCAAACAAGAGACGAAGAGCTCTGAAACAGTTTAAAGTGTAGGATTATGTGTCATTGGTTGCTCTTTTACCCAACTAGTCAACAATGGCAAAGGCAGAACAAAGTAGGAAATGGAAAGTTCCTTGTCTTGGTTGCTCCCTCCCCAGGTGGCTCCAAGCCACGTTGTAATCAGGGGGGCTGGGAGATGAGGGACAAGGACAGGATTTCCCCTTTGTAAAACCAAACAAGAAACTAACCTGTCGTTTAAAAATAAACTGTTGTCTATTTCAGGATTTTGTCCCTGAGTGGAAAAACACATATGGGGTAGGTCAGGTTTGAGAGGATGAGTTAGTTGAGTCGTGGTTTTTTCAGACAAATGTCCTTTCCATGGCCTCGTTCTTCTAGAACATTAGTTCCAGTCGTGGGATAAACATGTTAAACTATTTTGAGATCAGAATAACAGCAATGTTTCCTCTCTCAACGTTAAATAATTGAACTGGCTTGTTGGGTGTCAAATACCAAAACCAGACCCGGGAAATATCTCTCTGCCAGAGGGCCAAGATCTGAGAGCAAGTGGCTCTGCCAGCCGGCATCATAGACATTGTATTACTTTACAAGAATTTTTGAAAGCCGTATTCCTCTACACCCCATGCCCACCCCCTTGTTATTCATCGGCTGATTTATTTCCCTTTTTATGGAAAGGTGCTATTTTTAGACCATGGGGGTGTGCCTGCGCTCTTGCTCTTGATTTCCGACTGGACAGGGCCTCCAAAAATGGATGACAAAGTGGCGGTGGATGAAGCCAGCAGCCCCTTGTCATTTTTCCTATGCTTCGAGTGGAGACATTATGAGCCCATGCGTCACAGCAGGAGAGGGGGCAGGGAGATAGCGCCTTTCAGACAGTTTGTGAGACTAGAATAGTAAGTGAGTCTGTCAACAGACAAGTTGATATTTCCCTTTTTATCTCTTCATCGCTGGATCATGATGTTAACTTCCTGCTCTGGTCTCGCATCCATTTATTTTTATGCCTGCTGCCGCCGCCAACCCAGTGGTGCTGAGTGGCCCCTGGCCGCTCTCACTTTGGTATCTCTGGGACACAAATTTCTTAATGAGGTGATTTTGTTTGTTGTCTATACCATAGCCCCTTTATTCTTTCTATGGACATCAGATGCACTCATTAGTATCCAGGTTGCCTATGTGTGGGCTTAACGAATGTGAAATCAGAAAAAGGGATGTGATGATTATTTGTGCTTGCCATTTCACTCATCTTGTTCCAGTCTTGATGCAAATGTCCTCATTGTGCATGGAAATGAGCTTCACACATACCCGGTGCTTGGCTTGGATATGGGTTTGGATGTGGTTGTTTTGTGTGTGTGTCCTATTTATTAGGAACAATGAAAAGGCAATTGTAAGGAGATATGGTTATCTGTATTAATAGTGGCAATCAAAGGGGATCATTTAAGAGGCTTTTCTATGTTTCAAATGTTGTCTTTTGGCACAGACCACGCACACATTTCCACCATCAGAGTGAAATCCCCACAGGGATCTCTGACACCAAAGGCTACAGGGGTCTTTTCCCTGTTGGTGTAAATGCCATTTAAACAGGAGAGGTGAGGAAGCTGCATTTCCATCTTGTCTGACACAGACCTTTGAAACCTTCAGTCTCACACTGTAGGTTTTACAAGGCATCCGTGTTGTGGCTGCTGGATAGGCTTCCTGTGTCTCAGCACTGACCTAGATGTGATGAATGTTGCTACTGAGCTTTGCTTTACCACCTCGTTATCCAATGAATGCAAGTATTTGGGTCACTTAATGGGCCTTTTTGGGTTTCTTCTAAGACCTCTAATGTACCTGGTGCTGTCCGTAACTAGATTATGTTCACTATGTTGTTACAGGGTTAGCTATACCGTTGTTGTCTTCTTTGCTATTTTGCTGGTCTCCTACTCTAAAGATAATGAGGCTACCACAGTGACCTCAAGCAATGTGATTCTTTTTTTCTGCTTCCCTTGGCTCAGAGTTTCAAGTTGCGCTTCAGTGCTGATAGGGATGTGTGCTCTAACGAGCCCCGGCAGTGACAAAGGCAGGGGTACGAACACAGCTCCCTGCGGGACGCCTCTCCCATTTCCTGTTGGATCACTGTGGACTGGGGCCCAGCCAGGGGCAGCTCATTCTCAGCCACTTATGAATATTTATGAGACACCGCATTCTCATGGAGGTGGCAGCAGGGTGATGCTGCCCTGCAAGCATTTTTTTTTTCCTCTCTGCTAATAAACCAATGTGTTAGATTTAATCATTCCACGATAAATGCTTAAGCAGTGAGCGTTGGAATGACTGGTGGTGATGAATGACAACATGGTAATTTCCTGTAGCCTACAGCATTTTTTGTTGTCTAGCCAGTAGCCTAGGTGCAGGTTTTGGAAGAAATTCATGAAGTGCATTCAACTCCGAGACATTTGTATGATTTTTCTCTGTTAAGGAGATCATTTCTTCATGTTTAGGATCACTTCAACTGTGGAATTACCGAATACTATAATAATTTCCCTCTCCACTCAATGATCTATTTCCTTTTGCGCGAAATGTTATAATTCCATCTCATAGTTGTATGTGGCACTTGTCTCATTGTTCATCTCACGCTACAGTGTTATATTCACACCTTGTACTGGGACTGAAATCATGTTCATTGTGTGTATCCTAGGAAAGAAAGTCTTTCTCAGACCCGTTTTGAGTAGCCTACCAGTATGAACATTTTAAATATCAAATGTCAGACATGTTGGGACGTGCAGAGACAGCTATCCTGCTATAAAAGTGAAACCATTGTAGTTGAGAGTTGATATGACTATTTGAATGAGATATGTGAACAGCCATGGACATGAACAGAAATGTGTTCTTCTATGTGTTTTCTAATATTGTCTAGACTATTATGGTCATTGGCAAATTACTCAAGGAATGAGCTTGCAGATTTGACTCACTCAACAGTTGATACACGGAAAACCACAATCTGAGGCCTCCAGTTTTGCGACCTGTGATTGGACAGGCCTCGAGGAAGGCTACGCACTTATACGACACCCCACTTCCTCTTTCAGGAAGAGGAGCCAATGTCATCAGCCATTGAGCCAAATACTGAAGTCTGAACCAGTAAACATATTACTCAACTAGAGATGGAACGGAGTGTCTAATCGGTCATCAAAGAGAGATTCTTCAAACATGGCTTGGAGAATTGCTATGACGGAACAGTTACTGGTGTTGTGAGTTCAACGATTGGGAAGCTCTCAAACAATTAGCCGTCCCAGCCAGTTGAAGAAATTCATCTTTCTGTCTTGTTTTATCGCTGGAAAAGCTTGGTTAAGATGACATCATGAGTCAAACAAGAACAGTCTCAGAGGAGAGGGAATATTTACGTGAAAAAGTATCTCGGCCTTTGTTTGGCAGTGAGGGTTCTCATCACTGGCACCATTGGGGGGGGTCATGGAAGAAACCCTACTCCCAGTCTGCTGCAGAGCCTTTGGACGGTTATGTGTGGAGGACATCTGCTCCTCTGACGCCTGGAAAGCTGCCGTCCAAGGTGGCAATTTCAGAGGGGAAAGGTCAAGCAGCGGAACCTGCCCATCTCAGAGTGCTGAGCCTCCCCAGGAGGGTGACCAGTAGCATCGTCCCAGAGCAGAGTGACACATGGAGACAGGGGAGATGGGAGAAGGCCCGTCCCCTCAGGGGCCTGATACCCTTCCACAGGTCTCTGTCCGAGCCAGGGGCTCATTGCCGCTCTGAGGAGACGGCCCTCAGGAAGGTGGGCTCAGACGCGGCGCAAAATGGCCCTTTTGTAAGCGGCCTGTTTTCCTCTGTGTCACGGAGACTTGGTCGGATCCTCAGTATCAGAGATGAATCTGAGAGCCCGCTGTCTGGTAGGGGAGCTCTCTAAAACACTCATTTTAGAGTATCATCAGATGTTCAAATGTTAATATTTTTATATGACTGTTTGACTGACTTATTTACTGGTTAATTTACTCACTCACTGCTATTGTTGTGGATGCCTTGAGTGCTACATATATCCCATGCTAATTGAGTCAAGCTAATCGCAAGTGCTAGCCTTTGGGCTTTTTTGTATAGATAATTTCACACTTAAAGTCTTGATTCTTGCAGTGCTCGATCAAAGAGCAGAGACCGTAAACAAAAATTGTGGAAGGTTAAGTTATGCTAATTTAATTTTCAAATGCAAATCACATGATGTAGGCCTCATGTTTCAGACTGTATGAGAAGGATGAACCCATGCTTTCATCCATTACTGATAGCTAAATTGCAAAATCAATCACCCAAAAGAAAAATCTTCTCATATTTGAGTTATAATTCACACTCTACTGTCTACTGTGTACACCATGGTACAAAAAACATCAGAGCTATACACTATAGCCCCAGTAATTTGCCATGCTGGAATTGGAATTGTCTGTCATGTATTTCACCTCATAGCACACATTGCTATGTGTTCAGTCAAGTCAGTCATACATTTAGACCAACTGTATTTTCGAAGCGGTCATGGAAATGCTTAAAAGCAGTTTGGGATTTTTTTTCTTCCCCATTGCACTTTCCTTCCTGATTCATACAGTTGAAGACTTAACCCATTTTCTTTCATTTTGTTAGTGTAGTGCTAGTTGCGGGTATGTTTTGTCTTGCTACAAAAGTAGGTTAAACCTCATCTAGCATTGTTAGTTAAATGTGGTAAAATCTTTGGTGCCTCAGTAGAACCTTCCGGTATAGCAAAACAAGACGGCTTGGAGTGACACACAACCACTGTTCTCTTCATCTTTCACTTCTCAATCATGGTCGGGTAAACAACATGTTAGCTTCCTCATTGTAGGCTCACTGCACTCTACTTCCCTCAGGACAGCCTGATTTCTCACTTTGAGACAGCTTTTCTCATAATCAAGCGAGCTAGTTGACTAAGGAACCCATATGCCTGTGCCATAACTCAAGGGGGCCGTTAGCTTTGTGCTATTTTGGGGGCGATCAGACTAAATTGGAATGCTATGGGCCAAAATATTATGCTTCAAAGGTTGGCTGTTCTCGGAGAGGGTTGGCGTTGTGCAGGCTGACCCTGGGGGTGCACAGCAAGCAAGAGGAGGAGGCAGGCTTCACAAAGGTAGCCAGCTCTTGCATAGCGAGAGAGAGGGAAACCACATAGTCTCCTTTTGTATGCAAATACCCCCCTCACAAATAAATGCACACACGATAACAATAAGAATGTGGCAGCGCTACCTAAGAGCTCATTAACCTTTCAAAGCTCAGGCCAACAGTGGCTCTCTAGCAGTCCTGGGAAAAAGGAGGCTTTCCCCATTTTCATTTGGAGCATCTGCTGGAGAGAAGTCTTTTGAGAAGGGTGTTGAAGGGAGAGCTTGTACACAAAGGCAAGAAATGCTTAGACTTTCACAATAGTGGGATATTTTGGTCAGATTTGCGGATGATGAGATAAAAAATGCTCTCAAGACATGTGACTAATTTTTTGGGCTAAGTGATGACCATCATTCTTGTAAACTGCACAGCATTCTTGCAAACTGCAGAGGTAAGAGTTGACATCACCAGTCAACCCTGACATTGGTTGCCATAGGTTTGACCTTTTTCTACAGCAGAAGAAAAGAAGCCCGATGTGGGAAAAAATTGCTAATGGTAGCATACTGAAATATTTAACAATGTCACTCAGTGGTAGTGCTCCCCTGAGGAACACAAAACAGTTAGGCTCTGAGCTTGCTCAAGTCTAAATGTGATAAGTGAGACAGAAAACAGGCAAACCACAAATTATTTATTACAATTCATCTTTTTAACAGTTTTTTTGTGAAACAATGAATTTGTTGTTTTTTTACTAAGACACCCATCTGTTTTGATGTCACTTCCACCTTTTCAAAAAATCATTGTACCTGCTTCATGAACATGTCACCTTGGTTGTAAACATTTTAACAACAAAATCCTTGTTGTTGTGTAAATCCAGCATATCAGATTCAAGGGACTGCTTCCCCAAAATAAGACAAGTCTCAGTCTATGAAGGAGTACAGACAACTGATCTAGGTTAGTATTGACATACTGACGTGGATAGGCCATACTCTATGTTGATTCAGAGATTACGAAAATCTACAACCAACTCACCAGCAAGACTGGTAATTAATCTGTCAAACATGATAGAGAAAATGTCCATTGGCTTGTACTTGCAGGTGGTGGATCTGTTGGAGTAACCTTTTGGAGTAACTGAAGCCAATCTTGAACCAATTGCTTCTGCATGAAATCAATATCAATACTGTTTTGTGTATTCATTGATTTTGCCTACGGATACAGCTTTACTATAGAGCGTATTTACAGTCAAATTTGACTGTAATTTCCTATTGAAAGGCAAAAGGTAATGAGCCCTTTGTATATGACCTGGAAAAAGCATAACTACTCTTCAATCACATCGTTGGTGTCCCAACACAGTTTGAACAAGAATGCCACACAATTTGAGAAAGACAGAGCTGGGGTTAGGGTCCTGGGGTTAATTGCAGTAATTTCCTCCTCCTTGACAATGGCTCAGCCCCTATGTAGCCAGATGCCAATTTTAACATGCTAATTTTGCGAGGTTGCTGGATTTAGTCCTTTGGGATTGTAATGCAGTAGTAATGAGCAATTTGAAAACAAACAATTCACAAGATTACAATGCAACCGAGTGTTGTTGGATTATTGACAGTGTTTATATCTCGGGTCACGTTTTAAATAACATTTTATCAGAGGCCCTGTCTAGTTCAAGTGGCAGCTTACGATACTAAGGGTAATTCTTGGTACCACACCCACTCTCTGTCTGTGTTTGTTTTCAACCTCATTCACCACCTCCCCTCCCCCCACCTGTCGGCCAGTCACCAGCCCTATCTGGATAAAACCGGATGATGTCACTGTTTTGTGATTGGAGGAGAGGTGCGTATTTACTGGTTGCCATAGGGACGTGGTCCTATTGCTTTACAGCTAGGTAAAGGTTGGCCCATTGGAGGACATTGAGGTAAAGAGTACTGCTTCCTTAAACAAAGCATCCTCTGTTGTGCCTAAGAAGCAAGTGTGGGGTGTGGACACACCTGGCTGACACTAGAAGAATTAAGTTTGAAGACAATTAGCCCCTGAGGGTGAACCATTCGTTAACTTTAAGTCCTGTGTGATAATCATGTCTTTCTGTTTTGCCTTCAAGACAAAACTCCTCATTTGTTTCAGACAAAAGCAAATGTCCTCCTCCTGGTAAAACACAATATTTTGTCTTTGGGAAGCATATTCACTAGATATCCGTTCTCTCCTTTCTATCAAATCTGAAAGAGAAAGGGCCAGGTGATTTTTTTATGT
Source organism: Hypomesus transpacificus (assembly GCF_021917145.1). Classification (NCBI taxonomy): domain Eukaryota; kingdom Metazoa; phylum Chordata; class Actinopteri; order Osmeriformes; family Osmeridae; genus Hypomesus; species Hypomesus transpacificus. Next base: position 6,492,292 of record NC_061069.1, read on the forward strand.
CACATTTTCCTGCTCAGCACTTCTGATGGGAAACACGGAAGTGAACTTTTTTCTGTTGAATAAAAAATGAGAAGTGAAAAATGATATAGGTTCATATTCAATTCCTACGAAGTGTAGGTGATTGATTTTAGTCCGTCATTGCCCCTTTTGTGTGGCGGGTTGCTCTAATCTACCAAGGCTTGAGGTTAGGACATGATGCCATGTGATTGGGGTTGGTGACCAAACAGGTTTGGTTAGTCTATGCTGGTGTCTCTATGCGTGCACACAGTGTGCTTACGTTTGAGTCTGTGTATGTGTAGGTGGGACTACATGGATAGTGGTGATTAGCGACCCCAGCCATGCTTCTGAAACCCCATCCAGGACAGATGGTGAGACCTCACCCCCTGCTCCCAGACATTCCATACAGGACTCAGGGAGGGTAGGATTTCTCCTCATGCACCTCCTGTGGACTACGTTCAGTCACACACAGCACTGCCTGCCTGACTTGTCTGGGATATTCATAGAAGCCACAAGTGTCTGTTGACTCAGTTTTATACATGCATTCTCTCTCTCTTTCTATGGTCTCATATCTCTCCCTCGCTCTCTCTCGCTCTTTCTCTCTCCTGCTCTTTCACATGTATCCTAGATACCCATTCTCAATAGTCTCAATGCTGGGGCCCGGGGTTCAATCCCTCCCTTGTATAACGCCATTAATGCATTGTGACCCCCGCCAGGTCACAAACTGGCAACTTTAGCTAGTTTCCAGCTGGCAAGCATACTGCGCTTGGCTAATTGTTTTCAGCCCTGAATGCAGTACAAACAAGCATACGGACATTTGGGGGCACAACTCCAGGACACCCACACAGTGATTCTGACTCATTACTTACGCTGAATGAAAACCAAAAGCATGCCTTCTTGTGTTGTCTGTCAAGCTAATTTGGGGGTATTTTTACACCTTGTTTTGATGTAGGCAGCCTTCACGGATTGTTTTTGTTTTTGTAATTTTTCTTTTGCCAGACATTATGTACACAGACTTTATTTCCAACGGATTGTTGCATTAAAAGCCTAAGCCTACTATTTGGCCTTGACTAGATTTTGTACCTGGTAGTGGCCTGTAGTTCTACTTAGAATGTTGGTCAACCAACACCCATTACCAGAGCTCAGATAATATTATCTGTCTATATTGGCAGTGACCTTTTAGTCTGTCTTTGGGAGCTAACTAGCTGTTTAAGTGACAGCAGAGGCAAACATATAGGAACTTTTATTTTTGTTGCCTGTCAAGAGTACATGTGAAGTTACTGAGACAGAGTGCTTCCCATGGTCAATTCCGATATTGTGGTTTAAATTTCACAAACATTGCGTTTCATGTAATAAGTAGTCTACTTGAATTGACTGGCCTCATTTAATGAAATGTACTCGTATTGGCTTTGCAAAATTTTTGTTCTCTTTAGTTGTTGCATTCAGGTTTCCTGGACATCTGACAGCCATGTAACATTAGTCCTCATAGTTAATTCATTGATTCTGACCTGTTTGAGTATACTCTGTACATCCTTATTCTACAGTCTTATATTCGCCAACATAGACTTTGGTTCTGGATGAAGGCATGTTGATGTTGTCATCACTTCACAGTATTAAATATGTGTTGTGATGTTGTCATTACAACACATATAATACTATCAGATTAAACTGAACCGTGAAGCAGGGGAAGATATATACTTTATACACGTATTTAAATATTTTGCACTGTTACAGTTTTAGCAAGCATAATGCGTGTAGAGCTACATCAGCACTGAAGCCCACACCTTGCCTAAACCCAACAGTGTAAGAAAGGTGTTGGCAAACGAGCATAATGCTGGCACATTCTTTAGCAAAAAGGCCATAAGCAGGTTTTCAAACACCGCAGATGTGCTATAGCACGCAAGGGGATGAAGTGAAGAGTTACGTAATATGAATGGCCAGTGGCTTGCACTCTCACTCTATCTAAACTTGGAACAGTCGCTAGCCAGTTTTCTTATCTTTTTTATCTTATCTTTTATTTTATTTTATGCTCATCGGTTATTTTCAAGGCTTTTTGACAGGCATATCGTGCTTTCCATAGACGTGCTAGTCCAATTAGGCCTAGTCTACAGTATCCTTGCTTTGTAGAGGTGCTTTTGTGAACCTAGTGGCCCTCTATTCCCCAGAGAAGAACGGCAAATTCAGACAATTCTTTGAGCAGTTGCAGGTGTCGAGAAGATTCTGTTCTCAGGGGTGCTCAAGCCAGCTGCGTGGTGCTGTCGTATGTGATTTAGTATGCTGCAATACAGTCGGTCCATCCTTGCTATCTGATTAAGCAATCCTAGTTCTTTTCAGGAGTGCAGTTTTGTGCAGCAGGCCTATAATGTACTGTTCTTGTCTTTTATCACGGTTAAAGGTTGGTGGTTCAGTTTGGAAGACTTCTTTCTTTATGTCTCAAAGATAAAGGGTTCATTTCATTTAATGTATTTCAGGGGTGGGTTAGAGCAGTTGAACTATTGGAATCCATACAAATGCATCTTGTATGACAATTGATTTTCCTGCATTGACCTCCATAGCTCTCTTTAGTAGGACTGTTTCATGTTAAGGGTATGTATCTTCAGTCAGGGGACTGAGAAAGTTTTTATCCACGCCTTCATGACTGTTAGATGGAAAAATTTGGTTGTGTAGTCTATTTTGGAAAGTTGGGCAGATTATGAAGTATACCCACTTACCCATACCCAGAATACAGAAACATAAACAGTCTACTCAAACACTGTCGTCTCACTTCACCCACGTCTTCTACGTGTTGGGCCAGCTGCCATGGAAGTCTGTGTTGGCCATTTGCAAGACCCCCCCCCCTCCCGCACAGTCAAGATAGTACATTTTCTTCCCAGATCAGACTCTATAAAAGCTGTCTGTTTACTGTGTCATTGCATCTGTATTCTTAAAGCAGTTGTAGTGGAAAACTATCTGGCTGTGCTTTGTCGCACTGTTGCCTTTGTTCTGCAGTGTTTATGGTCATGGGTATATGACAGGACTGTGCCCCGCTGGCATTGGGAAGGAATACAACAGCCATTCAGTTCCAGTTCCCAGCCCCAACATTCTAGCAGCTTGATTATGACAAGAGCAAATTGGATTGATTTGTGTTAGCCTATTAGGCCTTTCCCTTGGCCTATATTATACTGGCCTATACTATACACCTTGGCCTCGTTTATTGTTGATTAAACCTGCAGCACAACCCACCGGAGCACTTCTCTGCTAATGACCTTTGCCCTCCAAGTCCCTATACCCTACACTGCACTGTACCACTCACGCAACACTGGGTTAAGGTAGATGAACCACGTCTAATGAACCTTAAGAGAAACACTTCAATTTTTAATTCCAAAAAGCCCTGCTTGTCATCAAATAGGCCTTGTAATTGTCAACTGCAGTTACAGTCAAAGCCATACTGGGGTCATATATAACGCCTATTTATATACTCAACACGACCACATAGATTTGTGAAGCATTATGGCAATTCAGTTAGATTTAGCATGTTAAGGGTATTTCACATTGCCATGGGCTGGTTTTCAAACATGTAAATTCTTTAGGTAGCTAGAAATCTGAGGTCTACACTGCCCTCTGTAGATCAGTAGTAGGAACTGCTGGAGGAATTGCACCGGATCTCTGAACAGTTGGTGTTTAGTATTGTAATTACCTATGGCAGGCAGTTGGCTTAATGTACAGCTGTGTCTTGTGGTATCTATTTTGGGTAAAGCACCTGTTATTAAAAAAAAAAGTGATATCGTACAGTAAAATGACAGCATGAACACACATTTATTTGTATTTTTTATAACAGCCCTTGTTGATATGAATGAGTTCTCTGCTTGAATGGTCTCATTCATTCATTATGTTGCATTGTGAAATAGAGACAAGATGCCCATTTTTTTGTTCTATCTTCCTCTGCTTTTCTAAGGTGTCTTCTTTTGTGCTTATGTGTCCCTGTGCAGATGTTAAAGGACCTCCCTCACACCGTTTTTCCTGCGGCCAGTCGCCCTACTCAGCGACCAGCATGTGGGAGAGGAAGTACTGCATCCTGACTGATAGCCAGCTCATCCTGCTCAACAAGGAGGAGGAGGTGTGTGGAATATCTACCGCCTTCCTGCATTCTCACACACACGCACGAGTATACACACATGCACACCTATACAAACATATGCAAGTATACATAGGCTACACATAGACAGTCAACCTTGAGTTCCCTCACACATAGACAGAAACTGTTGTCACTCCTTAGAAAAAGCCACGTGTGCCTTTTGTTGTGTCCACTTAATCTTAGGATTAATCTTAGGATTCTAGAATAATATGATAACAATGTAATCAAGTCAGAATATAAAGTTTGAAAGATGATAATTAATTTACAATATTCTACATACAAATATAGAACTGTTACTAACAGTTATAAACAACGTTAATTAAAATCCCTACTCCCTAATGTTACTTGAGAACCTCCTACTGGGGAAGGAATACAGTTTACAAGAAATATGCTGTACTTATACGGTTGCATATCATGCATATACCTTACATTATTATCCCTCCCCATACCCATAGCTGCCAGCGGAGGTCCAAGAAAGCCCTACTGAGTCGTCAAAGAGCCGGAGTCTCCGGCGAACAGTCAGCGTGCCATCAGAAGGACAGTTCCCAGACTACCAGACAGAGGGCGCCTCAATGCTAGGTAAAATACTACCGTTTGTTTTCATTAAGCAGCTGCTTTTATCCACATCAAGGATGGCACACACCCGGCGCAACAACGTGCAGTGACCAGGATTGTACACAATACATAGATTACAATGGGAGAGGGATGGGCGAGAGACTCTTACTTGTCTAGAGACTCTTCCTTGTTAGGTTTAACATGACATTCTGGAATGTGTTTTTTCATCAAGGACCGCTAAGGCCACTCTATTATTTGATAAAGAGCGCTACCTGAACTGAAGAATCTGTTATTATTAATTGGAGGTTGTAGAAGGCTGGTGCTTAAGTTAGCATTTTGTTTGTTGAAGGAACAGTAGTTACCTTTTTACATGCTGTTTTTGTCGGTTTAGTGACTCAAATCCTATAACATATTCTGGGTTATATTCTTGTCTGTGTGTTAGAATTTCAGAACACAGTGATTACCAAGCAGTATTTATATAAAAATAACAGCAGCACAGAGGCTCTGCCTGAATCCGTTATGTAACCTCTGAGCTTTGTGGAAATGATGGCAGTTGCAATCTGCATCATCACGTGAAATAACTTAATTCTCCAGCAGAGTTCTGCTGCTGACCTCCTGCCTGGTCAGTGAAATGCTCCTGTAAGCTGCAAAGAGAACAGAATATGAGGAGCCTTCAACAGAGAGAAACATGATCACAGATGGACTTGTCACTTTAGGTACCGTGTCTGTTGATGAAGGGAGATACAGTTTGAATCATAGAAGGTGTGGGTTGGCAGGGGGCATTTGAGAAGACATAGGACACCATTGCAGAGTGAATCATTTCACTAATGTGCAGAGTAGGTGTTGTTATTTGGGAATGTTGAGACCAGGACAAAAGCCCCCCGTGTCCATCCATCTCTGTGGCCTGAGAGGCATGGCTGACCCTAATGCCACGCTGTGGGTTGCTCTCAGTCAAAGCATTCAGCTGGGAGAAATTGCGGGGGTGCAAGGGTCTGGACTGGAGCGCATGGTCCAGAGCTTGGGGGTTGGTGGGAACAGAGGGTCTTGCGATGGCGTATTGTGACAGCGCTGGAGAGACAGAGGGATGGACGGAGCCTGTAACTGAGAGTCATTCATCTCTGTGACCCTCTTAATCTCCCCCTGTCTTGTGCTCCACTGAGGGGAGAGGAGGTTATTTATATGTTAATCTGTATACTTTTGTTTGACAAAAGTCTCCAGTAATGGGTTTCAGCCCAGAGAGTAGCTGTAACAGCTCCATGGAAATCCAACAGTCACTTTGATGACACATGAAGTAAACTAAAAGCAAAGGAAGTCATTTGAAAAAATGTAAGCTCTTCCATGACCAACAACTTCCTTTAATATTTCATTTTTAAATATTTACATTACGCTTAAATATTAAATTGAGAGGTAAGAGAGCGACGGAAATGTGGAGCATATATAATAATATAATATTTTTTTAAATCTGAAATCTTGTTTTGATAAGCATTGATAAAGTTATAATACAACATCAATACCGGTAATTGTATTATGTATGTTGACAAAAACTAGGCTTATTATGTTTGTGTAGACTAGTCAGGACAAGCCCCCACTCTCAATGTAACAGACCTGAGGTACATAAACGAGCGGGACATCAAGGCGTCGCTCCACGCGTCTTGGGTATGGGGCTTGGAGATGGAGGGAGTACTATTGTTGTTCTCATTTCTAAAGACTAATAGAGTAGATAAAGGCGGTGGGTTTAACTGGCTCCGGCTCAGGCTTTTCTGCATTCCTCTCTTGAAGGGAGGCAAAGCAAGCAGACACACAGAGGGCGATAACACGAGCTAGCTTAGCTTGTGCTGGACTTTAATCGGAATGTAATTGCAGAATTTTAAAATATGGAATTAATTGGTAAGAAAACATCATTTATACTTCTGAAGCTTTACGTATCGGTTATTGCATATTGACTGTAGCCTACTGCCTGTACTTGGTCACTCATTTGTAAAGAGCTGTCGAGCATTGCTAAACAAAGTTTTTCATGCGCAACCTGTTACATTTTTTTTCTCCACCGTTCTCATTCGTGAATTATATGTGAAGTAAAGCATTCGAACTAATATTAGAGTTATCATTTAACTGGCGGCATTAAACGTAACTGCGTTAATACCTTGTTTGTATCACTTTGTCCGCAGTGATATGAGTCCTGAAGCTTTTTAAATAAGTGTCATAGGGTCTCCATTATAAACGACAGACAATTGCTTAGTTGTTTTAGCGTTTTGAACATATGTGAACCAATTTTTTCCGGTTCCCTGCATCTCTTAGCAGACTGTCAGTTAACCTACTTTTCGAACAATAGTTTTTGCAGTTTTCTGTATCATTTTATTTGAATGATAGGCCTGTGTAGTCAATCTGTTATGAATGGCTATTAGGCCCTATAGACAATTTGTCTCTTTAACAAGTTTGGGTTTGTGTAAGGCTATAGAGCTAGTACTGTGCTATAAACGATTGAGTAACTTGGATAATGGAACAAGTAAATAGACACATGATGGTTTTCAAAACATATTCCTAATGCTTTCTTCCATTGTCAAACTAAATATCAACTGACCTACCCTCTAAACGTGTTGAACTTTGAGTAGAAACAGGTGGAATGGAATTTAATTTAATATTGTTGTAGTCCTGATCTTTTATTCAGGGTTAGGCTTAGTTAGATTTATTGGACTCATTGGATTTGCAATGGATAGGCTACATACCAGTGTTCCTCTCTACCCTCCTACATACTCATAGAATATAACATGTCATACAGTGGTTCTGAAACTTGAATCTCATCTATGGTCATCTGTGAAGCTCATTCTGACATTTCCAGTTGAAAGAGCAATACAAATGTAACTGGATTTAATTTGATACAACGGAACCCTTGGCCTAGTGACTGTCAGTCTCCCCATCTGTGCCAGCTTTGATTTAGCCCAGTTTGTCAAGGTCACAACTCCAAGCTGGGTCTTAGGCACTTGGAGTGGAAGCAGTCTGGTGGGGGACTATAGTCCTGCCAACACTCACCCCCTGCTGAATCCGTTCCTGAAAATCCAGTTAAACAATTGATTTGGCGCAGGGCACCAAACATTCCTGAAATCAATACCTTGTTAAAAGATAACACCAGGGTTCAAATGCATAGCCTGCCACATGGAGAAATTAGGCCCTTAACTGTAATTAGAAGTGATAGGATGGATTCCTGTCTGAACACCCTTTTAGGGAGTCTAATCATTGCCTGTGTCAATTAGGCCAAATGATTATGCAGGTTTTATATGAGCAGTTAATTGAAAAGGGGGAATTAAGTGGGAGAGTGCTCTTTAGCTATAAATCTATGATTGGAAACCTTACTTTGCCATTAGGCTTTGTGGCTTTATGAGTCATACGTGCATTATGTAATTAATGGAAAAGAAAGTGTAGGCTACTGTATCTCAAAAAAATACGCTTTGTGATTTCCCAGCATATGGTGTTGGAAATTGCTTTCAAATACTGCTTTTCAGAAGTCCATTTCAAACTGTAAGATTAGTTTCATTGCAAGTATTCTTGTTTGCAGCTTGGCCACTACCAACCTTATTGTGCTTGCGATATCTGATATGAAGTGTGGATGGTGGTCATTAATTATTCATATTAAGCAGTACTTCAGGCTATTATTGAACTTAGCCCAGACTCAGGTTATTGCTGAACTCAGACGCCCACGCTAGTTGCTATACTGCAAAAGACTTGTTAACAAAGCATATTTGTCTGTCAGAATGTATTGGGTTGTTCCAAATGTTCTTAGATAGGTGCTCTTCTTGCAATATTTATTTCCTCACACCATGGAGACTTCCAGTTACATTGGCTGAGTTTAACCAGAATGCTTGACAAACAGTTCAACTAACCCCTTTGTAGGAGCTCTGCACCATTTACTTCACTACTTTGAGGACAGATTCCCAGGAACTTAATAAATAGTTCATAAACTCTTAGGTTTCAGCAGTGTATCAGGGATCCTGCCAAATCTTACACTGATAGTGCTTGACTTTTCACATGTTCTGTTGCTGATTTATTTCCAGCCTAAGTGGGTTTGACTTACGCTTGTGGCAAGGCTCTCAGATCATTTTGAATTGCAGTAACTGACCTGCGGCAAGCACCAGTTTATAAAGGCGGGGGTTCATACTACGTAATCTGGAAATGCATCGTAGCCCCTTCAGATAGACGCATTTGTAAATGAGTATTCACTGAGAACTGTGAAAGATCCAAGCACTTAACCAATACCTGTATATATCTTCTCTCTATGGCTCTCTCTTTTCTCTTTCTCTGTGTCTCTCTCCCTCAACTACCTCCCAGCATATCATTTATATTCACCCCCTCCCTTCCCGCTCTGTTCTCTCTCTCCATCTTTCACTTCCTCTTCGGGTAATAGGAAAAAACCCCCAGAGTTGTGTCCTACATCAGTCGACTGAGGGGAACTTATTTAGTAATTAGCCTTAAAGTGTGGCTCTAAATTTGTCCTGTGTGTCCTGTGGCTCCAGCGTGTGAGGCTGCATTTCAGCTGCAGTAGCCGGGCAGACGCCTCTGTAGAGAGAGAAAGGAGGGAGAGAGCAAGAGAGAGAGAGTGAAATAGAGAAGAGAAGAAGAAGGGAAAAAGGATACAGATTGAGGAGCGATGTAGAGAAGAGTGAGAGGGTGGACGAGAGAGAGGGGAAAAGAATAAGAGAGAGAGAGAGCCAGAGAGAGAGAGAGCTATAGAGGAGAGACCGGAGAGGTAAGTAATTGCAGTTCTGCTGAGGGGAACAGTGGAGTGCAGTTACAGCAATTGATTGAATAAATGCGGTAGAATCCCAATCCGCTAGCATGCCAAAAATGAGAGAGAGAGGCTGATTACCTAAAGGTTACTCTTTCTGCTGAAAAGAGAGATTGACAGAAAACCGAGTGAATGATACAGGAAAGATACTCAGAGAGAGGGGGTTCTGTAACAGTGGGAAAGCTTGCTGAGAGAAGAGAGCGGGGAGGGGGCAGTGACAAGCTTGCTTGGAGGAGAGAGAGAAAGAGGAGGGGGGACCGTGACAAGAAGAGCAAGGATAGAGAAAGCAAGAGAAGGGGAGAAAGAGAACAAGGAGGCATGGAACACCAGTTTTAGGTGGGATGCCAGGTTTTTGGGGCCAAATTCCTTCAGCCCGAAGGTTCTGCTTATCAATGGGAAGGTTGTGCACTGCAGAAGATGGACATGTAAATGGGAACAACTTTGCCTCATTGGCTGATTGCGCAAGGCATTCTCTGTTTAGCCAATCTGGTGCTAACCCTGTCCATCTCCTCCTTAGATAATGGGGAACAGCTGTGATCGAGGTATTGGCTCTCTCTGTCTCTGTCTCTTTCTCTCCAATTACTTTATAACCTTGTCTTGTTTTAAAAGTGTGATTATCATGTGCAACAGCCTTGAAAGGGCATAATGTCTCAAGTTTGTCTGTGTAGGCTACTGCTTGCATCATATGTGGAGCCTGGTCTGTACTGTACAGATCTGTTCTATATTCTCAACTGATGTTCTCATCAGCATACTATCGTACATAGGATGTGTTTGATATCTTTGAGTATTCATCATTACTTTGTAGTGTGTGTCCTGTAATTGATGATGTACAGTGATGGAAGGTTATGTGCATTAAGTTTGTCAAGGTCCCCATCTCTTGCTAGCCCCCTGGGGGCTCACTCTAGTCTGAATTATGATGCATGCAGCGTTTCAACAGAGCTGCAGGGAAGCCAAGAGGACAGTGGCTGTAGAGAACTTGATATAGCACTTTGCAAAGTAGCTTTTTTTTTCTTCTCATAAGCGCTGACTATCGCATGCTGTATCTCATCCATGGCCCACAGTTAAACAAGATAAATTAATTACAGTATAGGCCTAAAGGCAAGAGTTTGAATCCCTCTAGAATGTCTATGGTGATTATTGAAATATAGATCTATAGCTCTCAATGTATAGATACTTTGCAATATATAGCATGATTCTTGCTGAATATAATAATTTATTCCCACTTTTGTAAAAACATCTGCATTCATGTCTCACAAGCCTTATCCTCAGAATGCTTGAGAAAAGGGCTAAATTTAGCCTGGAATCAATGTGTCTTTGGATATCGGCCAGAGATCCTTTACTGGGTGTGGGATTTCTGCATTTTGGAAAGTCATGACTTCTTTCATTGTCACATTATTGTATTTGAATAAATGGCTGTGGAAGCCTCTGGGATGAGAATTTCTAGGGTATTTTTCACATGACAGACAGGTTCCACCTCTAAATTAACCTACCATGGCACAGATCCAACCTGGCAGAGTCAGTGTTCTACAGCCCATGTTTTCTATGGCTGAACAGTCAAATCAAATGTATTTCTATAGCACAAAGAACAACCAGTGTTAGCCAAAGTTCTATACAAAATAACTCACATTTATACCAAGGACAACTTTGCTGTACTTGCATAGCGTCAAGCTAGGGGGAATAGGTGGGTATTAAGATTCATGATTTAAAAACATCAATAGTGAGAGAGGGTCTAAATGGAGCAGTAGACTTTTCCAGAGTCTAGAGGACAATGCTAATGGTATTAAGAAAGCTATAGCTGCTGTTGCTGACTTGCTTTGTACTCTGATGTTTCAGTAACACACTTAACTGGGTGGTATGGTATATTGAACCATTCTTTGTTAAACTGTGATATAAACGTAGTATAAAAAGTAAAGAAAACCATGCAATTTGCATGAAAGGTATAGCTCTCACTAAGATCTTTGATGATAACCCAGTAAATTGCTGCAACCAGGGGAACAAGTGTCCTGTCCACACACATCCGTGACACACAAATCTGCAACCTTAGAGAGACATAATAGATTGTCAAAATGTGCCAAAAATATTGTACCTTTAGCTATTGCCATGTTTGTTACCATATTTTGTATCATGACTGAAGTTACAAGTTTAGCTATCAATACAGTAAACCCAAGCAGAACTTTCTAACATTTTGCTACGTGTGCCTGGATGATGGATTCTAGGCTACATGGTATAACTTTGGGTCCTACTTTAGTTTGCTAACGTGTGCTTATGAGACTCTGCTGACTACTTTGTGTTTTGAGTTAATAGACTGTTCAATACCGCTGTCAACATGAGAAGCCTGTCCTCCACAACTTGTAATTCCATCACTCTGAAACCCCTTCCCTCCAAATGTCACCACCAACGCATCTCATGTCCATATAATTCACCCTTCAGTTTTTGAAGCTGTTGGATTGATTGACTTGTTGGCTTGGTAGCTGCCTGCCCTGTTCTGTCTAATGGATGGTCTTCTCTCCTTCTCTCGCTCTCTCTCTCTCTTCCGCTATCTCTCTCAATCTGCAGAAGTGTCTTCAGAGAGGTCCCCAAGGAGAAGGAGTATCTCAGGTCTGGGAAGTTCAGAGAAGAACATATCAGTGGAGGCTCCCTCCTCACCGTTCAGAGTACCGGTAAGTGTCGGGGCAATTATGAAGCATCTTCAGACAGTTGCCTGTAGGTATTCAAGCCACAAAGATGCTTTATGGTTTAGTCACCATAACTAATACACTGCCACATGTTTTGTGGAATGCATATTTGACTATTGAGACAGGTGTTCCTATATAATATTTGGTATGACGTTCCCTGATGACTTTGGTTTCAGTTGCGATGCCCCATTGGTCTTTAAACTAGACGGGTGCCATTTTGATTTGTCGTTCTTGTTACTCCCTCAACATGAAGATGAGCTTGACGAGAGGTATGAAGGCATTCACCTTGTGACATCCTCCCCTAGCTAATTCTCATTATCCACTGGTTATTTTCTCTCCCACACAATGATGCAGGAGAAGCAAATTCCCTCCAGTTGTTACAAAGTAAATATATGTGTGTGTGATGCTCCATCTCAGAGAACTTCAGTTCACTAATCAGAGCCCAATGTGGGAGCACGCCTCAAAGGACTGCAGGAATTCACAGCGAGATGCTTTTGATGATATTTATATCCCAAGGAATCGGGCCATCACTGACATTCATATACTTGGCATTTCATAAAGATTTTTGTTAGGAAACGGAATATGTGTTGAGAGAAACTAATGTGCTCCTGTCTCTTGAGCTTTTCATTTGCTCCACAAGACGTGTCATTGATCATTGTTGAGTCACCATAGAGCCCAGCCTGCTTCCGTCAGTGAATATTAGATAACATCTCCAGGTAGAACAATCAGACTGTATAGTGACTAATGGCTGTCTGGCGGTTCCTGGATTAAACACGAAAGGAATTCTTGATTAAACTTCTGGAGAATTGTAACTGTAGGCAGATAGTCATAGCAATAGAATACAATGTCATTCCAGTTGTCTGTTATGGGTAGTGGTCCAAGTCAGAATGAAGGCTGCTGTCCACTGTGTAAATGTGCTGACCAGGCAGGCTGTATACATGCCTGCACCTACTCTGGAGGGGGAGGGAACCTGTCTCCTTCTGACTGAGACTGAACCGTTTCAGTCCCACCTCCTCCACATTGCCAAGGTGAACGAGAATGAGGGAAGAGCTGACCAAGACTTCCTGTTGACATCCCCTCCACGGACCTCTCTTTACTGCTCTGTCTCCCACGCTCTCTCCCACTCGCTCTCTCCCCGTCTATCTCTCAAATTCATCCCTCGTTATTTCTTCTCCTCCCCTCTATCTCTGTCCAGTGGACCTCCAGTCTTTGCCTAATGTTATTACGTTGTATAATATTCTCTCTTTTTGTTCTACCTCTTGAGACAAACACCAACTCTTTCCAAGGAAATCTCCCTTCCTTCATTCCTCAGGCTCATCTCATGTTCATCATACAAACTATGAGTCATTTTACATAGAGCAGTAACACCTAATATAGTAAAGCGCACTCCATAATGTTTACTGCCGCACTGTAAATAAGTAACACAGGCTTCCTTTTGTCAGTGCTCCATCACTCAGCAGGCAGAGGTCAGAGTGTGCTCTAGGAGTTGTATTACTGTATCTTATGTCAACATGCAGGCAGTGTAAGCATTATGGTTAGAACACAAAAGATGACCCTCTAGCCGCACCTACCAAGATGTTCCAGTTTCTGTCCCAGTTTTTACCACAATAGCTAAAATGGTGTCATGTGTCTATTGTTATCTGGTAATGTATGTCTCTTTTCACTCTTTGCTGATGTCATCAGAAGGAAAGCAGTGAGGCCTTCTTTGTACTGGTAATATATTTGTAGATGTAATCTTTTGTATGATTAATATTTTGTCTGTGTAGGCTACTGCACTGTGACCCTGTTTCTGAGCTTTTTGGTTTGTGTGTGGTGGAGTCTAATTTCAGAAATGAGTAATACTTGGTTTTTCAAGGTCGATAGGTTTATTTGCTCTGACTCAAGTCTGGTGTAGGTTTCATCATGGCTGTCTGGCTTCTCTGACCTAAACTCAGCCATTCCTGTGTCACGTTGAATGTGCCAATCCTAGAGGATGTCAATTCTGACACCATTGACTGTTTCCTCACTGTATGTCTTCAGAGTTACAGCTTTAGTTGACTACATATCAAGTCAATTGCATAAACTATATACAGGCATTACAGTAACATACACGGCTGTGTTTGTTGTTTAGACTCAGTTAAAGGGTGTTGTTTTTTGTTGCACAGGAAGGTTCATGACCTATGTGACACATCGGTCACTCATTCACGGCACTCCCTCCTATACAAACACCAACTCATTCTGGTCTAGTCTGGTCTTGCAGAGCTTGTCGTCAGTACCGAGACGTGCCTCCCAAGGTGACTTCTCCTCTTCATGTCTTTCAGGGCTTCTTCAGCAAACGACTGAAAGGATCCATCAAGAGGACAAAGAGCCAGACCAAACTGGACCGCAACACCAGCTTCCGACTGCCTTCCCTACGACCTTCGGAGAGTGACAGGTAGGCCACTTGTCCTCCTCCTAAAGCCACCGTCCTTCTGTTGGTATGGATCCGTGTTTCTTTTGGAAGCGTTCATTTAACCTGTATTTGGGTTTAGATCTCCCTCCATCTATTTAGGTCAATGCTAATTGATGTGTTCTCGTGCATGACGACAACCATTTGTCTGTGTGTGGGTGTGTCTGTGTTCTGTGTGTCTGTGTTCTGTGTGTGGGTGTGTGTGTGGGTGTGTGTTGTCTGGGAGATACACACACGACAGCTCCCAACCTATGGTCTCATTACGAATAGGGTTTCCGAGGTGGCGGTTGGCCGCTCCTCTGCCCAGCCTTTTACAGTAAGCAGCCAGTCGCTCCTTACGTTATGTTGCCCTGCATCCATTACCTGAGTGCTATTCTGAGAAATGTTGCTTTGAATCCAGGATTATAAACTCCCTCAGTTAGAGCCGGAGATAATGGTATTACTTTAATCCACAATGTATTTCTTCTCTCTAAAAGAAGATAGTCAGTGGTGTGTTGCACATGTGAATCCATTGTTAATCTATTGCGTTGCAGTCTGCTAGTCTGAAAAGGGAACTGTTTTGGCATGTTGTCGGCTGTTGGTGTTTCAATGAGAGTGAATGGGCATTGTTGGATAGAGAAGGCAGAGGATAATGTCACCAGGCAGGGTTAACAAGCTGCCAGTCTCCATGTTGTTGGTGTTTTCTGAGTGTGGCTCGCCATTCCCAACCCCTTGCTGGGCACTGCTAGTGCATTTATGACTGCCTCCCTGAATCCCCTGCTGTTCAGATAAAGCACTGGGACAGTGTGTGCCTCTGCAGCAGGGCACTTAGAAATGCACTCTGACTGTGTGGAGCATGCAGGTCAAGTCAGTTGGTGATGAACTAAACAATGCTAACCTAATACCATTAAATACACACAGCTCATGAAAGTGCTGGCCAATCTATTACCTGAAGCTGGTGGATGTGTTAAAACAAGAAACAAATATTTCACCATCTTTCATTCAGTTGATGCAGAGTTTTGTATGCTCTTATCACAATTTCAGGCCAGCTGGTACTGAACATGCGTGCTTTCATGCTCTGCTGTGGTTGACATCTGTCAGTGTGTGTGTGTGTGTGTGTGTGTGTGTGTGTGTGTGTGACCCACGTGGCCCTGCCAGTGAGTGCGGCGGACTGATGGTAGTGTTCAGAGGCTTAAGAGCTAACAGGAGGTAGCTAGTAGGGATCACGGCTGGCGGCCGTTAGCTTGCTCTCCTGCTCACCCCTGCTCACTCGCACTCAAGGAGTATGGATGCCACCGCCTCTCTTCTGAGGAAGGCTCGGAGCGTCCACCTAACCAAAACACTGATCTTCAGGTAGGGGTTACTCTGCTGCTTGCTGTTACAAGCGGCAGGGAAATAGCGTGGCAAGTAAGGCTTTTGGTTGTGGCAGGGTTAGGGTTACGATGCATGAACTGAGACACTGAGTCTTTCATTGATCGAAGAAGCATTTGATGTTGTCCTAGCTTCTTTTTTGTGTTGATGTCATTCTGACGCCGACATTATTTGTCGTCCTTTTTTATGTTTTGCAAACGGTCTAAAGGGACAGTCACGTTATCACTGCTCTCTGCAGTTTAGCGTCAGAGTGGGTTGAACATCTGTGTGCCTCTCTGTGCCACAGAGCACCAGATTACTTGGCATTGAGTTTCATCCAGAAGCAGCCTGTGTCAGACCCACTAGTGTGCTCATGAGCTGAGTAAGTAGTTCTCTTCCTCTAGAAGTATCCAATGTCTAACTTAATGCAGTGGACATGACAACGCTGGCAACCAGACAAACAATTTGATTAGCTTTCTAAAGGCTTGTAGGACATGCCCAGTTCTTGTGAGAGAGATCAGTAGCTTCCCCGGGTAGAAAGCACAGACCACTCAAGTGTATTGTAAATTTGTACTAAGTGTTCATGACGTGCTTTACAACTGCGGCCAAGATGAAAAAGTGAGATCGCTCTGATGATCGTATCAGTCTCTGATTTGAATTTAGCTAAAATATTCCCAATCATGACAAGTACATATAAGGTTTGTTTACTGACTATGGAATTACGGGGTATCAGTGGCTCCCGGATAAAGCCACGTCGCCCTCCTTATCCGCCATATCATGGCTGGATTGAGAGGGCAGATCTGTGTCCTCTCCAGCCCCGTAATCTAGGTTTACATAATTCAGCTGGCGAGCCCGAGGCACATCGAGGAGGCCGATGCCAAGAGATTACGTTGGCACTCATCCCCACTGCAGTAGGAAGGAACACAGAGGAAGTTCTCTATCGTCATTTTGTTAACTGTCCCTGACGTGATGTTTTTTTAATGCCCTGCTGCGGTTTTATTGTCTTTGTTCATTTTGTACACTTAGTCTTTCCTTTTGTGACACTTTGAGTCGAAATACATTTGTAATTTTTAGATGCTGGTGAATGTGTAAGCGTTATCAGTGATGGGGTAGGAAAAAACTGAGCAAGAGTTGTGTTGTTTTTCACATGTCCTTATGTGTTTAAGATTTCTCACATACCCATCTTTTCTCAGTAGAAATGCTGTCCTTTTCCCTTTTAAAAGCTCTTGTTCTGCAGTTTCTCATTCTAAGCTTTTCTTCTTGCTTCTTCACAGTAATATATTAGAGTTTGATTTGAGCTCTATTAAAGACATTTCAACTTTCAGCTTGCTGTGCCTCCCACCCCTACACAGAGAAATAAAAAGGCCATAGGTCTATAAACAAACTTGCTTTGCTAAAACCCCATATATTCTACAGAATCCAGTGAGCACTTTGAAGCACTACCCCATCAGTAACAGACTGATAATGAAATGGTAAAATCATTATCATGTCATTTGGCCAGTGAGGTAGGATGGTTTGTAATGCACTGAAGTCTGGGATTATGATTAATTATGATAATTGGCCTAGCCAATGTCAGCAACAGCAGCCTTGTCAATCTGTTGTTTTGTGCATGGAGGACTACTTATCCATTGTAGTTTCTTACACAGTAAACATACTGTATTCAGAATGCTAGCTGCTGAATTCTTATGCATTGTTGGTAAAGTGTTGTATTTAGGTCCTACACTGGAAATATTTAATTGGAGTGTCCTCATTGTGCAGATGCCCAAGTTCTAGACTAGGCTTTATATCTGTGTCTGAGACATCAGGATAAATTATGGTTACACATTATCTTCTTTGGGTGCGTTTCAAGACATGCAAGGTTGCATTAAGACTTCATCATCTTGCTAATGTTTTGTAGTTCAAATATTTGTTTGACTTTTTTCACCAGCTCTCTGGAACCCCTTAAATGTCTTTTCTTAGAACTTCTGGTAGATTCCCTGCGTACTTCGCTCTAATTAACTTTCTCGTGCAGCCTCTCAGAGTTTAATGTTGTTACACTCATATTCATTTGAAAAAGCCTCCAGACTGCTTCTTTTTTGAATTGACAATCTGTCTTCCATGGGTAGTGAATGTACTATTGATTTGGCTGGCATTTCTTTCTCTCGCTGAAACGCTGTGCTGAGGTGCCTCTTCTGATTACTGCTGCCCATGCCGTTGATTCATCTTTTGTATGAACTATCCTAGTTGACAGTTCACTTCAGCTAGGTAGCCAAATCATGCAAATGATATGGATTTATATTGCAACGGTCTGTCTGTCCAGGTACTTTTGGAGACTTAGTGAAGACACCATATGTTTTGGATGGACAGGTTTTTGAGCATATGTCCAACCCCCCTAAGACTTTTGAAAACTAAAATCCTTCCTCACTTACCGGTATATGAATTATTACCCCCAACGACGGGGCTAATCCGAAATGTCCTAATTGGAGGTGCATGATGTAATAATATAGTACCTTACTAAGTAAGTAAGGGTGATAACCTAATCTGCTTCAGTGTCCTTCATACACATGACAGTACTAAAACGTACTGCGTAGGATTGGTACACGCTTCAAAGGATGTTATTTCAGTTCTCTCGCCGTTAGTGGGGTTCTGTGAGCTAAGCACAGGAACAGCAAACCTCCGTCACTCTGTGCTACCTAGAGCCCTGTCTCCTAGTAGAGGCTTTCCCATGGAAACAGACTCCAGAGGGGGGCAACGGATTGGCCAGCCCAGGACCTTGTTTACCACCAGTGAACCAGAAGGCAAATTGCACTGTTGGGAAGGTGACATTGACTACGGCTTCCTGCTGGTGGTTCACTTTTACATCTTGTGTGTTCAGGGAAGTATAACAAAGTGTAGTTGCGGTTTGATGATACTGAGAGCTGAGAACCGTGGAGCTAGGAGCTGGCATTGAAGGGACAACAGCCTTCCCAGAGGGAAGCGATGAGGTGGTGAAATGCTCTGGGGAGATTCCTTCAAGTTCCTCTGCGGTTGTTTTTCGTAGGTATTGCTACTTCCTGGAATGTTTCTAAGTTGGCAGATTTATTGGCAGTGTGGGTCTTTTTTGTGTGTTTCAGGACACTTTTACGTTTTTGTGGTGTTTTTATTGGTCTTAAGTGAATAGTTAATAATAGATAAAAGTGGTTCCTTATTGAGTAGTCAAGAGTCAATTAAATAAGTATTGTAAATCAACAGAGGAGTGTGCCTGAGCGTGAAATACAATTCTGCTGACTTATGAAGCTGGTTCATTAATTCTTACCCATCCTATAATCTATGCTGTTCTGTTGTGACCATACAAATCCTGCATGTGCATTGTCTTGTCCTTCAGATCGAGAGGGCTGCCCAAGCTAAAAGAGTCCAGTTCCCATGAGTCTCTACTCAGCCCAGGCAGTGCGGTGGAAGCCCTGGACCTTGGCATGGAGGAAGACGTTTACATCAAACCTCTCCACAGCAGCATCCTGGGCCAGGAGTTCTGTTTCGAGGTAGTGCCCCAAAAACTCTCCTCTGCTTTGTTGGACCAGAGGGCATTCTCATGACAGCTATACAGACTCCAGTTTTAGAATAATGACACCAATTCCAGCTTGAGTATGGTATAGGTACCTGCTGTAGCACAGTATCTGTCTAGGAGTAGTTGGCACCATTGTTCTTAGTTGGAGTTCCTCACACCTTTCCTTTGCTCCACAGGTGACATACTCAGGCGGTAGTAAGTGTTTCAGCTGTGCGTCTGCGTCAGAGAGAGATAAATGGATGGAGAACCTGAAGAGAACGGTTCAACCCAACAAGGTTCGGACATCTTGTTTGTTATTTTTGTTGAAGCACTGTTTCCTGTTGCAAGATGTTTTATTTTAGCGCTCGTCCAATGTTCTTGTCATGTTGGTTTATCATCTTATCGTTGTATGGTTATACCCTGTACAGAAAGAACCACAATGACACATATTTATAGTATCTGTTTTCCAATGTGATCAGTAAATACAGACAGTTCCTTGACTCTTACCACCAAAATGACCAAGAACTAAGAACTTTTGATCCTTAACCTTCTGCTGTATTTATATGTACTTATTTGTACGTCACTTTGGATTAAAACACCTGCTAAAATGAACGAAATGAAAAAATAAATAAATGTAATAAAAAATAAAAAAAAGTCAGGTTTAGATTTGGTTACTTACCATTTCTCTCCCCCCCCAGGACAACTGTCGGCGTGCGGAGAACGTCCTCCGCCTGTGGATCATCGAGGCCAAGGACCTCCCGCCCAAGAAGAAGTACTTCTGCGAGCTCTGTCTGGACGACGTGCTCTACGCTC
This sequence comes from Hypomesus transpacificus, assembly GCF_021917145.1. Taxonomy (NCBI): domain Eukaryota; kingdom Metazoa; phylum Chordata; class Actinopteri; order Osmeriformes; family Osmeridae; genus Hypomesus; species Hypomesus transpacificus. Next base: position 6,512,482 of record NC_061069.1, read on the forward strand.
GCACCACCAGCAAGATGCGCTCGGACTGTCTCTTCTGGGGCGAGCACTTTGAGTTCTCCAGCCTGCCCGCTGTGCGCAGCATCACCGTGCACATCTACCGGGACGCGGACAAGAAGAAGAAGAAAGATAAGAACAACTATGTGGGACTGGTCAACATCCCCATCGGAGGGGTGACGGGGAGGCAGTTTGTGGAGAAGTGGTACCCTGTTAGCACGCCAACCACCAGCAAGGCCAAGGGAGGAGGGCCCTCCATACGGATCAAATCCCGCTTCCAGACCATCTCCATTCTCCCTATGGAGCAGTACAAGGAGTTTGCGGAGTTTGTCACCAATAACTACACCATGCTGTGTTCGGTGCTGGAGCCTGTGATCAGTGTGAAGAACAAAGAGGAGATGGCGTGTGCGCTGGTCCATATTCTACAGAGTACCGGACGGGCCAAGGTAAAGACGTGGGATTATCTCAAGGCCTCTTTATGAGGCTTGGAGTTTCTTCTTCATTGTTCATATTGTTCAGGCAGGTTGTGTTGTGTCGTTACTGTATCTAGACTGATGTCTGTTTTGTCCAGTCAGACCTCCAATAGCTGACCTTGTAACCTTGGAGCTCTCATCTTGTTTTGCCCCTGTGGGTTCAGTGTCAAGTATTGACTTTAAATATTAGGCCACCATCCAGTTTTAGCAACCATTTTAACTTCAAGTTGTTGATTGATCTAGTCCCTATTGCAGGCATTGCAGTTGTAGTATTTTGATTAGCTGTTTTTCCCCCTACTCCTCCCTCCCCCTCTCCTTCCCCCATATTCCCTATCTCCTCTCACCCCCCCCCCCCCCCCCTTTCTTTCCTCCCCTCCTCCCTCAGGACTTCCTGACAGACCTGGTTATGTCAGAGGTGGACCGATGTGCCGACCATGACGTGCTCATCTTTAGGGAGAACACGCTGGCCACTAAAGCCATCGAGGAGTACCTCAAACTGGTGGGACAAAAGTACCTGCACGATGCACTTGGTGAGAACGTTCACACACAGCTGTGTTGGAAACAATTTGAAATGCGTCTGCATTGAACCACATCTTCGTAAAATCCAAACCAGTCTTGTGGCATCTGTCTAAACCTGGCTCGTGTCTGTACCGGCTACTGTAGGGGAGTTCATCAAAGCTCTGTACGAGTCGGATGAGAATTGCGAGGTCGACCCGGGCAAGTGTTCCAACAGCGAGCTACCAGAGCACCAGAGCAACCTGAAGATGTGCTGCGAGTTGGCCTTCTGCAAGATCATCAACTCCTACTGGTGAGACACACTGCCTCTGCTGGAAACATCTAGATCATCTTTGAGATAATCGAGGATCTAAAATGCGAGAGGCTGTGTGGAAAAGCATCCAATCTTCTTCACACAGTGACTGCCAGTGTACTTGAGCCAGATCATTTATTTCCCTGAGGACTTTCAGTAATGCTACTGCACTCCATATAGACTGGTTGTGGAGAGATGGGAGGGCAGACATTCTGTAAAAAATTCATGGTTTCCGATCTCCCTCTGCTGTCCATTTGGAGAAAATACACTTGGATGAAATGTCTCAGTCTGAATATGCTGCCAAGTTGACGTGTGTGTGTAGGAGTGCATGTGCGTTGGATTGCCGGCCTTTTCTCATGCACAGACGTGTTTGTGTGTCGTAACCCTAACCCGACCTCTGCTCTACCATCAGCGTGTTCCCCCGGGAGCTCAAAGAGGTGTTTGCAGCGTGGAAGCAGCAGTGTGTGTCGAGGGGAAAGCAGGACATCAGCAAGCGCCTCATCAGCGCCTCGCTCTTCCTGCGCTTCCTGTGTCCCGCCATCATGTCTCCCTCGCTCTTCAGCCTCATGCAAGAGTACCCCGACGACCGCACGTCACGCACCCTCACGCTCATCGCCAAGGTCATCCAGAACCTTGCCAACTTTGCCAAGTATGTGTACGCCAATGCGTGATGTTCCAGTTGGGCGTTTTTTTTTTTATCCTTTATCCTTGCGTTAATATTTATTATTACTGTTCCTGCTATTATCGTATTGAATTGTATTCAGACACATGTAAAGCTGCGTCTATGGTCGTACCACAGCTGTCAAAGCGAAACAAAACTTGAGCCGGTTTGTGAATAAAGTTTTTCTCTTTCAAAGATTCGGCAACAAGGAAGAGTACATGGCCTTTATGAACGACTTCCTGGAGCACGAGTGGGCAGGGATGATGCGGTTTCTGACAGAGATCTCCAACCCGGAGACCATCTCCAACACACCAGGCTTTGAGGGTTACATCGACCTGGGCCGTGAGCTCTCCATTCTCCACTCGCTGCTTTGGGAGGTGGTATCCCAACTGGACAAGGTAAGAAGCCAAACACAGGGTGCTGCTATGCCTCTCCTCAAACTGGAGGAGTGTTGAATATTGGATGGAATTAATATGTAGTTACCAACCTGTGGTATAGGTATGCACCAAGTCTTGGAGGTTTTTAAAGAGAACTTGTGGTGATTGAATACATGTATGGCTCAGGCCCTGAAATGTGCCACCAGTGGTGTGTCATTTTCACTCTCCTGAATGAGTAGAGGCATGGCTGGGTGATGTCTTGCAGTGATGACTCTCAACACGCTTAACAAGGAAAATGTATTTCTTTAAATACTAGTGAATGTATTGTTTGTGTGACTACTATTAAAGTTTTGTTGGTTTCATATCTATTTGAGGACTAAAATGTGTCACCTAACCTCGCTAAATCCACATTTGTTGACTTGGTAAAAGCTTGACATGGTAAGTTAAGGCAAAGAGTAGATACCATTTTCAAAGACAGTAAGTAGATAAATTCAGAATTAAGGAGTTTTTTCTTCAGTGCCATTTGTTTTAGGGATCAGGTTTAATCTGTGTCTAGGATACTTTTCCTTTCTCTCTGGTTGATCGCCAGTATGTTTTGAGAGGCTATCGTCAAGGTAGCCTAAATGTGCCACCCACGCATCTTATCAACACACCATACTGAACCTCTAGACCTGGTACCCCAGTGAGCTTCTGCAAGCCCTCACCAGCATGTATATTATACTGCATTTTGCACCCCTCTGCACAAATGCTCCTGGTCTATAAAATATTCATTTCAAACCCACCTCCCTGCATTTCGCTCCGTAACATCCTCCTATTTTAGTTTGCCCCTCAATGCATGGCCTGGGTTGCAATGGCTTTGACGTGTAGTGGCATGTTTGGTTGTTTTTCGTCTTTTTTATTTTTCCCCGTACCTAATTTTTCCTTATGTTTTCCCCTCCCCTCTCTGTATCTTTCTTTTCTTCCCTATTCTGCCCCTCCCCTCCTACACTCCACCCCTTTCTTGGCCAACACTCTCTGTCTCCACGGTTACGTTGTCCTGCCACCAATGCATTATGGTGCCTCTTCATGCCAACCCACACAACCAACACCCCTCCTCTGCCATCCTCATACCACAACAAAACATTGGGGGGGATCATCGGTCAAAATGGTGGTGGTTGCCACTTGCCCGGGCCCCTTCCTCGCTACCTATCGGTACGACCTGCCAATCCAGGGTGAAAATTCCTTCCTGCAGGCCACTGTAGCCAAGCTGGGCCCTCTGCCCCGTATCCTGGGAGACATAGCTCGCTCGCTGGTGAGCCCCACCCCGATCCAGCAGCAGCTGCGGCGCTTCCAGGACCACAGCTCCTCCCATAACATCAGCGGCAGCATGTCTTCGGGCCTCCAGAGGATCTTCGAGGACCCGGCTGACAGGTAGCTAGAGGAGCGCTCAACGCTAATCAGTATCAAATGTATCAACCTCATATTTAAAACATTACAAAAAAAAATCATCTTCAACAGTAAATGTTTGATGTATGCCTACAGAGATAGGGATGCATCTATATGCGTACACACAGTAGGCTATATATATATACCTATAGATATAAATGGGATTCTCAGAGCCTTCTATGTGCCTAATATATTGTGTCCGTTATCGATTCAGTGAAATTCGCAGCCTCAAGTCACCAGTGCAGGAGAACATAGAGGGCCTTCTGCGGGGGAAGCATCCTCTCCTGGGCCAGCAGCCGACCTCCGCCCACAGCATGAGCTTCTCTGACCAGGAGGAGAGGGAGAATCTCCTCCCCAACGGTCGCTCCATCTCCCTGGTGGACCTCCAGGACTCCCACGCCCTCCAAAGTGCCCAGGGACCCCTGGGTCTTCACGAGGCCCCTCAGAGGCTTACCCGAGTGGGCTCTCAGGTCTCCATTGGACACCCCCACAACCTCCACAACCCCCAACTCCAAGGCCTCCACCCATACTCCAACCCCCACACGCCACACCAAGCCCTGCACGCCACCAAGACCTCGTTACGAGACAGCCTGCCTCAGAGTGCACCCCAGGTGCGCCGGCCACTGCCTCCGTCGCTGAGTCAACAACGAAGCCTCCAGCCCTTGTCCTTCCAGAACCCTGTTTACCACCTCAGCAACCTCACCCAACACGCCATGAACCGCTCCACACACTCACTACAGCACGACTCCAGCTCGGAAAACCTGAGTACAGAGAGCTCCCGGAACAGCCAAAGCAATTCGGAGGACTTTGGCGGGAGCGGAAGCCAAGCAGGGGGCAGGGGGAAAGGCTGCGTCGCATCCAACAGCAGCCTGGAGGAGTTTGGAAGTAGACGGAGCATTCAGAGCGAGGAGTGTTCCACACCGCGGCGCCACACGCTGCCCGAGCACGGGGCGGCCACGGCCGTGGCCGTGCCCAGGCAGAGCAGCACGGCGGGCACCGCCCACATCGTGAGGGTGGAGCAGCAGAGTCGAGGCGCCGGGGGAGGGAGTGCGGGGGCTCGGACGCCACACTCTCTGCCCCACAGCGCTTCAGTGCGCAGCAGCAGCAGCGCCAACACTGAACCGGCGCGCCTGCACTCTAACTGCTCAGTGGAGAGTCCGGTGCCATCAGTGAGAAGTGTGGCCAAGCAACAGACCCCCCAGCAGGTACTCTCACACACACACACACCCACAGACAACTTTACTCTCAAGAATGAATGCTGTTGTCCATGCTGTGCCATATTAAAGATCGACTTGCCTATTATCCTTACAAAAAAAGTATGGTTTCAAATCAACCGTTAAGGTCACATTGGCCCGGAGGATAGATTTGTTCAACTGGTCATGTGTGCGTGTGTGTCTGTGTATGTGTGTGTATGCATGCGTGTATGTCGGCGCAGGTTCAGTCTCCGGTAGAGCCAGTCACCATGTCCCCAGTAGAGAGAACGGCAGCATGGGTACTGAACAACGGCCAATACGAGGATGAGCAGGAAGGGGACCAGGGCAGGGAGGACAGCAAACACACAGAGAAGGTAAAGAGAAACAAGGGGACACAATTTCATTGCTCAGAGGAAGAATTATCCACCCCCAAAAACATTTACAAAATTATCCGCAGATTTACAGGTTATCTCATTCTAATTAAGGTTCAGTTAAATCCTAAAATGGATGGAAGGATATTTAATAATTAAACCAAAAATGTAGAAGAGTGTTGTCAATCAAGGTGCTTTCAAATAAATAGATACAGCATAGAATCAAGTATGAATACGCGTACTAGTGTGCGCCTGGGTATGGACCTAAGCTTGGCTAACACAGCCCACCCCTAAGTACTTGTGTATATGTGAGTATGAATGCGTGTATCATCATTGTGGCCATTGCTACAGGTTAAAACATAGCAAAAATATATTACAAGCATGTTTCTTTCTCAGTCCCAGTCCTGCTGTTATCCAGTACATTCTCAGCTCACACCTCCCCCACTCCTCCTCTCCTCTTCCCCCACTACTCCTCTCTTGCTCCCCCACTCCTCTCATCCTCCTCTCCTCCTCCCCCACTCCTCTTCTCCTCCTCCTCCTCTCCCCCACCCCTCCTCTCCTCCTCCCCCTCTCCTCCTCCCCCCTAGTACGAGCAGGAGATCTCCAAGCTGAAGGAGCGTCTGCGTGTGTCGGGCCGGCGCCTGGAGGAGTACGAGCGGCGCCTGCTGGCCCAGGAGCAGCAGATGCAGAAGCTGCTGCTGGAGTACAAGTCTCGGCTGGAGGACAGTGAGGAGCGTCTGCGGCGGCAGCAGGAGGAGAAGGACAGCCAGATGAAGAGCATCATATGCAGGTACCGTCCAAGGCGTCGCGCGCCCAGATTGACCGCAGTGCTGCTTTACTGGAGTCAGAGAGGCCATATTGGATGTGTGCAATCCTTTTGACTTTGATAGGCTTGAGTACATTGAACTGAAGCCTATCAGTTTTGGAACAAGCAAGTAGGAGTCACATTTATATTTTTGTGTTGAGAAGCACAGTGCTCTGCATGATCAAAGTTCTGTCTGTAAAATTAATGTAAATGTAGGATACTGCAGAATGGGAACTGAATTAGAATTGACCGTTAACTGCTTCTGCTTCCACTCCCCAGACTAATGGCTGTGGAGGAGGAGCTAAAGAGAGACCATGCAGAGATGCAGGCGGTCATAGATGCTAAACAGAAGATAATCGATGCACAGGTAAAGTATAATTAGGTATAATGATACATGTGTACACATGACCAAAAACAGAGACAGCAGGTAGGGCACATCATGGGTCCATGTTCAAGGTCGCTGGGAGTGTTTCTATGGATATTTCCCCCCCCCCCACTCCCCTTTTGCAGAAGTCATAGAAATTTCATTAACCCTCCTTGCTAGAGGCACGTAACATTTGATCTCTTGAGTGATTGCACACCCTGTCAACTTTTTGGTCTGGGGACATTTGCCATGTTAGCTGCCTGATTGTTGTACATGTAGAGAAATGCTGGCCAGGAAAAAATGCATTTTTAAAAACAATTAATTGTTTCATAATGTACAATGAATTCTATATTCCTACTGACTTTAATACACATTTTCATCTGATAAGTGTGGCGGTCTGGGTTGGAATCCAGCCTGGACCCTTTACTGCATGTCCTCCCGTCTCTCTCACTCCCCTGCCTTTCCTGTCTCTTTATACTGGCACAAAACTAAATGATAAAGGTAGAAGTGCCCCCCCCCCCCCCCCCCCCCCCCCCCAAAAAAAAAAAAAATGATAACCTGAGTTTTATCTGCATCTCATTTCTCCTTATTTTCATACAAGTTGACAGTAGAAACCCTTCCCTCTACTGTTTTGATCCAAAATACTACAATAGTGTTCCGCTTCGTTCTTGAGCCATGACTGACATTTTGACTTGCTCATTACCGTTGTGTTCCGCTATGTTGAATTTCCAGGTCAGTAAAGGAAGTGGGGTAATCCAAGCAGGCAAGTAAACCAGGGTAACTTGTGGTTTTGGAACATGGCAAGCCTTGGTTGAATGCTGAGCGCAACTACATTCGACACGCATTCTTGTTATGCTTAACACTGTAACAAGCGTTAACACTGTAAAGGACAGATCAAGCACAGACTGAAAAACAGCTGGGCATTACACATAGATCTATGATTACAAATGTTATCAAATAGTTTAGAAAGTTTTGTTTGGTTGTTTTTTTCCTTTTCTGTGCTTTTAGGATTTAGTTGCCCTATGCAATTGTTACCACATGTATCCTTTGAATACTTGTATTCACTTTTTATCAAAGAGTCATCTCTTTTACATAAAAAGGGTTATTCTATTGTGTTAAAGATGGAAGCCTCTTAAGGGAAATGTTTACCAATTAGGCTTTTCGGTCTTCTCCCTGTTTCTCAGGAATGTGTGTTTGTAGGTTGCGCTCTTTACAAAACTTTTTGTTAGCCTCCAGCTTTGGCTGCTTCCTCTCACCCTGCCCTCCTCCCAATTTAGCTACCGCCCCCACCCAAATTTCACCTCGGTTTTGACAGAACAGTGCCATGACCAGGCTCTACAGTAGAAGGTTGCCCCCATTGGCTTGAAAAATCTATGTTGAAAAACGTAGTCAAAATGTTTGCAATGTCTTCATTACAAATATATCAAATATAACATACAGTATTTAGCGGTTTAGGGACAGCAATCATTTTCGCTTTAGAAATCAAATTTGTTATGTGTTAGCTGTCCAGAATGTTTCCGGTCTACAGTAGTTTGCAGATGAAAGCCATGTCACTGTTGACGGGTACTTTGGTCTTACGTTTCAAAATCTGTTTTTTATCATTTGTCTTTTATATAACCTGAATCAAAAGAATGCTCCAAAGCTTGTTTTTTGTATATATTTTTTATATATATGTTTATATTTTGGTGCCTGTACAACTGAAACACTTTTTTTCAGACTTGGTTCAGCCCCCTATGTCAATTAGTCGACTTCACCATGCTGCCCTTTGCCTATCCCTTAAGATTATTTTACACAACTTTCTAATTTACTCATGTCCTATCTCGCCTTTTCTATTTTTTTCTCTCCAGGAGAAGAGGATAAGCTCACTGGATGCAGCCAACTCTCGACTCATGAGCGCCCTCACTCAAGTGAAGGAGCGCTACAGCATGCAGAATATGCGCAACGGCCTATCACCAACCAACCCCACCAAACTGTCCATCACTGAGAATGGAGAATTCAAAAACAGCAGCTGTTGATTGTCAGTCAGACTGCCATGCTGTTCATTGCAGGGGGTGTCATGCTCCTGTCTTATCAACAAACATGCGTGAAGGAGCTCTGTAATTGGACCATATAAATCTACAAAGAATGTCTAGATATATTAATGTATATACCTTGTATCTTGGTTGTGTACAGAGATTATTCTAGAAGGATGGGAGCAGCAGGTCAACTGTTGTCATAATATAGTGAATATGTGTTACAAATGACATAATTCCAATATACAGACAAAAACAGATGAATTATAGGTAAAAAGTATTGTCAAATGAAGAGAAGATTTATGGAAAGGTTGTACATATAAAGTGGGTTTGTTTCAGATAAGCACATAGTAAGCAGTTAGTTACAAATGTATTGAAGTCATCACAGGAGTGGAAGGGCAAAAATAATATTTTATGCACTCCGTTTTCTAATCAAATTTTTTATAGTTTTTTAAACTTCAGTTTTTTTTTGTCATATACAAGTTGCATTTGTTTTGATTAGCTGGTTTTTAAAGAAATCGGGACTGTGCAGTGTGAGCCTATAGCCACATCATTGTTTTTTTAATTTATTCCTATACTGTCAAACCGTCATGGCCTCATGAGAAGATTTGACTGCCCTCCTGACTTTGAACAATGTTCAATGTCATATTGATAACTACTGTTAAAAAGAGTCTGCTGTTTCTCACTGTCACAATCGGAGCAACACTCCACACAGGCACAGACTTTTTTGTTGCACAGGAACTTTGAATGAACTGGTCCATGTCAAACATATTGCATAATTGTCAGTGGTTGAATGTTGATAATAAAAGCTGCCTGTAATTGTGTGTGTGTGTGTTTCAAATTAGTACAGGCTCATTACCAATGGATGAATATGTAAGAACTGTAAAACATGGATAGTGTATAATGCTGCTCTTGTTGAATGTGGCATCTACATACTATGTATGTAACATGAATGATACATAAATAAAGCATAGTTAGATTTGATTGCCATATTGTAATTGGTTTTGTTGTAGGTTTGTCCACAGATGGGTAGTCTATGTACATTCCCTTGTGCTGTTATATACTTAAATAGTTAAGATAATGATTTATGCAATTAGACATCATAAACTGAAGGTAGGAAAAAGATTTGGTATATAAAAAGTATAATCTTGACAGCCTTCAAAGCTAAAAAAACAGGATGATTTTAGTACAACACTGACCATGGGATCATTCTGGTCACTCATACTAGTCCCCTCAATGTACACTGAGAATCTTTTGACCCTGGGCTATAGAACATAAATTACATGGGGGGTGGATTTCAGGGCAGGGCTGTATTGTGTCTTGTCAAGAAATGCCTAACCTTCCATAAAACCATCAAAATGTGCTGAAGTAGTAGGTAGCGCGCTGCCGCGAGGTGGTGCTTTTCCAGGTGGGGGGTGCATCTGAGGGCACAACACCGGAAGTGGATATAGCTAGCGCTAGATAGCCACTGGGTTCATGGTCTATCCGCACCACTAAACACACTAGTTCACGATCCTGTTCACAAAATATATCTGACTGGTTGATTTCCAAGCCTTTGTGGACCAGGAGTGAGTAGGATATGTGAATTGAGCATCAGTTTGTTTTCGTTTTTGGTTTCCATTAAGTTATTTGGATTGCTAGCTTAAGATTTTGCGTACATGGGATGCGACAAGCAAGCTAAACCAGGGTTAGCTGTCATTGCCATCCTGGTCGCTATAGGCTTATCTAACTAAACTTTAGCGTGCCGTTTATCAAGAATGTTCCTTGCTGGCCAAACTACTTTTTCAGAAATGTTTGTAAAGCAGGAATTAGGGTTTGCAATGTTTTATAGTTCGCAAGTAGCATGACCTGTCTGTTATTCTGTCGCAAAGCTTTTATGTAGCTAACCATTTTAGCTATTGGTAGTTAAACACTACATAGGCGACCTTTTTATAGGCACTAAGAACAACATTGGCCAATGAAGTCTCGATATTTGGGTTCACTTACAAAAAAATCTTTCCACAGGGGGTCATATTAATCCACAATGGCGGACATAAAAAACTTCCTTTATGCCTGGTGTGGTAAGAAGAAACTAACTCCTGACTATGAAGTTAAAGCAGCTGGAAACAAAAACAGGCAGAAGTTTTTGTGTGAAGTGAGTCGTCTTACTTTGATTATTGCAAAACTCTATTATCTGCAACTGGAGAATGATATTACCATTTCATTTGCATGTCAATTGATTTAAAAAATTACCTCCTATTTCTCAGGTCCGTGTTGATGGCTTTAGTTACACTGGAATGGGCAATTCCAGCAATAAAAAGGATGCCCAATCCAATGCTGCCAGAGACTTTGTCAACTACCTTGTCCGAGTTGGTGAAATGAATGGTGCAGAGGTCCCAGCACTGGGGGTTAGAACACCGTTTTTATCTACAAAATTCTGATACCACAAAGTTATTGAACTTTTGGCGAAAGAGCTCAACTTTTTTTATTTCAGTGTTTTCATTGGGTTTTCCTCTTACCATAGGCAAGTGTTCCTGACTACAGTGGGCCGGATGGTGGTGGAGCTAGTGCTGATAGCTTTGGAAGTCTTCCTCCCAGTGGACCTTTACCACCTCATCTGGTTGTGAAAACTGAGCAAGGTTGGATGGATAACCGTCTTAAACATCTTTGAACAATTAGTGGTCTTTAGAAAATGTGATATATGTGAGACTCATGGTTCTGTTGTAAAACTATACCTTTGTGTTAGCAAATCACTCAGGACCAGTCCCTGGCGTGACTGGTTTGGGATACTCTGGAGGTGGAGAACATACCCAGTGTGGTGGTGGAGCCGGAGGGGCTCCGTGGGACCGTGGAGCCAACCTGAAGGAGTACTACTCTAAAAGAGATGAGATGGAAGCACAGGCGGTAAGGCCTCCAACTCCAATTGAAAATGGGCTCAAGGCCCATGGTGACACATCACTGACTGAAAGAACAAGTTCTGTACTCTCATTGCACTGCACTACTGTTTACCACCAATGAACACGGCACTAGCATCAGTCGTTTGTGTTAATCTTCACTGGGTAAGTGAAGCATTGACAGAATATATTCATCACCAGGGGTATTTATTAATGTATATTGGCCTGGTAAATATGTAAGTTGTACTAAAGAGTCAACTAGATCCAAGAATTAAATCACTCTTTGTTTGTTTTGTTCCAACTAGACTTTGGAGTCTGAGGAGGTTGATCTGAACGCAGGTCTCCATGGAAACTGGACCCTTGAGAACGCCAAGGCCCGTCTGAACCAGTTCTTTCAGAAGGAGAAGAACCAAACTGATTACAAATATACCCAAGTGGGGCCTGACCACAACAGGTCAGGATAGAAGCAGGGAATGCAACATCCCCTGGACCACACACACCTAGTATTCAATTATTTATTCATATAATCCTAGAAGATATTTATGGCAATCATATACACACCTAGATGTGGGGTCTGTATGTTTTTCTTCTGGACTGCTACTATAGACTGTAATAATGGACTACTAAATGATAATAATACATTTCATTTGGGGCCTTGTCATGGACCTCTTACCTAAAATGGGCCTATATAGGTGAATTAAAAACTGTGGAGGTTAAAAATAAATCTGAAATCAGTGGACAGATTTAACAAATACACTGGGAAGCATAGAAAAGTTTAAAGGTTATCGGCAGTTCGCAATAGATCTGTTTGGGGAGGGGGTGCGTTCCAGAGTCTGGGTGCAGAGCAGCTAAATGCACAGCCTCCCATGGTTCAGAGGCAAAATGGGCACAGAGGAATGCTACAGAGATGAGACATGAGACCCCTACGGGTGTGCTGGAAACACCAGAGTGATCTCGAGAGAACCCTTCTGTTTTGTTTTTGTGAGTTATTACTGAAACAGTGCCTCACAAAGACAATACTGAACCCATTCAAACTAAGCTGAAGTGTTCTTAAGAGTAAACAACGTGGACAACGGTGACGCCAGAGATCCCAACCCTACTTGTCGAGACATGCAACATCGTTTAGGATGCACTAAAGTTGTCGCATGGTAGCAAAGGATTTCCTGGTTGTGATTTTTGGTGTCACTGTTCCACTGTAGGACTGAGGCTGTCTATGGACCAGAAGTGAAAGTCTTGATTCTTGTTTAAAAGTCTGACTGAAAAACATATGGGTATCCATGGGGTTTTTCGTCAGAGTGCTCTGTAGGCTGCTTAGTGAAGAGGTCAGTTGGTCCAATTATCAATCAAAATCAAAGTCTTTCCCCAGACATTCTACAGTGAACTTGGGTAGATGGTCTGTCTTATTTTCTCTCTATCCAGGAGCTTTATAGCAGAGATGCAGTTGTTTGTGAGGCAGCTGGGTAGAAGTAAGTACGAGACATGTTGGTCTATATACTCATTGCTATTAAACATAGTGGCATTTCTAATTCAACTTTTAAAATTGCCATGTACAATTTTGTCCTTTAGAAGTCATAGCCCGAGAGCATGGTTCAAATAAGAAACTTGCGGCCCAGTCCTGTGCCCTATCGATTGTCCGCCAGCTGTACCATCTGGGTGTGATTGAGACCTACAGTGGGATAGCAAAGAAAAAAGAGGGAGAAATTGTAAGTTAATAATAACTAATTTCTGTCTAAAGGTGATCTCGACATGGTTTGAAATGAGAATTTGGTTTATTATTGATATAATTCCAGTTCTTCATTGCTTGACTTTTTGGGGGGGTTTCTCTGCAGTTGGAGGCCATTGAGGTTAATGTTCAGGACGATTTGCAGAATCAGTTGCGGAGCTTGGTCCAAGAGATGGGTGTTGAAATTCCTCCAGCCGTAAGTACCCCAGTATAGAACAATTCATGAAAAAATATATGCACTCACATTTGCCTTCAGAACTGCCTATTTCTCCTAAAAGCATAGTGTGCGCCATGTGATTGGCTGATTAGATATTTGCCTTACATAGTAGTTGAGTAGACGTACCTAATGAAGTGGGCGGAGAGTGTATATTTGTGTGCCAAGTCAAACACAGCAAGTCTCCCTTATCTCCCTCAGCCTCAGGCTTCCACAAGTCCACCCGTGTCTCTAATCCAGGGGAAGATGGCAATGTTTGAGCCTTCTCAGAGGCAGAGTACAGCAGGGGTGGTACCCTGGTCCCCCCCCCAGATTAACTGGAACCCCTGGACCAGCAGCAACATTGATGAAGGGCCGCTTGCATTTGTGAGTATCTCTCCATCTTGTTTTTCTTTACCGACGGCTTGGTTATTCCTTCTTCTTTTATCGTCTTTCCTTTTCGTGGCCTGATTGGTTACAGTTGATTCTCCCTCTTTCTCTTGACATGTCTCACTTCTCCCCTCCAGTGCACACCAGAGCAGATCAGCTCAGACCTTCACTATCAGCTGACCCAGCAGCTGGAGCAAGATGTCAACCTACAGAAGGTATGCTGTTGTGGAAACACTTCCTGTCATCAGCCATTATGTTAACATATATATATTTTTTGTACATATAATATATATTGTTTTCAATATACATTTACATTACATTTAGTCATTTAGCAGACGCTCTTATCCAGAGCGACTTGCAGTAAGTACAGGGACAATCCGAGGCAAGTAGGGTGAAGTGCCTTGCCCAAGGACACAACGTCATTTGGCTCAGCCGGGAATCAAACTGGCGACCTTCAGATTACTAGCCCGATTCCCCACCGCTCAGCCACCTCTTTGAAATATATTTAAATATGTAATTTTCCAGATCATTGCAGAGCGAGATGGCCTTCCAGTGAAGAAGTTTGAGTCCGAAATTTTGTCCGTCATTGAGCGCAACCCAGTGGTCATTATCCGTGGGGCGACCGGCTGTGGCAAGACCACCCAGGTGCCCCAGTACATCCTGGACCAGTTCATCAAGAACAAGCAGGCATCCAACTGCAACATCGTTGTAACTCAGGTACGACCGACAAAACAAGGAAGTACAATTGACATCTCTTTGAAAATGTACTTCAGATAAATTCTTCCTTCGCCATTGTCACACAAATCCAAACAAAATGGACATTGTGGCCTTATTTTGTCCTCAGCCGAGGCGCATTAGTGCTGTGTCTGTGGCTGAGCGTGTGTCTTACGAGAGAGGGGAGGACGTGGGGAACAGCTGTGGCTACAGTGTCCGCTTTGAGTCCATCCTTCCTCGTCCACACGCTAGTGTTCTTTTCTGCACTGTCGGTAAGTGTCCCACCGGCCATTATAAGAGTCGGTCATAATAGCCAGGCCCCCTTTGTAAGTCTTCTAAAAATGACGAAAATGTTCCCTCCATTTTCAGGTGTATTACTTCGTAAGCTAGAGGCAGGCATCCGAGGAATCAGCCATGTGATTGTTGATGAGATCCATGAGAGAGACATCAACGTAAGTTCCTGTGGCCAGATTTTAATATACCAATATACTATGAATATATCTTTTTATAGAACATATGGTTCGAGCAGGAGTTCCACCCACTTCCTGGCTTCTTGCTCACAGAGAAGCATTTTACCCACTTATAACGTTTAGTTTTTTACTTGCACAGACTTAACTGTGAAAGAAGGAAATTGAATAAAGGGACATTCAGCAGGTGTCTTCATATTTCAAAGTGTGTGTTCTGTTCTTGCCAGACTGACTTCCTGATGGTGGTTCTGAGGGACGTGATCCAGGCCTACCCAGAGGTACGGATAATCCTCATGTCTGCCACCATTGACACCACCATGTTCAGCGAATACTTCTTTAACTGCCCTGTCATTGAGATCTTCGGACGGACATTCCCTGTACAAGGTAAGAGTTGTTTCACACAACAACAACAACAGTAACGCATTTACTGCATCCATACTAATTGGCGGCTGCTTCAAAACGTTGCAATTGATGTTCTGTTTTATTATTTTATTTCAGAGTACTTTCTGGAAGATTGCATTCAGATGACCAAATTTATTCCACCCATGGATAGAAAGAAGAAAGAAAAGGATGACGAAGGTGGAGAGGATGAGGTGTGATATCTTCTTTTCAGGCATCTATGAAGCCCTCTGTGAATTGCTTATAAAAACGGCTATACAAATAACATTTGAATGTATTTCAATCTTGAGTACTGATGAACATCCACTGTAAAAAATAAAATAAAATGCCAATCCGGCCTAACCAATCTTTGTCCACCTTCTATTACAGACAAACTGCAATGTCATCTGTGGGCCCGAATACACCCCTGAGACCAAGCGCTCCATGGCCCTGATGAGTGAGAAGGAGACTTCCTTTGAACTTGTGGAGTCTCTGCTCAAGTACATAGAGACCCTGCAGGTGGCTGGAGCTGTGCTGGTTTTCCTGCCTGGCTGGAACCTCATCTTCTCCATGCAGAGACACCTGGAAATGAACCCTCACTTCAGTGAGTATTACACAGAATTGGATTGGTATCTTCCTCAAGTAGTTAGCGGAGACTTAAGTCTGCCTTAGAGCCAGAGTAGAAGAAAAAAACTAAAAAAAACGGTAGTTTCCTGTCAGTTTTAACATTTTAACATTGACGTCTCTCTAGTGACTTGTTTCACAGTATTTGGTTGTTCTCCCCAGGGAACCAGCGGTACAGGATTCTGCCCCTCCACTCTCAGATCCCCAGAGAGGAGCAGCGGAGGGTGTTTGAGCCTGTGCCTGATGATGTCAGGAAGGTCAGTCTCAGAGCATCACACCGGAATAAACAAACAGGAAGCTTGTAGTTGACAACTTTGTAGGTGGTTTTCATGTAATGATTGCATACAGCTTTAATGATTGCAGTTGTTTGATAACGCATTTGACATTTTGCAGGTGATCCTGTCTACCAACATTGCCGAAACCAGTATCACAATCAACGATGTTGTATATGTCATCGACTCCTGCAAGTAAGTAGCCTTCATTTCATGTCTTATCAAATGTCTCAGTCCTCAAAAGAATAATTATAATTATAAATATTTATTGTGAAATATAGATGAAAAATAATTACTTTATACTAAAGTAATGTTTTGTTCCTCCATGTAGGCAGAAAGTGAAGCTGTTCACATCCCACAACAACATGACCAACTACGCCACCGTGTGGGCCTCCAAGACCAACCTGGAGCAGAGGAAGGGGCGGGCGGGACGCGTTCGCCCTGGATTCTGCTTCCACATCTGCAGTCTTGCACGCTTTAACAAGTACACATCCAATTTGACTTCCTTGCTTCCCGCTCCACTGTTTAGGACGTTCTATTGATGGGAATTGTGACCCCTTTTTTTGTTTCTGTCTTCAAGACTTGAAACCCATATGACTCCAGAGATCTTCCGCACCCCTCTTCATGAGGTGGCCCTTAGCATCAAGCTACTGAGGCTGGGAGCTATCGGCCACTTCCTGTCCAAGGCCATCGAGCCCCCACCCCTTGATGCTGTCATCGAAGCCGAACACACGCTGAGGGGTAAATCCTTCTACCCTATCAAAATACACGTTAGACTTAAACCCCACTGAAACTACTGTATATTATTCCACTGTTACTGCAGGTCACTTTGGAACATTACCCCTAATCATTGCTAACTTTTGAATTGAGATAACATTGGTTTAAGATTAAGTTTAACTGGCTTTGTGGGTGTTATTCTTCCCTCAAGAACTGGATGCTCTAGACTTAAACGATGAGCTAACACCACTCGGACGTATCTTAGCGAAGCTGCCCATTGAGCCAAGGCTTGGGAAGATGATGATAATGGGATGCATTTTCAAGTAAGTGAGAAATCTCATACAAATTTCATATTTTTACAAAATGAAATATTTTGATGTTAAATGCTATTGCTTTCCCTTGTGGTTCTGTAGTGTTGGAGATGCAGTGTGCACCATCTCAGCTGCCACTTGTTTCCCAGAGCCTTTCATCAGCGAGGGCAAACGATTGGCTTTTGTGCACCGCAACTACGCAGGCACCAGGTTCTCTGATCATGTGGCACTGCTGTCCGTCTTCCAGGCCTGGGACGATGTTAGGTGGGTCAATTGGACATGTATATTTCAAATACAGTATTTCCCCTCCTGCACCTCATTGAAGAACTAGCACTAGATAAACCTGATTGTATAAATAATACTTTGGCTGCAGTCCTCTCAAGTTCTTGTTGTGCACATAAGGCAGGCAAATTTACATTTCACTCGTATGTAACTTTCTCAAGTCTTCCACCTTTTGCCAAATGGTGACTCTGCATTATGTAAAGGTATTGATGTCTGGCCCTCGTCCTTGAATTTCAGAATGGGCGGAGAAGACGCAGAAACCAGATTCTGTGACCACAAAAAGCTCAACATGTGTACTCTGAGGATGACCTGGGAGGCCAAGGTACAGCTGAAAGATATCCTCATCAACTCTGGCTTCCCTGAAGGTAATAACGGATCGCATCTATTCTGTCTTTGGATTCAAACCTAAATATCCCACCCCCCTCCCTTCAAAGCCATTTGTCCATTTCACCCCGCAGAATGTTTGATGACCCAGATGTTCAACAACGTTGGACCAGACAACAACCTGGACGTGGTCATCTCCTTGCTGACGTTTGGCTCCTACCCCAACGTTTGCTACCACAAGGAAAAAAGGAAGATCCTCACCACCGAGGGGCGCAATGCCCTCATTCATAAGTCCTCTGTCAACTGTCCCTTTAGCAACCATGACATGACCTACCCCTCGCCTTTCTTTGTCTTTAGCGAAAAGGTGGGGAAATCTGGATTTGTCTCATTTAAACAATTCGCAAAAAGATTAAATGGCAAGGGCACTGTATTACGTTTTCATGTCAAGACTTGTAAAAGTAGAACATTCCCAATATGAGTCAATATCAGTTTAAATTCCAGTTCTCTTTTCCCACAGATCCGAACTCGAGCCATTTCGGCCAAAGGAATGACACTAGTCAGCCCTCTGCAGTTGATCCTGTTTGGCTCCAAGAAGATCACATCAAACGGGGAAATCATTGAACTGGATGATTGGTGAGCGTCTTCCTAGTGGTGCATACTGTAATGAACAGTTTTCACCGCATATTTGACCTTTAGTGCTTTAATCTTGCCCTAAATTTTCAGCATGACCATGGCGAGGTCAAGCAGTTAACTAGTAGCCAAGATCATTTATTCTCTGTGACTAGGCAAAGGGAAAAAGATCAATCAATGAATACTTGTTTTTGTAGGATCAAACTAAAGGTTCCTCATGAGGTGGCGGGGAGCATTGCGGCTCTGAGGGCTGCTATGGAGGGCCTGGTTGTTGAAGTAACCAAGGACCCAGAGTATATCCGACAGCTGGACCCCACCAATGAGCGGCTGCTCAACCTCATCCGTCAGATCTCCAAGCCTTCTGCGACAGGGCTTAACCTCATGGCCAACAACCAACGGTTAGTAAGCAACTCCTGCCTAATCTTCACGAGTGGTCGAACACATGACCAGTCTTCACAGCTCACTGAGAAAGGGAAGATTTAGTTAGATAAAAATCATTTGTGATGGCAATAATGGATGTTTTGTGTGTCTTCTATAAACATATAGCGCTTAGGATAAAAGGAAAGGAAAACAAAATGTTTTAAAAAGTATATTGATGTCAATTAAGAAATGCTTTTAAAATAAGTTTTCTGTTTTTCATTTTTCTAGTTTTGGTGATGGCCCCCGTCCTCCCAAGATGGGTCGTTTTGATGGAGGTGGTTATCAAGGAGGAAGTGGAGGCTACAGAGGAGGTGGAGGCTACAGAGGAGGTGGAGGCTACAGGGGAGGTGGAGGCTACAGGGGAGGTGGAGGTTATGGAGGAGGGGGAGGTTATGGAGGAGGGGGTTATAGGGGTGGAAGTAGTGGATACAGAGGTGGTGGTGGTGGTTCTGGCGGTTATCGAGGAGGGGGTTATGGTGGAGGTGGTTATGGTGGAAACAGGGGTGGATACAGGGGTGGGTACTAGAACACCTCAATCGATGAGTACATTTTGTTGTGGTCTTATAGGGTTTACAATATTACCATGTGGTAAACTTGGAAAAGGTAAAATCAGCACTCAGTAAGTGCTGATTTTAGCCAGCCGACATCTTTAACCGCAGTCCCTGGGTCATGTGATGACAAGTATGTGGGTATTACCCTTGTAATACATTTTTTGTTGATGTCGTGTTATTTTTAACCCTTCTTGAGATATGTTTGTCAATGTTTTGGGGCACTCATTTATTGTTGTAAGCCTTGTTTTGTCCCATTTTTCAACAATGTCTACAGAACAAAAAATATAGAAATTAGCACAAAAAAAGAATGTGTGTGTATAATGAATTTAACATTTTGATTGAATACTTTTTATTGAAATGCTCAATATAAAAACACCATACACTGAATGCTTGAGAGCATAACTTGTCTTGAACCATTGCTCTCAATGAACCCTTCATAAAATGTGTTATCAGTGAATAAGATGCACTGATGAGCACTTCATTTAACTAAGAAATATACCGCATCAGCTGAAGTACTTACACAAGACATCCAATTAGACAACACTTAAAATGCAAATGAGGTGTTCTGTACATCTGAAGGAATGTAATGACTTTCTAAGAACTGAGCCACATCTTGCGCTGCAAGCCTACATTCCCCATTGTATTGGACTCAAATTTGTTGGTGTTCATCTCCAGACTGAGCTCCTGCAAGGCCTTGGACAAATGGTGTGACTCCAGTTGGTCCCCACTGGCGGTCTTTTCAAGGCCCTCTTCACTGGCTTGGTAATGGTGATCAGGCACAAGGATGGACACCCCGTAGCCTAGATTGTCATGGATGTGGTTGTCAGACATCTTTAGCTGGGGCTTAGGAAGTACCTGGTCATAGAAAACATATTAGTCTGTAACTATAATATACCTGGGTTTGGGAAGTGTAGATTATGTGATTGTATTATATGTACAGCATGTACTCTAATGCAACGCTAACAACAAAAATCCCATTGAATAGTTCAGATGTCAAATACCTTGAGATTAATGGCACCCATTGAGCCTTTGGCTGCCTGGTTGCTGCAGTTATGAATTTTGTTCCCATGCAGCTCCGCAACGCTCCCTGGGAACAGCTCCACACCTGGCCCCTGATTACATCATCATGCAGTAAATGTGTCAGTGCTGACATGAATCACAGTTACAAGTCTCCCTGGTTCAACAACCCAGATTACAATTCATTCCAATCAATGTTAGATACAATTATCAAGTTTATATGCAGACTAAACCATTACCTGGGCACCTGATATTTCACAGTTCTTCATGATCAGACAAGCGCCAGTTAGAACGCACACTCCTGTGCCATCGCATTTCAACACGCAGTTCTCCAGCGTCATCTGTCCTGCCTCCACCACCACAATCCCATCACAGGTCCCTTGCTGCATCAGCGTCAGGTTACAGAGGGTCACCTTTGTGGCTTTGGAGGCCACAAAGTTGTTGTGTGACGGGTCTGAGAAGAACACCACCTCCTGCCTCTCTCCTTCACCTGCATGATAACACATATATTAATGCTTTCACATCACTAAGTCATTCTCACCCAGAAATGGTAAAGAGTAGAAATTATGTAAGTAAAAATGTTGAAAGGGCAGTTCATTCCAATTACAGGGCAGTACACACAAACTACATTGATTTAGGATATTAAAATACAAATGTACATTTAATGTATTACCTTTGATGACTATGTCCTCAGTGAGGGATGACAGTGCAGGGGCCTGATACTCCCCAGGGAACACCACCACTACGTCTCCAGAGTAGCAGGATTCCAAGGCTACTGACAGACAGTCGTGCTGCTGGATCAACGCGTCTGAGGAGAAATTCTTAAACTGTGATGTAGGGGTGCAAGAGAAAGAAAGAAAGTCAAAATGAGAGCTAAGCTGAATTATTCTTGTTTCAGTGTAAAGCTGTTTTCAAAAAGAGTCAATTACATTTCTGCTTGTCGCTTGACAAGTATGTCATGTAAATACTTAACATCTGCGCTAGCAGACCAACCATATCTGTTGTCATCATTTGGGCCACAATGTGTGTCACAGGTCTTCCAGACGCCCTCTGTCCCCTTCTGCGCTTGCAGATCCTCGGATAGAACGGTCCATGGCTGCTGAGCAATGAGATTGAACATATACAACCAAGGCTTGCATCCAAGCCCTAGCAATGTTCTGTAATGAAACTGAAAAGAAATGGCACCTGAGTCGCATATCTTCCCAGAACTTTAGGAGCCCACATAGCATCAACATTTCATAGTATTTCTTCCAGCACTCCACAGCCTCCCCTGGTAGGGTTTCCCCCTGAATACTGCTCTGGAACTTTGTCAGCTCCAGCCGTTTGCTCCTGTAGTCTTCCAAGGTCTTTCGGTAGCGCTCATTGATTGGACCAGGAATGGTTCCGTCATGGATGTCATAGTACCTGCCAAAGTTCACCGCATAGACCCAACAAAATTCAACGTTGTTTCAATTACTATTACAGCACTTACAGTGATATTGCAAGGGGGTGTGGGTTATAACCATGGTTAATAATGTCAAATAAATGTTTAAAGTCCTTACAGTTGTATACGTTTTTCTATAAGCCCTGCATAGTCATCACCCTCCTCTTCGTCATCCCAGTCTCTCCAGAGGAAATCGTAGAAAAACCTAGAGATCAAACAGAGGTTGAAATCAAATATGCAGTCTAGAAGACTATTTTTTCTCAAGGATACTCAGAGACTGGAAATATGACATGTGTTAACTCATGCTGAGAACCGAATATGAAATGTATTGACATGTTTACCGAGCATGTTCCAGAGCCTCTGCTATGCAGTCAACATCAGTCCCCAGCCCTTGTAAAGGATAGACATCCAAGACTGGCACAGAGTAGTCATGTTCCCTCAAAACATCTTCAACTAGCTCCCTTGGCAAGTTGGCAATATTTGAGGAAAATGGCTCGGCCACAGAAACTGAGACTCTCAGAGGGATGCTTTTTCCATCAAATGGAGTGGCCTCAACCTAAAAAGAATGCACGGGTTAGTGGATAAGTAGTTCATTGAGATGTTCACCAATACTAAGCCTGCCCATCGGCTTAACTTTTTACAAAAGGTGTGACACAGACAATATGATAATTAAACTGAAAAGAAAACATGTCTACTTGTCCTCAGGTTACTGTACAGAACCTGCATGAGCACACCAACGAAAGGTAGGTCCCCAATTTCACAGTGTTCTAATATGAGTTCTGGAGCCGTTTTCCACACTGCTGTCCAGGAAACTTTGGTGGCAAGTTTCTTTAAAATATAAAGGCTGATGGCTTCATCTGCGTCTTCTGCCTAATGTGAGAAAATAAATCATGATGTAGCAGCTTACCACATATCATTACATCTAAATTATATCTACATATTTCATTGACTTGCTAGCTATCTAGTCTGGACTACCTTGCTGGCTAGCATTTTTATTTATTTACCGAACACTGGCCAATCATCTGATCGCAGAACAGGTCGACTCTCTCGTCGTATGTGTAGGTCTTATTCGAGATGAAGATTTGTGGCAAGAGTTTAGCATATTCCTCCACATCTTCTGGTTCTTTGTTAGGACTGGGGGACACTTGTTTACTTCTAACTTTACTCCTGACAATTTGAGGAGTGACACTATTAGACGTTGATGGTGACTCGGGATCAACTCTAGGGTCCTCCGCTTGTAGACTGTCGTTGGATGGAGCTTCGGGGGGAGTAACGGTCACTTTCAGGTCGGTTTCTTCATCGAAATGGTCACATTGAGCTGATGTAGCCATTATAACGACTGAGTCATGAGTACAATTATAAACGCTTTGAAGATAATTTATCTAGCCTGAGCTTCCTAGACTACAGTATCAACGTTTATACTTGTGGCGAAATGCGCGACTAGTGCTAGTATAACCGATTTCGTTGTCAACTGTCACACGAGCTTAGATCATGATTTTTATTTTTTCTCATTGGCGGGAAAGGAAATGCCTCGCTCTAAACTGAAAAGACTGGCTAGTACTGTTACAAACTTAATGAGAAGCATTGTTGACAAAACATACTTCAATCTATCTGTATTTTCCTGCTTCGCTTTGCCAGTGTAAAGTTTGTCAAATCGAGGTGGAGATGAATACCAGGTTAAATGCCATACCAAGTTCTTCATAGTTTATTGATAAGAAATGATGCAATCCAACAACAAGATTTGTTAAAAATAATACAAACTGTATTGTGGATTTGTATTGGCACTTTGCCAATTGAATTGCCATTTGAGAAACACATTTCCATTTGAATAAAGAGTCGAAAAAAACTTGTCAATATGATATGCAATGTAAGAGGCTAAGCTTTATTCAAAATTGTATTTTAAAAAATCTAACTTAATTGAGGATTGCATTATCATTTGCACATTGAATTGCCGTTTGAAAAATGCATTGACGTTTGAATAAAGAGTAGGCCTTATACACTTCCATAGAAATTGCCTTACAGTGCGTTCACACTGCAGCGACGCGATGCGAGCGACAACATGTTTTCCATTCATTTTCTATGAAGCCAGGCGAATCGCTTGCGTGGTGCATTGTGGGTAGCGACGCAACAGAGTTGAGATTTTCTCAACTTTATGCAAATGAGGAGCGATTTTCGCTATGCGATGGCCAATCGGAGTGTTTTCTTGTTTCTCCTAACGTAGCAACCATGGCAAACATTTCTAGCTTTCTAGGTTTCAAGGTGAAGGAGAAACTAATCGTTTGTGTGGCTGCTTACCCAGTCCTGTACGATACATAGCTGTATTTGTACAGAGATGTTCATTTAAAAAAAAACAATGCATGGCGCAAGGTTGCCGAAGTTGTTGGTACTTGTACTTTCTAATTCAGTCTAGTGACATTACGTAACTTCGTTCTGTGTGTGGTAACTAGCTAGCTAGCCCGGCTGGAACTCCCTATCGTATCGACAGATTAGCAGAGATTGAGGAATATAGTAAAACGTTTTTTACACATGTCAACGTGTATGTCTATTAAACAGTTTTGTATGTTGTATACAAGTTGTATTTTGATCGATGTTGCAACTACGTAAACCCAAGTCTGCACACTTGGCCATGACAACTACAATAGTGACTTTAGAGAACTACATTCTACATTTATCTGCTTGAAACGCCCCCGAGCGTGGTGAACTGTGGGAAGGCAAGCGATGGCAAGCGATTCGCGTCGCAGCAGTGTGAACGCACTGTTAGTCCTTATTAAATGTGAGAAAACGAATTACAACTTTTGCAGTTGATAATCCCAGTTAGTATCTTTCATATAAAATGTGGCCTACCATTGGGAAATTTAAAGTTATTTCAAATAATTGCGAAACCTCATAAACGCACGATATGGAGTGTTTTAGTTCCTTAAGGTAGCTACATCCACGTTCTATTCTTAGTCATACCAGACTCCTGCCCCACAGAGTATATTTAACCTTGCCCTTTGATCCTTCAGCACACAGGAACATTATCTGCTCTAAATTCAGTGTTTCCTCCTCCATGACGTAGTCCATGAGGGCCACTCTTGTTACAATTTTCTCAACTTAATTAATTATTGAGTCTAAAACAAAACTATTACACAATTACTTCAAGTCATCATCAACTGCAAATATAACAAAGTTGAGTAGATAAATGACAAAAGAAGTGCACAAACGTTTTGACTTTATTTGTTTGTTTTTTTGTTATGGTGAGCTAGCGTTTTTTGATACTATCCGATTTCTCTGCATATGAATTGCGCCCGCCTGTGTCAATTCTGGGTGGTGCACATGTAGGCCTAACAAACTACCTTTTTACACAGTCGGCAGATCATCAAAGCACCTTAGTACGGAAGTCGACGTAGGGAACTTTGACTTGCGCAGTAGCTGCTAGGGTGTAGTCGGATATAGTTCTTTTTCTTCTGAAGTTTATCCATGGCGGTGGACACAAAGCACTGAAACCGTGGAAGTTTGGGAAACAGAAAGAGGGGTGCGCGAGAGAAAGGAGAAGACTTTGGGACTGACCGAATGCTATTGGAAAGGAGCAGCGAGTGAACTTGTTTTCCGTATGGTTGTATTTGTTTCACCAAGAACGCGGTAACTGGTTTGTTACCACAAAGTTGAAAGTTTGAAGGTGTTGGGGGGATACGTGTAGCATTAGCTGAAGATCACTGTTGTCTAAGAGAATAGCCCAACTCAAAATGCGGTCGTTTTTCAAAGTTGTAATCTCATTGACTTGTTTGGCTGTATGCAGCCACGGTGCTATGGATGAATGCACTGATGATTCGGGTCGGCCTCAGCGATGCATGCCAGAGTTTGTCAATGCTGCTTTCAATGTGACTGTAGTTGCTACCAATACTTGTGGATCTCCACCCGAAGAGTACTGCGTACAAACAGGGGTTACGGGGGTCACCAAGTCGTGCCACATCTGCGATGCCCGGGATCGTAGTCAACACCACAGCGCTGTATATCTCACCGATTACAACAACCAACATGCCACCACCTGGTGGCAAAGTCAAACTATGTTAGCGGGCATCCAGTACCCTAACTCTATCAATTTAACTCTTCATCTTGGTAAGTATCCTATTGCACGCACAATGTTTGGACCATTTGAGTCTTGGTCACACGTTTTGTTTTGCATGGATAATGAGAGACTAGCAACGTTCGACTCAAGTCATAGCCTACATTTCATAATATCTAGGCTACAATGTTTTAGGTAACTGACATAACAGTCGCATAATCTGTTTAACTCGTAAAGTCTCCCAAGTATAGTATGTAAAGTAGTAGGCTCCAATGTTCAAATATGGATGTGGATGTGGGTGACTTTAGTAATGCGGCCCTTTGGTTTTCAAGGGGAGGGCTGATTGTTTTTCGATGTGCAGTTTTGCAATAAGCCAACTGATGTGCCTGAGCTGCGGTTTCTTGTTGACCACCTCTGAACTGTTTTGCTTTTTGACAAATAACAATAATACATTTGATAGACAGTCATTGTGTCAAGCATGCGAAATTAACTTATGTTTAAGTGACTCGTATAACACACCCCTCGCAAGGAAACTTTTTTAACGACTGCATTTACATTATTTCAGATTTGTTAATTATAAGACGCCAATGGGATATAGCTCTAGGTACCCAGCCCCTCTGTTTTAGTAGGACTTGACATTCCTAAGGAGTTTAGTCATAGCAAGTAAAACCATATAGTCTAAGTAAGGGAATAAACTGGTATCATGCTAGCCTACACAATCTATTCGGTCATATCTTTAAGGTTAAGTCAAAGCAATTTCAGTTAGTGTTGTTCTCTGTCTGTATCATCATAACTTTTGACACCCAAATTCCTAAATTATAAAACTAATGATATGCCTGCTTGTATTGGGTTTAATTCTGCAAATCTTCCATGCTCCTCTAAGATTTTGGTTTGGACATTTGGTAATCTACACTCTGCTCATATGTTACATTATGGGCATTGCATAATGTATACGTCTAGACAGAACATTGGATTGCATCCCATTTAAGGAAAATATGAATGGTTCAGTCTGTCTTCTCGGCTCTGATATAGAGAGGCTGGAACATTTGACATGGAGTGACTCCTACTTGTCTTCCATTATCACTCTAGAGGCATGAAGTTACTGCATTTGTTTTCCACTTAACACAAAAAAAAAATCAATTTCAGATACAAAGCAAAATGATAATATGTACAGTAGTAGGTTATTATTATTTATATATTTTGATCATTTTGTGTTGAACTGTTGGCATGGTCTCCTCATAGCCTTATATTCAAGCACAAGATGCAGCTTTGATTCAGTCATGGCGATTTCAAGCTTGTGGCTACAGTGTTTGCACATGGGCTATGTTTGTAGTAAGATATACGTTTTTGCTGGTATATACTCAGGACTTTGATGACTTTCATCTCTGTATGCCCTTGAAGGGCTGGTTTGGGCATGAAGAAGGCATGCCCTAACTTGATATTACAGCACTGCTTCAAGAAGAGATTGTTGGCTGCAAAGATAGTTGATGTGGAGAGATGAAAGAAAGTAGACATGTTACATAAAGCAGACGTTTAAACATTAACAGTGCTTAGAGGACTGAATATTCATGTGGCAATCTGAAGGAGACTCTGAAGTTAAACCCTGAAGTGTCAGTCGCAGAAGAATGTGAACAATGAAGAGACATACCCTTGAGGCCTCTATTTCGGTGTACTTAAAAGGCATTTGTTCCGATTCCCAAGTAGGAAGGAAAGCTGTTCTGTAAATTACTAATGTGTCCCCAACACTGCTCAGATTGTTACCATGCCTTATCATTCACCCAGAAAGCAAACCCCGTAAACTCAGTATCATACTGTTTGCTCCCTGTGAGGAAACTTGGTGTTGCACCTACAGTATAGTCTGTACTTCCAACATATCTGGTCAGAAAGTAGTTTATTAACCCAGGTCAGTGACTCCAGTAAGACTGTGACCCACCAAGACAGTAACAGCTGTGCTTGTTTATCATAGGGATGCTCAAACTGAAATTGTGAAATTCCGTTATAAAAGGTGACATTCCCATACCAAGCTTGTTTTTTTTAGTCCTTATCATTAAAGTCTAAACATAAAGGTATGGAGCTTTGTTTTAAAAGTAACTTTCCAGAATTGAATAGCTTTCAGGAAGAAAAGGCAACAGTATGCATCAACAGATGTCTTGAATGTCTTCATCTGTGTGTCCTTTCTTGTCCTAGACCTTATGTTCTGGCCAAATCATAGCGTGGGCCAGCACACAGGAAGAGGTTTGTATGTCCCAGAGATGAGATGAAGCACAGCAGTGTGGGAAAGCCAAGAAGGCTCTTTCTCTGGCCCCCAGGGTGCTTGTCATGTTCCTCGTAGGCTTTCTCAAATGCCGTAAAAGACAGAATCTTCTTCTTTTTTTTCTCAGAACGGCCAGCTGTTACAAATTATACCAATCTGAAAGTGGAGGGGGACTGAAGGGAAGGGAGTAGTCATCAAGTTAAAACCTATTGTTTTACTGGTGAAGGAATGATCTCAGTGTGGGAAACTTGTATGTCCAAGGCTTTCTAATCACACTAATTTGTGTTTTATTCATGAAAAGGTAGTGTATAACAGTGAAAATGTCTGAATTACCTTTATTATTTGTGTAGCTCCATATGAAACCTGTCTTATCTGCTTGAATTTCATTTTGCAATAGATTAAAATAGTATGTTTATGAGTAGGACAAAATCATTTTGAGTATTTACAGACCTGACAGTATTTAGTGGTAACAGATCTTGCTTTCCCAACTTAATGTATCAGTCTAAATACAGCTGTTTTCAAATGGGATGGAAGAATGGTGACAGTTTGGATGTTTCCCCACAGTGAAGAATAGCATACATTCTTCCACTGGACTTTTTTCTCAAAATGTTTCCAACAATAGTAAGGTCAAAAAGGAACAGAGTTTGAATGGGCCTGGCTGTTGACGAACGAATGGAACACTGCCCCAGTCTGCTACTGTAATATTCTTCTATTTCAGCCTTGTCCCATGTGTTACTGTTTGTGATTCTTAAACTAAATCTAGACTTTTTATTTTTAAATGGTCTCATGGACTGCTGTGTTGCATGTTGAATCACTATTCAAACCTTTGAAGGCACCAGGTGCTTTTGGTGATGACCCTGAACTGAAGACAGTGTATGGAGAGACTAGCTGCTGTTGGATATTTTTGTGCGGTCTATTATCATGCAACATATAAACTATGAATATTTTTAAGGGACTTTTTTGTTTGTTTTTGTTTTTGCGACCTTTTAAAACTGAAATCTTGTTCAGTGTTTTTACAGAAGCATATCTATGGCTGCAGTGGCATGGGGAACATAACTTCAGAAAGTGGGCCTTTTGATATTGAGGTGCTCCTGCTTTAACAATATTACTGGACTTTAATCGGCCTATTCATAAGGCCATGAGTGCAGTCAGTTTCCTGCCTGCAATATCCCTTGTCTGTCTGGCCAAACATGATTTCTTCCTCTGTAACAACATGGCCATTTCTTCACTTTGTTGTGACATTCCCTCCTTTGTACAAACAGCCACTGCACAAGCTTAAGTGGCTAAGCACCCAAAGTATTCAAAAGCTGGCCTATTTTCTTACTCACTATATAGTATAAAGGTTTCTTCATTAGAAAAGGGGAATATGTTTGTTTCCAAATAGGTGTCATGGTTTTTGCTCCTCAAATATATATAAGCACAGTATTTAGTAATTTCCCATACAGACAAAATTGCTTCTGGTGATTCTGCCAAGTCTTATTCAAACGTTTGCTACCATCTTAAGTGGCATCAAGTCAACTTAAGTTTTTTGCTGAGATGTGTAAGACCTTGAACTAAATATTAAATGTACAAACTTGTCGGAATTACGTGATGAGATCAGCAATGATTCAAGTATTGTAATGCAATATCAACCGTTACCTTAACCCGACACATTTTATTTGTATCCCTTTTGACAACAATGGGCTTCACATATGCCCATAAAACTTTCTGTCATAGTGGAGTTAAGCTATAGTGGATGTTGAAACCAACGCCATTTTATAAAAATGTTATAAGAAATTTAGAGAATGTATCAACAAAGAACAAATAGTTTCATTTGGTGATAATCAACTAGAATGTCTAGGTTAATTTGTTTGATTTTGACGTCTATTAGAGCGTCCTTGAATTCATAACCAACCACAGTTTGAATGTGTCTGAATGACCTGCCATAGCCAGGGGCATTAAAGAAAAAAAGGCAGTCATTTTAGGAATTCCGTCAGTGGCAGTTCACTTTTAACTTGTAACTCTTTGAATAACCCCTCTCCCTCCTCATCAGAGTTCCCTGTAGTCTCGCAGACGACGACAGAGTCCTATCTTTAGATCTGAGGCATGGGTGATCGCTCCCCACCTTCCCCTCCTTAAGTCCTATAACCTCACAAAACTCTTTTGTTTTTTTTCTTTACATGGGGGAGGGGTTATTCAGGAGGTGGATAAGCCTTTTTGTTTGGTCATTCCTACCCGTCTGACCATATCGTCCCCTGTCCCTCCAAATCATTTTCTGTTAGGATCTCCCAGTCCTGATTTACCTGTCTCCCTTTCCTTTTCAAATTATTAATTTTCTCTCACAGTCCACAAGACTATACTTTTTTTGTTGAGACCATAGATTCAAGATTCATCTTCTTATGGTAATCCTTGAAAAGCTTAACCACAGCTTATGTTTGCTGTCCATTCATCAGTGTTTACTTTGAAGTTGAAACTTAACATTCTTGCTGCTCAAAGCTAATTAAAAGGCCAGTGGTATGTTTAGGAGCAGTCCTTTGCACGGCCAAATCAAAGTACCTTTGGTACACTGTCACATGCTGTCACTGTGGTGTTGTCAGAAACTACTACCCCCCTTAAGGCAGCAGAGACAACCGTAGACAACCCTTGTTCTCAAGATGTTTTGAAACGTCTGGAGATGGCTGACTTACTAAAATCAGGCAGGCAAGGGACACTCCTAACCCATGATATTCCATTACCCAATGCATCTGAAATAGTTTGTAGTTGCAAGATTTTTTTATTTTCTTTATCATTACCAATCATTACAAACTTGGGTGTTTGACACAGGTTTTTGCTATGTTGTGAAATTTTATGAAATACCATGATATAATATATTCAGTATATATTTTATGTGGCCTTTTCGGGCATGCGTGTTGTCACAGTAGAGACAGAATTATGCTTTTATTTTAGCTAGGAGGTCAAATGTAATGTGATTATTCAGAATTGCAGCCATTGAAGATGTCTGTTGTCTTATATTTTCTAGAAAATATATGTCCATGGAAACGTCTAACATCTGGATTATGCCTAATAACCTCTGCACACCGCTTCTGGCTATTCAGGAACTACCTGGATCAAACAGGGAAATAACTGGGCCCATTTACATGAGGCATAGCAAAGTTATAGCTCATGTTTGCCCAGTTAGCAATTTAAATGCAATGACAAAGTCTATATTGGTGCCTCTATGCAAGCTGTCTTGTGTGTGTTATTAGGCGACGCACCAGGAAAGCTGTTATCGGATTTGTAAAAGCAACTCTGGCCTACTATCCTGCATATCAAAAGCATTTGCTCTTACAGATAGTTTTTAGGCATGTCCTTAGTTATTGACTGGCTCAAATAGAAATCAACCAGATCTCAACACTGATACTATCTTTTTAGACAACTCAGATTTGAAAACAAGCCCTATTTGAATTGTATGCCCTCAGGCTAGTCTTATTGTGTTTCCAAACCAAGCCATTTGGATGCATGTAGCGTTGGATAGCACTACTAATTTGGCACTCAATACAACCATTTCTGTGTATTCTTTCTGATCTTCCCAACTAACACAGAATATCAGGCTGAATGTGTTTCAAGTTCCATGCCAAAATACAAATCTATTTTATCTGAGTGTTCCTAATCTCTAGTTCTAAGGATATAATATTGTGACTGATTTGAATTAGGCCTATTCTTAGTTCTTAGTAAGTTTTTGTTCTTCAAAAACGTATTTCGAGTTTCATGTCCTTTCATGTTTTTTGTTGCTGGTTTTTACTCTTAAGGGTTTAGACTCTAAATTTTTCAATCAAACGATGAACAGATGGAATCTTAAAAATAATTCATCTGTTCTGAACAAAATTGGACCTGAGACTCGTATATTAGTGAAAATATATGATGTATACTTGTTGTCTCTCTACAGACTAACATGGCAAGCTGCTTCCATCCTGCCAAAACCTTAGGGCTGTGGGAAATGGGTTGACAGACTTGGCTTGGAGAACCCCTTGACTTCCAAATATACCAAAAGGAAGTGTACTACATGGGGGGGCTATGTTATCGTCTACATTGAAGAATTGTGATTTGCTGTGCCTAGGAAATGATTTAATGCCCGAGGGAGAGTATTTTCTAATATTACAGACGGTCTACGTCTGTGAAAAGAGAGCAAGGCATTACACAGGCATGCAGATGCTTGCAGGGTAATTTCAGCCTACTCTGAGTGTGGAATGATCCCCTTGTGGTTGAGGGAAAGACGGGTAAAAAAAGTGACTTTTTTTCAAAGCACTGTGCACAGAGTAGTAAACAGATAATTATGGGGAGTGTGTCAGGCATGTGAACTGATTTACACATGGGTTGATATTTGATAGTGTGAGTCTTTGTTCATGTTTTCCAGCTGCATTTGATAATTGCACAGGTGATTGAGATGCGATGAAAAGGTAGACCTCCAATCTTCTTCATTTCCTTACTTATTAAAGTGGTCTATTTTATCAGTGTTATACAATGCAGAATATTCAACTAAACGCGTAGAAATCATACTGCAGTTACTTGTATCTCTGCCATTTGTACACCATTAGTTTATCCACAAATTATCTGCCTGGATAATTGAAGTAGGGATGGATGTCGTGCATTGGATGGGAGACATTTTCTGCTTCAACACCCACCCAGGGCAATAATCTGGATCTCTAGGGTCCCTCTGGCCCCCCCTGTGAGTAGAATGCTATTTGAGGAGGAGGGCCGGACATGAGGTTTGGAATGACTTCAGTAACTGTTTATGCAGCTGTTGAATGTCTGACATCCATGCTGAAACATGCATCCGGATATACTCTTGTTTAGTACTCATCAAACCCATGGTCAGAACTGATTTGTTTAATCAGCTTGATTAGCATTTCTTTCTATGTTCAGTGTCTTTAGAAGATTGTTAGATCCAAAAGGAAGTTCAATCTTCTTATAGGTTGTGAATGGACATCACAGGACTATTAGGTCTGTATGGTTCTGTATTGACAAGCCAAATGTTTCATACCTTAAAAAACAAAAAAAGAAGATCTGCATTAACTTAATTCCGTAAACGGGTTGAGTCTCACAGTCATTGTTATGATCTCATTGATGTGGTTTTAAGGGATCATTCTCTGTTTAAACTTGTGTCTCTGTAGTGTCCTTTCCCACAACTGAATACTCACCTTAACTCAACACTGTCGCTGCTTTTTTATGGTATCTCTCAAATGACACACAATTCAGTCAAAACATAGCCTTAGAGAACAGCTGGGGGAGGGTAATTGAGAGACACTGTGAACAAATTGTTCCTGCTGAGTCCTGCAACTGTCTTTTGTCTCAATTTATTTAACCAGGGTGGGCCACAGGGTCGTTTTGTTTGTTCCTGTCATTGTTGTCAGAACACAGGAGTTTGGGTGTCTGCATCTTAGGTGGCCCACACAATTAAAGCCAAACAGTGCAATGTTTTGTGACCTACAAATATACATCACAAACAGCACACAAGGTGTGAGCACACAAGGTGTGAACTAACATCTTAATTATACTGAATTTTTACTTTTGTATTTTTACTCAGGGTTGCTGCAAAATATTGTGTATTATTAGACACATTCTTGATTCAACATGTTGTTCACAGCAAGCTATGTACTTAAGAATCCTTATAACATTAGCCTATGTTATTTGTAAATTTAACTCTATGTAGCTCATTCCCAAAACCTTTGAATTAGCCTTTCTCTTGACATATTTTCGGGGTAACTGATCTTCCTACTGTCAATGACCAAAGAAAGACGGAAGTAGAGCTATTCTTTTTGTTTCACACTGGTAACTAAGCAATGAAATCCCGCCCAAAGTCCTGAATGAGTAATGACGGGGCAGGGTCTTCAACCATTAAAGGCAATCATTACCTCCCACATTCATCCCTTCCTGCATGTCCTCCTCCACTTAATTGGAGACTCCCCGGATCACATGGGAGCACCTCCTTTACCCTCCAGGATACCACACCTGCACATTTCCACCTAAACAATGGCCTATGACAATTAGCCTATCTTATTTTGAGGATGTTCTTCAAACATAATCTTCTCACCTCAAATCTGTGCCTACAGGCTGCTTTGTTGCTTATCACCAAAGCAAAGGGAGATAAGTTGAAAGGACTGGCATTTTACAGTTAGAAGAACAACTTTTGGAACTTGTTTTTCTAGTTTGTTTTTGTTTCATAAAAGTTTTGCTTCATGACTCCAATCTTTCATGGTATTTTACATAGTTTAATGGCTGATATTGCTGGTTACAATGTGTGTATCTTTCAACTCGAGGGAACGTTTATTGGAGTACCCAGACCTACAACCTAGGTATACATTTACAAACAAATTAATATATGTTTAATCATTAGTCATTAAGGTACGGGTCTGTTGCTTTTACATAAAGTGTACATCTGGCAGTGAAAAGAGAGAGCCCTTTTTGGTAGTTCACTTTGATTGGATTGGAGACTGTCTGTTCAATTTCTCATTGCAACATGTCTGAACTTGTTGGGTGAAGGCATGAGGACTATCAGACACACTGTTGGTAAAAAAAACAAAACACAACCTTTCTAAGAATTCACCTCTTGACTGTCTGGGCTGTTTGAGCCCCTGGACCTGCCGGAAATAGTTTATTTTAGAGATGAGCCAGGGAGGGAGGATCTTTACACTGGTCTGACAGTTCTCATCGGGGCAGTTAGTAACGGGCTATCTGCCCTTCAGATGATGAACTCCAGCACATTCCTCAGATTCCTAAATTGTAATGTGCCCTCCCTTACCCTTTCCTAAAAACCTCAATTTGTTCAGCTTTTAATCTTGAGCGGTGCTCACTTGTCACACACTGGTCTAGCGCCTGTATGAGAAAGAAAATGCACTGTTGTGTTATATGGCCACAGAGTATTGTCCCTATTGCAGTCTGTTGGGCTTGAAGTATGCACTTGACAGGACAGACATGGTGTTTAAAGGAATTTGGACAATTATAATTCATTCCCACGGATATGGGGAATACATTATTAAAAGTTTTTTATGTACTGATTACCCATATGTCACTTTATTAACTGTGTTAGAGGCATGGTTGCTGGATTTTCGTGCTTGCCCATGTGTTACAGCAGCCTGTGGGAGTATTGACTTAAACAGATGTTCTACATATCTCCCGAGCAGATGGGAGAAAATTGTGTACAGGAAAAAAAAGCTTGGTCATGCCCACACATTAAAAGTCAAAGACATCATTGTTCATCTGGCAAGCTAAAAATGCGATGAGATCATGGGAGGAAATGTATTTGGACCATGCTGTGTTTTGGGGGCCTGCATTTGGACATTGGGAGTTGGACCCCCACCCCACAACAACCATAATCCCCAATCCCCCAGACCCTCCCAGCTCTCACCCTCAGGCTGTGCTCCACTGGGTGCAAGGGGTTTGGAGGAATGTAGCAAGAGGCCCAAATCACACAGTCAGAGCATCAGTGCCTCTAAAGGTGCAAATAGGAACACGCCTTAAAACAGGCAAGTAGGTACATCTGAAATATTGGACTATAGGTCTCAAAACCTAAAAGCAGGTTTTTAAGGATAACCATGTCCTTTATAAGCCATAATTAGACTTTACAGACAGGAGTGTGGCTGACACAATTACTCTTAAGGAGGGATTCAGTTTGACAGGTTTCTACTGTGATAACATGAAAGATTTCTCTTCACAAAAACATTATGAGACACAATTTTCTTGTCTAATGTCTCAGTTCTTGAATATTCATTCATGTCTAACGTGCCCTGAAGCTGTAGGCTTTGTTAGCTGATACCTTTGTTATGATATCAATGAAACTTTGCCCTGCACCCAATCACTAATCATCAGCTCGATCACCTCCCTTATCTCAGAGACAGCTGAAAGGTGTGCTTAAAGGCTCCTCGGAAAATAGCCAACAGCTAAACATACTGCCTTTGTCTAACCCAAGTATGTCAACATTCAGCGGAATGTATAGAGCTGGAGTCTTTCAGAAAAGTTTACATGATCCTATTTGGCATGTTTATTAAATGCAGTGCTAATGAAACATCTCTTTAAAGTTTCACTTTACAAGTAATATAGAATAGCAATATAACCATTTATCAAACTGAAAATTCAGGGGTCACACCAGAAGGTTCAGAGGATTGAAATGGAAACACAAGTACAAAACAATGTGTAAAAACACATTTTACAACAAGGATGGCTGTAGTTAGTTTGTCGTCGTCTGATTGCATTACCTATTCTGGTTAATTAAGTAAAGTCTGGGAAATGCAACGAACTCCTGTGCTGCACATCGTTCATTTAATTTTGAAAGAGTTGGTTCAAGTTGAACCTTTATCCAGTATCTTTAGTCTGTGGACTATGCATGCTATGTAATAGTTCATCATTGATAGGGCAACTCCTGGGTCGCCCTGTTGGCTCACTGGTTAAGTGTTAAGTGTGAATTCCATTTAGCTGAAGCCTGACTGCAGGGGCCTGGGTTCAAATCTAGACTGGGCCGTTTCCTGCAAGACCTCTTCTCTCTCCCTCATGTTTCCCATCAGTGTTCAATACATCTGTCCTAAAAAATGCCTTAAAAATACATAACTAGCTCTCCATCCCTACATACGCAGGGCAACTCATTTGAAAGAAAACAAAATTTCATTTGGCAAAGTTTTGAAATTCCCAGCATTTAACAATGTTTATCATACAGTTCAAGGATGATACAGAGGGCAGATCAGACACACTCCCAGGCTAGATTGTGAATTCACAACTGTCTTCATGGGAATAATATGTTTGTCCTGTTCTCAAGGATCACTGCTATGTTCAGGCCAGATTTATTACAGTCTTATGGTGAAGTTAACATCTGGTCCACTTGCTGTCTTCACAGCGTATGAGGGAAGAAATTGTCTGTCCGATCAGAAGGTTGTGGGCCCTACTTAGATATTTCAACCTTTTAAAGTTTACTGTCAGTCTTTGACTTTTCATTTTATTTGTACCAGCATCCCCCAGCCAACCTCCTGGAATGTCCCTCTCTTTTCTTTTACTAAGAGATCCCAGATCTACTGGTTGAATAACTTTGGTCTTGTGAGGTTTGTCTACAACAGCAAGTCCTAGCTTGCTGTGGTAACACTCAACTCATGTTCTAATGACAAGTTAGGCTTTAGGAAACCAGTCTGTGGTTTGTCAGAAAGTTAAAAAAATGTACTGCAGCACTGCTTTGTGGTGGAATTTGGAGTTGGGAACACTTGTGTTGGCAATCTAGCATACATCTGTGTCTGTCACAGTATAGAAGGTGCAGTGTGTCTTTATTAATCATAAAAGTTGCTGGACTGGCCACTTTTTTCCGACGACATGAGTCAGGTCAGTTTTGAAGCAAAAAGCAATCAGTGCCAGCTGTAGGAACATTCCTCATAAGAGAATTTAACCTTACAAAATAATGTCTTTACAAAGTCAAAAAAAAAAAAGATAAATGATTATTCATTTTCAGATCCATTCCATGTTTAGTTTGCTAAACATTGAAGAAAATGTTTTAAAAGTAATTAATCAAGATCCATTCGAAGTTCCGAATCTGAGCACCTTACCAGAACTGTCTATATTCCCTCCATCTGCTCTCACTGTAGACTTACTCTGGATCTCTTGTTAGCCCTCCCCTTGACTGGCGTCACTCTGCCGAGCGGAAGCACATTCCAGCCAGTTCACTCCCAACTCCCCTCCCCCACCACCACTACCATACCACCATGTCACAGCCCCACTCAACTAGAACATGCTTGAGAAGTGGGCAGGTGCACACATGGTTGAAGTCCCCTTCCAGTTCTTCACTGTCACTCAACTGAGGGGCTTTTCATTTAAAACCTCTGCTGGGCCTCTCTCGAGAAGTGTTTCAAAGGGTCAGTTCCATACAATGGTGGGTTTAAGATGCTTTTTCCAATACTAGTTAATTGAGTATAATCCTGGTAGCTTAGGCTAACTTGAAAATTAATTATTTTCCTGTTTACATGTTTGTCAGTTATTTTCAAATTATGTGTTTCAACTATTTATCTATTTTACCCATTGACAATTCAACCTAACGTCTATGGAGGTGTAAAAGAAAGTATAGGCCTAAATGGACATCAGACTTGTGTCTAATATGGTATTCATCCAAGTGTTTCTTGTATTTGGCTTCTTATAGAGAAACACAAGAGGTCCCCACAGCATAGGTTGTTTGCAGTAGAATTATTTTGCTCATCAATACACTGATTGTTCTTGAAGGACAGTTGGAATGCCTCTTGGCTTTATGCTCCGGACAGCAATGGGCCAACTAAATGAGGTAAACTCATGGATCACTGCCATGCTTCCATCTCAAATAAAACCACTGTTGGGCCCTTTTAAATGAGTGAAGTATTGTGCAAACCGTCTTAAGTAGACAATTTCATTAATTTGCAAATTGTTGTCTTCTACATTGTTAATTAGCCCAATTTAAGCATTCTAAAGTACTGAAAGCAGTATTTGGAAACAACTAGTCAAGTCAACATTTACAATGTGATTTAGGCTACTAAGACTTATTCATGGTTTGTTTGTGTAAGCAATTAGATGTGATCATTGCATTTCAGTTTGAACTCCTTTATATTAGAATTGCGGTTGTCTGTAAACTGAATTGTCTACCTTTCCTGTTCATTATGAACGGTAGACTAAACAAAACCATAGGGGCGAATACCTGAAATTTGCACCCACAATTTATTACACCTACATTGTATCTAGAGACGTCAACTATTTTGTCTCCCTTCGAAAGCACCATGCTATACTACACACTAAACTTGACTTCCACCAGTACAGACTCCTTCCTTATTGTCGGGTTTACAGCAGTTCCTATAAACCAATAAAGTCCTTGTACAGGGACCACCTGTATTCAGTGACGACGCTTCCTTTGTCTGATTTGAGAGGGTTCCTCTATATTGGACTGACGAGGACTCTTTGTTGTTCGGCCCTCTGCTTTGCCACTTCATTGCTGCGCCAACAGATGCTGTTTGTCTTGTTTGAGAGGATGCGTGGGTGGTTTCAGAAATGCGATGTCAATGACAGAGTTGTTCTCGTTGCGTGACATTCGCCTCATGGCTGGAGCCCCCTTAAAGATGTCCTTTTTGCAGAATGTTTCATTCAAATATATCTATGTAATCTCATTACATTGTGATGGAAGTGTCTGGAGGAAAAAAAATGTTTCCATGAAATGATGGAAGAAGTGTTTTTTAGTTACGGTAAAAAAACATTTCTTGAAGCCCTTTTTCTTCTTCATTTTCTTTTACAGAAAACCTTTAGTTATTTTGTTGTTGTTGGTTATTATCATTCCATGGTTCAGTCTGTATCTAAAACTTAGTACAGCAATATCTTTTGAATTGATTCTTAAACTAGCTAATACCATGTCGTAAAGAATATACTGCTTCAAATTAACCTTGACCCATGAAGCTTGCCGGGTTAACAGAGGTCCCTCAAAAGTCAGCAAGTTCATTGTCATGGCGGCAACCACAACACACAAAAGATTACTCAGGAGGAAATTGATTTGTTTACAAATGATTCATTGTTTCCTGTAGTATTCCTCCTATCCCACCCCTTTGTGTTTAAAACATCAATATTAGCAGTCAACTCCATGACTTCACCTATATTTGCAGTTGTCACAATGGTCCCCTGTATAGGCCCCTCTTTAGCAGTTCTGTTTGGAGAGCAGATTCTTTGCTAAAGCAAACAATTGTACCCCCTGTCGCCGTGTTGAAAGATGGTGTCATTTCTTAACTCAAAATGAATGACGTCTCTCCATAACATTTCCCCATGTTTCTCCAGATATAGTCTGGTGTTCATCCCTTATACAACTGCTAACTTGCTCAGACTTGTTAAATATGTTTTCCATAGGTCCTCTGGAGTTACTGGCAGACATTGGAGGCCTTCTGAACCCATGCTTAAATCACTATTCTTCATCCCAAAAAGACATGTAAACTCTCCGAATAAACTTGGAACGTGTGATAACGGTGAAAATGTATTTAGGAGTTAACAATGAACTTTGAAAATTCTACTTTAGGAAATTGTAATTGTTAACTCCTTAATACATTGTTGTAACTGTCAGATTATCAATGACAAGCTACTATAACATTTCCTCTCATACATTTTCAGGTAAATCCTTTGACATCACCTACGTGCGTCTGAAGTTCCACACAAGCCGTCCAGAGAGCTTTGCTATCTACAAGCGCACAACTGAGAACGGCCCATGGCTCCCCTACCAGTATTACAGTGGCTCCTGTGAGAAAACCTACCAGAAGACCAACAAGGGATTCATCCGCACAGGAGAGGATGAGCAGCAGGCCGTGTGTACAGATGAGTTCAGTGACATCTCGCCCCTCACTGCTGGCAATGTGGCCTTCTCAACCCTGGAGGGCCGCCCAAGTGCCTACAACTTTGACAACAGCCCCGTGCTTCAGGTAAATGGCGTCATTTCATGTGATGCCTCTTATTTCGATTTTTTTGTGTGGTCTTTTTCCTATCAAATTAAATTTACAATCCATGTTGTATTACATGGTATCTTTTAATATTGTGTGGCATATTCATTCTTTGTAATGTCAGTCGCTTTGCAGTCAATCAAAGATAGTGGATAGAGTAATGATAAGTTGGCCTGTCGACTTAGATATTTTGGCAAGGCCTACTAGTGTTGGCAGGCTGGCCCTGTGGAAGCGAGCTTCTGGAGTCCAGGTGGGAAAGTGTTTTTGACCAGTGCCAAGTGTTGCAAAATGTTGCTAGGTAACACCCCCAGATTTCCCACTACAACACTGATTGAATTTGGCTTGACAGAGAAACAGCTGGAAATGTTTGTTTGACAAGGCTTCATCTCACCCACATACTTTGTCAGTTTCTCTTTCTCACTTGAAATGTTTACATTTTTGCAAATGGCCCTTTCAAATTGATTTTAATTATAAATTATAAATACAATTAAGTATGATTTTATCTGTATATTTCAACATAACTCTTACCGACAGTCTGACAACAACTGTGGGCCTGTGTCACCAATCTGAATAGACTGCTCTTGGTATCTTATTTTGCCTGTTTGACATACTCTGTCATAAAAGACTTTTCTGGTACTATGTAATGCTCTACCTCTAGCAAATGAACACATTTAGCACTGGCAACATATAGGCTTACTTCCTTATTTGACTTTCTCCTGTGGCATATAGCTATTTATACCAAAGCCCATTACTCTTTTGGTATGGATACCTTTGAGGCGTCAGTTGTCTGTAACAGGTCAGTTGTATTTGTAATTTTGAGGAAGTGGAGGTGACTGACATCCACTTTCAGCAAACTAAAAGTATGACAGAATGATTAAGTGCATTTGGACAGCAATCGGTAAAGCATTTAGAGTAATTTTATGATAGCCACAGGTTGTTCTGGAATGGTCTGCATTCTAACTTCAAGAATAAACATGTCTTGACTTTGGCATGCCTTTTTGCAAAAAGAACAAGATAATTGATCACTACATGTACACTTTTTTTGGTGATTGTTCTATGCCAAAGTAACAATTCTTTCAATAAATTTTATACGCAGTAAATGTTCTGAATGTGTTCTCACCACGTACAGTAACTACAATTACAAATTGACCTAAACATGTGAACTTTCGTCTACAAATAAACAGTATAAAAGTTCCAAATGTAATTTAAGTATCAGCTTTGGCCATATTGGATTATATGAGTTAGCTGGATCAGCATAGCCATTGGCACCAGGCCTCAGACAGCTTGCTCTGCGTCATGGCTGCCTTATAGATGTGTCAAGAGGATTCTAGCAGTTACTGTCTTGGTGGCAAAATGCCTCACAGCTGTTGTCAGACAAAATTGTAGTCTGAATATGTCTTTAGAGAATATTATAGACTGCATGCTCAACTTTGCTGTTCCTTTCCTAACGAAACTTTGTTTCAGATTCAAAATCTTGTTTTTGTCATAGAAACACATTTAAAATAAATATTAGAAAACACTTTTAGCCTGCATTGTCTTGCAGTTACTGCAATGGAATAGTCCCATAAGTGACTAATGTGATTCCCTCAATCAAGCATTTTGTAGTCCTGATCTCTGTAATTGACCCAGATCCATTCTTTCCCCAAACTGCCCAGACCCTTTCATTTTTCCGGTTCTTACTCCAGATTCATCATCCCTTTTTGCTCTGATCCAAAATAAGCAAACAAAAAAGTGTCTGTATCTTTTTCAGGAAGTCGTCTCAATCTATGAAAATGTTCCATGTTTGATTTAGATAAGCAAGATCTATTTATTTTTCTTTCAACAGTTGCACTTGGACTGTCTCAACCAAATATAACCTCGATAAGAATTCTTAGCCAATGTCAAACAAACCTATTGTTGCCATTAACTTTGGAATCTCAGTTCCGCTCTCCCTTTTTTTGTGTCTGTCTGGCACAGTTGCTATTGACTAACTCTGTCTCCATATTTCACCGGCATGTCAGCAGGAGTTTCTGTAGAAGTTGACCTAGCCACACTTTAACACTGTCCATTTTATGTATCTTTGCAGGAATGGGTGACAGCCACTGATATCAAGGTAACCTTGAACAGACTCAACACGTTCGGAGATGAGGTTTTCAACGATCCCAAGGTCCTCAAATCCTACTACTATGCTATCTCTGACTTTGCAGTGGGAGGAAGGTGAGACCAGCTCCCTTAGGTTTCAGTTATCTGTGTTCTGTGAAGATCCGGCCGCTTACTCTATCTGGCTTGTTTCCTCTCTATATGAAGGAGAGAAACATGTGAATGGGTCACGTAGCAGAAACTTCATGTTGCAAAACCCCCTATTCTTCAGTGTTTGTCCTTTCCATTGAAAGTATTACAAAGATTGTAAAGTAAGCCGTTTTTGTAGACAATATTTTTCATGTAAACGCATCTGTTTTCCTGGAGAGTACCCTCAACTGCCACCAGCGCTTTTTTTTTTACCTTCTCTGCCTTTGGTGCATTGTCCTGAAATGCCAACTACAGAATTCAATCAGTTGGATCAAAAAAACTAATCCATGATGGATATCAACTCTGTGGCGGCAACAAAGATGTTTTTGTCTGGGGGCTGGGTTAAATCTAAAGTAGAATCATCTGGTAGACTTAAGTCCAGAGCAAGTTTATACCACATCCCATTCTCAATCTCTTATTGTGTGGGTCATTTCCTTTCATTGCGGCCCACCAATGGTCCTATTAAAGACCCCCACTGAGAGGCTGAAGGAGGAGACCTTCCAAGTATTAAACAAGTGTTAAACTGCCCCCTTTGCTGCTGCAGTGTCTTTTCACCCATAATCTGTTTGAAATGTGGAGCAGATTTCCATTACACAGCTGCATTCCTGGCAT
This sequence comes from Hypomesus transpacificus, assembly GCF_021917145.1. NCBI lineage: Eukaryota > Metazoa > Chordata > Actinopteri > Osmeriformes > Osmeridae > Hypomesus > Hypomesus transpacificus. The sequence goes on from NC_061069.1 coordinate 6,555,869, forward strand.
TCCTGCCTGGGAGTGCTGGATTACAGCTACAGAGACCGGAATGGGGTGTACCACGGAACATGAGGATGGAACGGATGAGTCTTGGGACTGTGGGCTGAGCATGTCAAGGCTGCCAGAATGTTCTCTCCAGCAAGGGGCATCAAGCTTTTACACTGAGGCACAAAGTAGTGCCACTGGTTATGTTGTGTGGTGGAACAAACAGCTATTCTTCCTAATAGGCCCCTCTAATGCCATGTTCTTCCTTCCTGTCTTCACTTTTTCCGCACCTCACTGCCAAAGAACACCTGAAACAATAGCCAAAGGTGGCTCCCATGCAAGTCTTCTCTTGTTGTGAGGTGCTCTGAGAGTAGAATGTAACTGCCGTCCTTTCATTGGCAAATTACAAGAGTTAGCAGGACTCTAATAATGTCTTCAGACAGGTACAGTTTATTAACATAGTGGGATAATTTATTTGAAAGGCATTATCATCTTATTTAGAGCCAGTCAGCGTTTGTCTTGTGACTTGGAGTATAAAATTAACTGTACGTGAATGGACTATATCAAGTTACTGCTCTCTGTCAAACATTAAAATATAGAGGTTGTTGATGAGCACCTATTTGTAGGTTATAGTAAATATAAACATATGTATGACATCCTGTGTTGGAAATGACATACTCACTTTGGAGTACATATACAACTACACACAAATAAATTGTCTGGTTTGATATGTTGAATGTATTGCAAAAGTGAGGTCAAAGATTTCCTGTCAGAACTGAATTTTAACTTATTAAAATGTTTCCCCCCAAAAGTAAACGGAAAACCTTTTTTTCCCTTCTCTATCTGTGCTCCAGGTGCAAGTGCAATGGACACGCAAGCGAGTGTATAAAGAATGGTCAGGCCAAGCTGCTGTGTAACTGCAAACACAACACTGAGGGTGATGACTGCAGTGTGTGCCAGCCCTTCTACAACGACCGTCCCTGGAGGAGGGCTACGGCTGAAAACCCCAATGAGTGTCTACGTAAGTCTTAACACACAACCGAATCTGCCGGAGCTGGCCTGAGGTGTACTGCTCACACTGTTACACATTCCCCCAAAGCATCTACCATAGTTCCTAGAACTGAGCCTGAAAGGACAATGTGGAAATGGACTCTCCTTGGCCCTTGTAGAACAGTTCTATGTTGTGTGAACTGTAAAGTTAAAGCACCAGTTCCTGTCTGTTGCAGCAGGGCAGACATTCATATCATACTGCAGATGCATGACTAATCCGATTCTGAGCGGTCCTACACACAACCGTACTTCTTCTCAGGCTTTATAAATCCAGTCCTCCTAATCTGTCTCCCAAGACTCAAAACTGTTTCTATTGGCAAAAAACATAATAAACTGATGTGGAAAATGTGAATGTCTCACTTACGGCTCCAGGGAATGTTTTCCAATCCTATCACATTAGTGTATCGACCCAACTTCTGTTTTTGTTTTCAACCACACATTGGATCACAGTGTTCTCATTTATTACCGATTACAGTTTGTTTGTTTTTCCCTGTGAGCATAAAAGAAGCTCCAGTAAAAACCAATAACACTCAAAATACATAAACAAACTGTAAATCAACAAGATGAATCTTTAGCTGGGCTAACTCTCTTACTCTTTAACTCTTAACAAGAGTAAAACTAAACAAGAAATGTCTACTTTGTCCATCCCCAGCCTGCAACTGTAACGACAAGAGCGCTGAGTGCTACTTTGACTCTGAGCTGTACCGCGCCACCGGACATGGAGGACACTGCCGGAACTGCGCCGACAACACAGATGGGCCCAACTGCGAGCGTTGCCTCGACAACTACTACAGAGATGTCTCCGGCAACCGCTGCCAGTCCTGCAGCTGCAACTTTGTGGGTGTGTACTGATCCTCCATCTCCCAGAAGGCCTGGCTACCATATGGTGGTTCTAACCGGGTCTGTTTGGGATTGTTCTTAATAGTAGTATAGTGGGACCGGCACGCGTAGGCTACTTTATGTATAACCATATTACATTTCCCATAGAGCGAAATTGTATTTTGTATCAGGGTCAGGTTTGTAATTGTCTCGTGCTATGGGATTTGTTATGTTTTTGGAGGCTTTTTACTGGATTTGGTGACAAACCGCACGTCCTAATTGGTCCCAGATGTGGTATTTCATCATTTGTGGGAAAACGAAAGTCATATGTAACCCATATGTGGAAACACTCCACTAATGAAAACCACCGCAAAACCCTAGTGACAAGAAGGAACACTTAACTGCCGTGATTAGTCAGATTTGCAACAAGACTGTCAGTGTGTGGTTCAGATGTCATGGGCAGTTTAACTGGGATGGTATGCATGTGTTTGAAAATGTAAAAAAAAAAGGGAACAACCTAATGTTGGTGCCATGGGTTCACGTCTCGTTCCAGGCTCCCTGAGCACCCAGTGTGACAACACGGGACGCTGTAGCTGCAAGTCTGGGGTGACGGGAGACAAGTGTGACCGCTGTCAGCCAGGCTACCACTCACTGACCGAGGCAGGCTGCAGGTATGTGGAGTCACCAGCCCCACCCCCCCCCCCCCTCACGTTCTCTCTCTCCCTTTTTCTATCTCCCTTCTCTCACTCTTCCTCCCTCGGCCACCCTCCCCTCCTATCTGTTTGCATTTTTTACTACCTGATAAATATAAAGCAAATATCTCCTAATTTATTTGCCTCGTTTTGCTCACCATCTGTTGATTTTGAATGGGGGAGGGAGGTGAAAGCCCTGAATCTGCTACCTACTGTCTAGCGTGTGAAAGGAAATCCCATAAAACCTTTTTTTAAAGTGACAAAGTAGCAACCAGCAGGGTGATAAACACCGACTTGTCTAGGTAGAGAGGCTGTCAACCCCATGCTGTTTATCTGAATGGCCTTACTCCCTTCTCTCTATCTCCTACGCCTCCCTTTCCCTCACCTCCCCCAGCCCCTGCTCCTGTAACCCTTCCGGAAGCACCCAGGAGTGTGATGTCCAGACGGGCCAATGCCAGTGCAAGGACAACGTGGAGGGCTTCAGCTGTGACAGGTCAGAGCCTCCCTGCTCTGACACTATGGATTTAATTTCACACACACACACACACTCCCACAAATGTATAGACTCTCTCACACCTTCAGGGGAGAAGCACATTCACAGACACACACGCACACATCGAAGTAGGCAGAAATACACTTTAACGCACCAGACACAGCACCTGACATGGCTTATTAGGCACCAGAGTACACTGTAACATCGTGTATCAAGTATGGAATGTCTTTGTTGTCTAAAATATTTATGGGATTGGAAGAAATAAGAGCTTGTTGTTTTCTGACAGTTGGTGCCTGATGCGACAGAATTGGCTAACACTAGACAAGGGCCAGAGAGACTGCTAAAGATTCAATATAACTTCATAGAGCTGCATTTCAGCTCCTCTTCCATCATGAGAATTCTTCGCTTAAACCGCAGATGTTTAAAAACGTCTCTGACTCACCCAGACAAACACAGGGAGAGAGCACCCTCTGTCAAAGAATCCCCTGTATGTGTGCAAAATAGAATTAGGCTGGACGGTTCCCCTAGCAGCAAAGGAGAAAATAACCCATAGATAGCGCACACACACCCTCCCCCCCTGCCCTTCCCCGCTGAGACAGACTGGCAGCCAGGCCATCTATGGTTTCTCCAAGCCCCTGTCCCGTCATCACCAGCAACGCAGCTGGGGTCTGCTCGGTGACACTCCACTTCCCTGGTGGACCATTCGACTCTCCCCTCACACTCAAGTCACCCCTGTTCACCACCCCCGCCGGCCGGCACTAGCAATTACCACCAACACCTTGGTCCTCCTAAGCACTGCTAAGACACACTGGGAGGAGCATTCCACACAACTACCCTGCTGGGCCCCAGATGGAGGGCATTTGACCCCGGCCCCCTCAGCAAACAAAGATACACACACGCGTAAACCTACTGTACAAAGATGCTCATATTAATCACGTCCTCCTCACACAAACACGCATCCCGTAATGACACGAGTGGTCGCACGTAAGGGACAGAAAGGAAAGGCTGCTATTTCTCTGTCTGCTCAGTCTGCCATTTAGGAGACAGGGAAACTAGTGTAGGTTCGGTGTCTGTCATCAAGTTTCAATCTCATGGGGGGAGGGGGGTGGGGTCTTGGTGGAATATGATGCAAAGACTAAACGTCAAGAGTCTGTACCTTGTCAAGTGCAGTATTACAACCCCCAAAACTGTTTAATTTAAAAGATTCTTGAACACATAATACTACGGACATAAACCACTGAACCCAAGTGTCCAATCACGTGGACTTTTAATTCATAGTCTTTCTTATTCGAGTGTTGTGTGTGATTTGACTGAATCTGTGTGGTGTGTAGGTGCAAGCTGGGCTACTTCCACCTGGACCCCCACAACCCCCAGGGCTGCACCCCATGCTTCTGCTTCCAGCACTCCTCTGTGTGTGACAGCGCGTCCGGCTACAGCATCCACACTGTGACCTCCACCTTCGACAGGGGTGAGGAAGCCCGCTCTCTACTGCTCCCTTAGGTGGCCCTGCATTCTTAAAGAAGAGGAGCGCTAACCTTTTGAGTTTTTTTTTATTGGAATAAAGTACAAATCAGTTTTGTGGTTGGAGATGCAGGTTTCATGGAGTCGTCGTCCCCCCCCCTTGTGTTTCTGTAGATGATGAGAAGTGGACAGGCCAACAGCGTGATAGCTCCAGTGTTCCAGTCCAGTGGTCAGCCGGCAGCCAGGAGATCTCCTTGATCTCTGACGACTACTTCCCCATGTACTTTGTTGCTTCAGGTACCAAGTCCTCCCCCACACTGACATACGAGGATCTAGTGCTTTTGTTAGTCTAGTGATCTATTGCAGCTCATTGGTGTGCACCATTATACCCCCTTATTTATCTAACCTATTTATCAACTTGATAGCACACGAAAACAAGAAGTAAACACTTTTGTATGCAAGGGATTGTCTTCAATTCGAAACGTTGTGGAGTCTTGATAATCCTCATTGTCATAACCTCCTTACCACAGAGAAGTTCCTGGGCAACCAGCTGTTGAGCTATGGCCAGAACCTCACCCTCAACTTCCGGGTGGACAGACGAGACACGCGCCTCTCGGCCGAGGACTTGGTCCTGGAAGGCTCTGGCCTGAGAGTGGCCGTGCCCCTCATCGCCCAGGGCAACGCCTACCCAGGAGAGAACATGCAGACCTACGTGTTCAGGTGGGTGGAAATTTCTTGTCCTATCTTTCATTGATGGGACTTTTCTGTCTGTCTATGTCAGCACATCAAATACATAGAAATATGGTTACAATTTAGAAGTTGTTTAGTTTCTAACGAGGCATCTTGATATTTTCGCAGGCTTCACGACAGCACTGACTACCCCTGGAGGCCAACCCTCACGCACTCCGAGTTCCAGAAGCTCCTGCACAATCTGACTTCCATCAAAATTCGCGGCACCTACAGCGAGAGAAGTAAGCCCAGCATGCTTACAAACGTGCAAACGCACACACAGTACACACACTTTTCAGGCTTGGCTCGCCTCATTTCACAGAGTAAACAATCCAGGGCCAGCTAGTGAGATCTGAGCACATGGAGCGCTGAGCTAGTTAGGCTTCTAGCTGCCTGTTGACGCCTGGATTTCAGCTGCCTTCATCAGTTAAGAGAATGTCAGTCACCTAATCACTGAGAGGATGTTGAACATTCAACTGAGTCATAATACTGGGGCACAATTGAAGGCTGGATTTCTTTCATTTCTCCTTAAGACACAACATGGCTCACTTTGCACGGACCGCTGAAGTCATTGCCCGTGATTGCCCAGTGCAAATATACAGATAAGCCGCCGCAAGGTTGAGCTGACGGTGTCTGATTAGTGCTGACGAGATTTGGAGTAAAACATTTGACCCACGTTCCTTCTCCAGGCGCCGGCTACCTGGACGACGTTACCCTGGTGACCGCTCGCCAAGGCCCCGGCTCCCCGGCCCACTGGGTGGAGACGTGCACCTGCCCCCAAGGCTACGTGGGACAGCACTGCGAGCAGTGCGCTCTGGGATACCGCCGCAGCAGGCCCGACCAGGGACCCTTCAGCTCCTGCGACCCCTGCAACTGCAACGGCCACAGTGATACTTGTGACCCCAGCTCAGGTCAGTGACGACGGTTGAAAAGATAGACGGGATATTTTTATCCTGCTGCCAGCACTAAATGTGTCTGGGTCTGGAACAATGGCGCAGGCTGCAGTGAAGGTCCCCAGCTGATGTAACTCTCACATTAACCCGTGACCTGGCATGGATTATGTCCTCTGTGCTATCAAATACATTTCACTGCGACTTCTCAAAAGTAAAACAAAAAAAATGTGAGAAGTTGGTCCCTCATTCCACTCCTCTGTCAGAGAACGCCCCCTAGTGTTGATAGTGGACACTACATCCTGGACCTCACCCAACTTTTCCTCCTTTTAAATGTGTTATTTTAGAAAAAAATCCTTCTTGTAGTGGTTACAGAAAACCTATATTAATATAATAATATTAACATTTGATTCCTGTTTGTGCATGTATAGGAATGTGCAGTTGCCAAGACAACACTGCAGGGCTGAGCTGTGAGAGGTGTAAGGACGGTTACTACGGAGACTCCACAGCGGGCACCTCTACTGACTGCAAGCCCTGCCCCTGCCCTGGTGGTGCCACCTGCGCTGTGGTGCCCAAGACCAAGGAGGTGGTCTGCACCAACTGTCCCACAGGGACCACAGGTGACAGCTTGTTACTGCCACTGCACACATCATCATGGTTTACGGGAACTATATTGTGCTTATTTGCGAAAATACAGGCTTTGGGGATTAAAAACGAACACTGGTAAAGTATTTGCCCTGGGTAAATTACTTTTTCCATAGTTCCCAGTCTTTCGAACTATAATGATGTCCAAGTTATCTGACGCTATTCCAATCCCTCCCTGCCTCACAGGCAAGCGCTGTGAGCTGTGTGACGATGGTTTCTTCGGAGACCCCCTGGGCAACAACGGTGCGGTGAGAGCATGCCGCGCCTGCAAGTGCAGCGACAACATCGACCCCAACGCTGTGGGGAACTGTGACCGCGAGACCGGCGAGTGTCTCAAATGCATCTACAACACCAACGGCTTCTTCTGCGACCGCTGCAAGACAGGCTTTTACGGAAACGCCCTGGCCCCCATCCCGGCCGACAAGTGCAAAGGTAAGATCGCCAAGCATGCTACTTATCCTCCTATAAAAGCGTGTAGATTGAATAAATATGATATGAGCCGTAACTGTGTCGTCATTGTATTACTGATTTGTTTGTCTCTGCTGTCCATAGCCTGCTCCTGCTCTCGCTACGGCACTGTGGACCGACAGACCAGTTGTATGCAGGTGACAGGCCAGTGCCCCTGTCTGCCCCACGTCACCAACAGGGACTGCGGTGCCTGTGAGCAGGGCTTCTTCAACCTGCAGAGTGGTAAAGGCTGTGAACGGTCAGTACCCCTGCCCCTCCTCTCCTCTCCTGCCCCTCCTCTCCTGTCCCTCCTCTCCTTCCTCTCCTCTCCTGCCCCTCCTCTCCTCTCCTGCCCCTTCCTCTCCTCTCCTGCCCCTTCCTCTCCTCTCCTGTCCCTCCTCTCCTTCCTCTCCTCTCCTGTCCCTCCTCTCCTGCCCCTCCTCTCCTGTCCCTCCTCTCCTGTCCCTCCTCTCCTGCCCCTCCTCTCCTCTCCTGCCTCCTCTCCTGTCCCTCCTCTCCTTCCTTTCCTCTCCTGCCCCTCCTCTCCTTCCTCTCCTCTCCTGCCCCTCTTCTCCTCTCCTGCCCCTTCCTCTCCTCTCCTGCCCCTCCTCTCCTCTCCTGTCCCTCCTCTCCTGCCCCTCCTCTCCTCTCCTGCCCCTTCCTCTCCTCTCCTGCCCCTCCTCTCCTGCCCCTCCTCTCCTCTCCTGCCCCTCTTCTCCTCTCCTGCCCCTCCTCTCCTCTCCTACCCCTCCTCTCCTGTCCCTCCTCTCCTCCCCCTCCTCTCCTGCCCCTCCTCTCCTCTCCTGCCCTCCTCCCCCTCCTCTCCTCTCCTGCCCCTCCTCTCCTGCCTCCTCTCCTGCCCCTCCTCTCCTCTCCTGCCCTCCTCTCCTCTCCTGCCCTCCTCCCACTCCTCTCCTCCCCCTCCTCTCCTCTCCTGCCCCCTCCTCTCTTCTCCTGTCCTTCCTTTCCTCTCCTGCCCCTCCTCTCCTGCCCCTCCTCTCCTCTCCTGCCCCCCCTCTCCTCTCCTGCCTCTCCTCTCCTGCCCCTCCTCTCCTCTCCTGCCCCTCCTCTCCTGCCCCTCCTCTCCTGCCCCTCCTCTCCTGCCCCTCCTCTCCTCCTCCTCTCCTCTCCTGCCCCTCCTCTCCTCCTCCTCTCCTCTCCTGCCCCTCCTCTCCTCTCCTGTCCCTCCTCTCCTGTCCCTCCTCTCCTGTCCCTCCTCTCCTTCCTTTCCTCTCCTGCCCCTCCTCTCCTTCCTCTCCTCTCCTGCCCCTCTTCTCCTCTCCTGCCCCTTCCTCTCCTCTCCTGCCCCTCCTCTCCTCTCCTGTCCCTCCTCTCCTGCCACTCCTCTCCTCTCCTGCCCCTTCCTCTCCTCTCCTGCCCCTCCTCTCCTGCCCCTTCCTCTCCTCTCCTGCCCCTCCTCTCCTGCCCCTCCTCTCCTCTCCTGCCCCTCTTCTCCTCTCCTGCCCCTTCCTCTCCTCTCCTGCCCCTCCTCTCCTCTCCTGTCCCTCCTCTCCTGTCCCTCCTCTCCTCCCCCTCCTCTCCTGCCCCTCCTCTCCTCTCCTGCCCTCCTCCCCCTCCTCTCCTCTCCTGCCCCTCCTCTCCTGCCTCCTCTCCTGCCCCTCCTCTCCTCTCCTGCCCTCCTCTCCTATCCTGCCCTCCTCCCACTCCTCTCCTCTCCTCCCCCTCCTCTCCTCTCCTGCCCCCTCCTCTCTTCTCCTGTCCTTCCTTTCCTCTCCTGCCCCTCCTCTCCTGCCCCTCCTCTCCTCTCCTGCCCCCCCTCTCCTCTCCTGCCTCTCCTCTCCTGCCCCTCCTCTCCTCTTCTGCCCCTCCTCTCCTGCCCCTCCTCTCCTGCCCCTCCTCTCCTGCCCCTCCTCTCCTCCTCCTCTCCTCTCCTGCCCCTCCTCTCCTCTCCTCCTCCTCTCCTCTCCTGCCCCTCCTCTCCTCTCCTGTCCCTCCTCTCCTGTCCCTCCTCTCCTCCCCCTCCTCTCCTGCCCCTCCTCTCCTCTCCTGCCCTCCTCCCCCTCCTCTCCTCTCCTGCCCCTCCTCTCCTGCCTCCTCTCCTGCCCCTCCTCTCCTCTCCTGCCCTCCTCTCCTATCCTGCCCTCCTCCCACTCCTCTCCTCTCCTCCCCCTCCTCTCCTCTCCTGCCCCTCCTCTCCTGCCCCTTCCTCTCCTCTCCTGCCCCTCCTCTCCTGCCCCTCCTCTCCTCTCCTGCCCCTCTTCTCCTCTCCTGCCCCTTCCTCTCCTCTCCTGCCCCTCCTCTCCTCTCCTGTCCCTCCTCTCCTGTCCCTCCTCTCCTCCCCCTCCTCTCCTGCCCCTCCTCTCCTCTCCTGCCCTCCTCCCCCTCCTCTCCTCTCCTGCCCCTCCTCTCCTGCCTCCTCTCCTGCCCCTCCTCTCCTCTCCTGCCCTCCTCTCCTATCCTGCCCTCCTCCCACTCCTCTCCTCTCCTCCCCCTCCTCTCCTCTCCTGCCCCCTCCTCTCTTCTCCTGTCCTTCCTTTCCTCTCCTGCCCCTCCTCTCCTGCCCCTCCTCTCCTCTCCTGCCCCCCCTCTCCTCTCCTGCCTCTCCTCTCCTGCCCCTCCTCTCCTCTTCTGCCCCTCCTCTCCTGCCCCTCCTCTCCTGCCCCTCCTCTCCTGCCCCTCCTCTCCTCCTCCTCTCCTCTCCTGCCCCTCCTCTCCTCTCCTCCTCCTCTCCTCTCCTGCCCCTCCTCTCCTCTCCTGCCCCTCCTCTCCTGCCCCTCCTCTCCTGCCCCTCCTCTCCTCCTCCTCTCCTCTCCTGCCCCTCCTCTCCTCTCCTCCTCCTCTCCTCTCCTGCCCCTCCTCTCCTGCCCCTCCTCTCCTGCCCCTCCTCTCCTCCTCCTCTCCTCTCCTGCCCCTCCTCTCCTCCTCCTCTCCTCTCCTGCCCCTCCTCTCCTGCCCCTCCTCTCCTGCCCCTCCTCTCCTCCTCCTCTCCTCTCCTGCCCCTCCTCTCCTCTCCTGCCCCTCCTCTCCTGCCCCTCCTCTCCTGCACCTCCTCTCCTGCCCCTCCTCTTCACCTCCAACATCATTTGGCAGAGACAGGCTCAGGTCAGCTTGCCTTTTTGGTTAAGAAATAAGGATGGAGGATGCTTTCCTGATTGCTGTCATGTTTCATCACATCATTTTTTATGGACTTGATTTTGTTATTTAATTTGATAAGAAAAAAATGTTAAGCCTATCCAACAGGTTGGGGGGCTATTTGTAAATGATTTGTAACAGTCTGACTCATTTCCAAGCCTCAAAGCTAAATGGAGTTGGTCTCTCTATTTGTAATGTGGCAGGTGCAACTGCAATCCTATTGGCTCCACCAATGGGCAGTGTGACATCACGTCCGGGCAGTGTGAGTGCCAGCCCGGTGTCACCGGTCAGCGCTGTGAACGATGCGAGGTCAACTTCTTTGGATTTGGATCATCTGGATGCAAACGTGAGACTCTCGTTCCCCAACGCAGTTTAGTTTGACTCAGCATTCTCAAGAGGGCCATTACCATGTTCTAAATGTTGCTCCGTTTAATCCCCCCACCCTCCCCCACCCCCCACCCCCAGCTTGTGACTGTGACCCAGAGGGCTCCCAGACTGCTCAGTGTAAAGAAGATGGCCGCTGCGAGTGTCGTCCAGGCTTTGTGGGAGCCAGGTGTGACATGTGCGAGGAGAACTACTTCTACAACCGCTCCACTCCCGGCTGCCAGCAGTGTCCATCCTGTTACTCTCTCGTGAGGGATAAGGTATTAAAAAAACATTTGGACTCCCCAAGTCACAAACCACCACCCTTTAATGAGGCTTATACCCTGATGGCTTAGGTGTACCTTTACCCAGATAATGAGACACACGTGATTTTGTTTTGCTTAAGACTTAAGGAATGATGTTGGTTTTAACAGGTGAACCAGCAGAGACAGAAACTGCATGACCTGCAGACTCTGATTGACAACTTGGACTCGAGCCAGGACACGGTGAGTGACAAGGCCTTCGAGGACCGTCTGAAGGAGGCAGAGAAAGCCATCATGGACCTGTTGGAGGAGGCCCAAACCAGCAAAGGTATGGTTAGATATTCTAGAAAATATGAATTTCCCAATCCTTATTAAGGGCACTATACTATTCAACTAAATGCTAAATGATTCAGTTTTTATGAATGAAAATGACACCAAATGATCCTTGAACATATGTGAATCTAATCTCTGACACTGCAGATGTCGATAAGGGCCTGCTGGATCGTCTTGGCAACATAAACAACACTCTGACCACTCAGTGGAACCGGCTGCAGAACATAAGGAACACAGTGGACTCTACAGGCAACCAGGCTGACAAGGCCCGCAACCGGGTCAGAGAGGCGGAGAATCTCATCGACCGGGCCCGTGAGGAGCTGGACCGAGCCAAGGACGCCATCAGTAAAGTGGTGAGTCCACGTGTTCTCAAGTAGCATGGAACCTACGAAAAATGAAAACATTTGTCGTATAAGCTTGTGAATTTGGGAACTTAGTCAGAGACCCTTTGGATTATGCTGCCAAACCCTGAGATATCAAGACTTGTTATAGCCTGAAGATGTTTTTATTCTTCTTCTTTTCTCCTCATGTTTATGATTCATTTCTCAAGGACATCAAAACCCCCACAAGCACTGGGGACCCCAACAATCTGACGCTTCTGGCAGAGGAAGCTCGGAACCTGGCTGACAAGTAAGTTAAAGGCTAAAATAATAAAACATGTTATTGCTCTAATACTACTGCCTCAGAAAAACTTTCCCACAACAAATAATTTCATATGTGCACTGCGTCCAATGGAATATAAATAAATGTGCTAAGATTTTTGATTTTATTATTGTAATTGTACATGGTAAAATGTACTCTTGAATAATTCAAACCAATCATTATGATCTGATGTGTATTTAATTTAAAAATCTTCTCTCCAGGCACAAGATAGATGCTGACCAAATTGAGAAAATTGCCAAGGATGCCAACGACACCTCCACCAAGGCCTTCAACCTGCTGATGAAGACTCTGGATGGCGAGAGCAAGACCGGCCAAGATATAGATGAGCTTAACAAGAAGTATGTCACTGCTAACACATTATTCCCAACATAGGTTTTTGGTTGGAATGTATATCAAATGTGCCGTTCATTTATGTGAGTTTAACATTTAACCGAAATGTAAATCACGTAATGCTACTAGCTCTTAAAATGTGATATTACCCATCACACACGTCGTATACATCTGAGATGTTGAAGTTCTTAAGTCACAGCAGTTTCACTAAGCTGACGTTTTCAAACACTTCTTCGAGGCAATGACGGTGTCTCTTTGCCCCCTCAGGTACAATGACGCTAAGGACCTGGCCAAGAACCTGGAGAAACAGGCAACCAAAGTACAGGCAGAAGCAGAGGAGGCTGGAAACAAGGCCCTCAAGATCTATGCCAATCTGACCAGCCTCCCAACATTTGATACCAAGTCACTTGAGGTGAGATGAGCGAATTTATGCTTTATATGGAGGTGGACACGTTGCTTATTGACCCTTTCTAATGAACGCAAATAATGGTGGGAAAGAATTACTGCAAAATGTATGGCCTGTTAAGGCCTGTATCCTAAAAGCTGTAATGGTGGAACTTGCAGTTCAAATATTGTGTTATCTGAGGATTCAATCGGCTGTTTTTTTTCTTCAGGATGAATCAAACAAGATCAAGAAAGAGGCGACTGACCTGGACAAACTGATAGACAAGACTGAGAAGGAGTACAACGACCTCAGGGACGACCTCAAGGGCAAAGAAGTAGAAGTCCGCAAGCTCCTGGAGAAGGGCAAGACAGAGCAACAGGTAGGGAAACTTTAAGGACATCTGATTTTGTCATTATCAGGTGACATGACCTTAACATTTTGGCTAAGAGGTTTGGAAGTATGTTATTCTATGACTCTTTCTATTTATAGTTTATTGATAGTTTCAATGTCAGTTGGAAATGCTGTGTAGAGCTTTTTCTGGTCTGGTTATGTATTAAGGAAAAACACATGGTCCTACATTTGACCTTTTCTCTAAATAGTCTTAAGGTTTAAAAGATGGTTTCATCACCCTCCAAATAGCTCCAAGTGTATCTCAGTCTAAGATTAGCTGCGTGCCCTGTGAAATTACAAATAACCACATGGCAAATGTGACAAACAACAACGTCATCTGTACACCTCACTTTCCAAGAACTTTATCCAAACTAAGGATAGTGCGAAGTAGTGGGATGAAAAATCCCATAATCTAACATCAAAGCATATTTGTGTTTTGGTGGAGCCAAATTGGTGTTTAACACACCGTTTTGGGGAGGGGAGGCAATTAGTTTTAACAAAATAGAATTAAGAAATGTCAATGGGTTCACCTGTAGAATTAAAGAAAACATTCAATGAAATCTTGTCTCCAGACTGCAGATCAGCTGCTGGCCCGAGCTGATGCTGCCAAGGCTCTGGCGGAGGAGGCGGCCAAGAAGGGAAGGTCCACCTACCAGGAGGCCCAGGACATTCTGGCTAATCTGAGAGGTAGGAGGCTGTGAGCAGCGACAAGGCACAGGCATGGCCAAAGAGAGGATATTAGGATAAAATGTGATGAGGAAAAAGGTGGACCATGCCACCTATGTAGACTGTACAGTGTCTAAGGGACAGAGAAAGAGATGAAGATCTCTGTCTGGACTCTAACAGACTACAGGCTTGACTTAGTTGAGGAAGCTAAAGTCTGTCAGAGAATGGCTGAATTAAACTCGCGTTAGAATTTCGACTATACCTTCTTTCTCACATACCCTCTTGTTGCCCCAACCAGACTTTGACAAGCGAGTGAACGACAACAAGACGGCCGCCGAGGATGCCATGAAGAAGATTCCGGAAATCAACGCTACCATCATCGCAGCCAATGAGAAGACGAAGCAGGCGGAGGGAGCCCTGGGTAATGCCGCCACGGACGCTAAGATGGCCAAGTCCAAGGCTGAGGAGGCAGAGAAGATTGCCAGTGCTGTGCAGAAGGCAAGTCTAGCACCATTACCTGACACACCTGTGTGATCCTTTAATCATAGGGCAGGATCAATCCCTTAAGAGACTAGTCAATTAGTAGTGACAGAATTCTCATGTATTAGTTACTTACAATGTATTTATACTGACAGAGATATACATTTGAAGATAAACAATGCAAGTTAAAAAACGTATGGCTGTAGTGTCAGCAGAATGTAAGCCCAGCGGTCTGTATGTTTCCCCCCAGGATTCAGCTAAGACCAAGGCGGATGCTGAAAAGGCTTTTGAGGAGACTGTTAAGCTGGACAAGGAAGTGACGGGAATGATGGACCAGCTGAGCGCCGCAGAGAAGGAGCTGGCTAAGAAAAAGGCAGAGGCCGACAACGACATGATGATGGCCAACATGGTACGTCAAATAATTACTCAATGCCTATGTTTTCTGTCTGACAGTGTGTAGGCACTATAGAAATAAAAAACGAATTTGTAGCTGTAGTTTTGTGTTTATTATTGCAACCAGAGAAAATGTTTTACCTCTGATAAATACAACTGCAGACGTCAATCTTTTTATAACAACAATTCTCAACAACCATTTGAGTTCATCAAGCTTTCAAAACACATTATTCATGAATTGGCTCTTCAAATATGTTCTTATTTGGGTATTATTTTGCAGTCAATTTGGCATCGGTGTAGTCAGATCTCAACAGTTTTGAGCCCAGTTAATAAATGGCTGAAAGATTTTTTTCCTGTCTTTCCCCCTCCCCCCCCTTCACACCACCTCTAGGCCTCGGACAACGCCAAGGAAGCCGAGGACAACGCTCGCAAAGCCAAGGGTGCCGTCAGGACAGTGTTGAACACCATCAATGACCTGCTTAAGCAACTCGGTGGGTGTTATTTGAGGTCAAATGACCTAATTCAATTAATAAATAAAGATATTTTTGTGTGTGAAGGGGAGACTACAAGTAATTGGTTGTCCAGTGATTATCTCCCAAAGTTGATTCTGGTATACAATAGGTTTCTAGAGGTTATATTCTACCACTGAACAACATTTTCATAGAATTATCTGCTTTTTATAATTTCAACATTTATTATTTTTTGTCAATGTACATTTATTCAAAGTTGTATCAGATGCACATGTTTGCTTATAACAGTAAATGCTTTCTTTTGATCAATTTGTCATTTTTGTGCATTTATTTTGCCAAAGCATAGACCTAACATATATCTGCTGTTTTCAGGCAACATTGACAAAGTGGATCTGAGCAAACTGGCTCAAATCGACGGCTCACTGAAGCAGGCTAAGGACAAGATGGCCAACAGCGAGCTGGACCGCAAGCTGAGGGAGCTGAATGACGTGGCCAAGACTCAGGAGGAGATGATCACAGACTACGATCGGCAAATCCGGGAGATCCGCGCAGACATCGCCAACCTCAACGACATCAAGAACACGTTACCCGAGGGCTGCTTCAACACGCCGTCTCTAGAGCAGCCTTAACCCTCCAATTCGTCCCACCAAGCCCACATTTCCACCTTCCGTCTCTCCTGTACCACTCCTTCCCACATCTAACGCTCGGGCCAATATGCCACCTTTTTACCAAAACATGTTTCTGTTTTTTTTTTTGGGGGGGGGAGCTCATTTAAATCCAAGTTTTTAAGGAAAAAAATGTTTTACATGCAATAGCGTGAAACGAACTAAGGGAGGTTCACAAAACACATCCAGTCTCCTTAGGTGCAGCTGATTAGGAGAGGTGGCTTCTTCTAAGATAATGGAAAAAAAACCCACATGACTGCACCACCTCCAGACTGGTCCTACACTTTGTCATAGAGGAAGTTTTCTCACTATCTTCTTCCAAACCACCCTAACAGAAAACAACAAATGTCCTCAACCTCAAGGAGGGGGGGGGGTCTACTGTGTATCATTCATTGTTGTCGTTTTTTTTTTAACTTTATATGATATCAAACAAGTTATCTACCCATTGTTCTAGACAGAATGGCTTGTCAGGACTGGTTTGTCTGTGAGATTTCATTTTTTTTATGTAAGTATTGTGCAACTTCCAATACACACTGTACATCTATCTATGGTGTTACCAACCATTTGTTTTTCAAAACACAGTGAAGGAATCTACTATGTAATTTGCCTTAACTCTCTCCCAAAGCTACATGTGCGCATTAACAACGGAGAAGGTTTTCAACACTACAAATGTATTTCACAGTATTCAACACGACACATATTTTACTTGTTTCACCTACAGCTGAAAAGCTGTGATGTGTAACCAGTAGATTACGAAAAAATGGCTATGATACTTTGACGTTTGAGATGGGCTTCTTCTGTCCCCAATGAAACATCATGGTTGAATATCATTTCATGTACTTATAATAACACTGCAAATCATGTTTTTGTCATTGTTTTTTTCTCCCGGAACTGCTGCTTATTACAGGTGTACTGCAAATCTGACATTAACATTAAGGCAAAATTCAACACTATGCAACTTTGTACATTTGCGTAGCAAGACTTTATCTGATACACTGGTGCTAATAATTATTTCAAATGTTATATTTTTGTGTGAATGTTTTTTATGATAGAGTGAGGAATTTGTTTGTGTAAATATATGCTAAAATGATTCAGAATTGGCTGATTTTTTTAACGCAAGACCCAACAGCCACCTAGTATAGGTTCTGTCACAAAATAAATCAACTGAAACCTCCACATAATATATAAATATATATGATAACTTCTGTGGTATAATATGCTTGCTTGTATACATGGCTCAGTGTTGTTGCCTCATAGCTCTGCCATTGTTTCAATTTGTGTTTGATTTTCCATGGGGTGGTCACAAATTTATAGAAAAACTATTTGCTTCTTTGTTTGTGACAAGAACCTTTTTACCCTCGACTGACACTATCAGGACTTGCCTACTATATGTTGTAAGGACAGTGTTTTACAAACTGTCTCTCCACTACGCCTAACGTTTCATATTTACTGATTTATACGCTTGACTCGCTTGAAGAAAATAAGCTTGGTCACAAGTTGCTAGTTAACCATTTTAATTAGTGTTTTGTGCCTTAATCTGTTTGGAATATTCACATCACTTAGTCCTAAATGAGGGCGTCATGTTTATTGCACACCTTTCATACTTGTCCTTTCACATACATGGTGTCTTCACATTTCAAGTAGAGAAGCAGGGATTTCGTCCAATGGGTCATTAAACTCTAAAACATCTCTCCTGACAACTGAATCTATTTTTTAATTATATTTAAAGTGTAACTAAACTCCAAAAAAGTATTTGGGTTAAATCCTTATGTTTAATACTTACACTTAAACTCATCAATCCTGGTCTTGGTTCCAAAAATCATGGTAAAGGTTTTGTTAAATGCCCCAAGTGGTCAAAAACATTTGAAGATATTTGAGTGCCTTTTCAAAGTAATTTCTCATGAAACAATGTGGCCATGTTCATGCAACATTGATACCATCACTTTGAGCATTTTGGGAAGTCCCAAATGGAATATCCATAAATATTCCCTCAACTACAGTTTTTCACCAGTGTTTTTGTTTTTTAAGCTGATATCGTCGAGTTTAGTTACACTTTAATCAATCATTTCAGCTACTTTAGTTTCTCCAAACTATGTTTTAAAGTTTTTTCCAGGTTATATCGATGTGGCAGGGACTAAAACCAACATCATTTTTTCCGTCTCTTCCCCCATCCAAGTCAGCCACACTGCTGTGGAAAGATGTGCAGCACATACAACAGTTTTATGTATAAAAAAGTATTTCTAATTTATATTGTATCAGTTATTTGTATTCCGATGTCCTTACATGATACGTGTGTGTTGCACCATCTTTTTGTGGTCCTTTGGTCATGGAGGGTTTTTCCTCTTTCTTGGTCCTCTCTCAACAATAGTAGGTGTCGTTTCAATGCTATACAATCAAGAAAAAGGTGGAATTTTATTGATATGCCTGTGAAGACCTGACAGATCCCTGCTTTGTTACCCAATTGCCTGTAAATCCAATTGTAACATTTGAATAATAAAAAAAATATTACAGGAAGTGTCTGTATTCAGACTGTAGTTTGTCTATATTATGCCTATGTTAGTTTTCACTGCTCTGCCCTTGAAGGTTTCCCAGGATAGTTTCCAGCGAGGTGATGTGTAGAATGCAATTCTGTTCATAAGCCGATGAATAGCAATTGATGCCCCACATTTGTCATCTGTGAAGTGTTGGGGGAAATATTCCATGATGTGTTCACCCTGCACATGCAGTTTTTTGGGGGGGATATCTTTCAAAGTACAAAAGTAGATATTGAATCTCCATATTTATCCCTGAGCTTTAAGTCAGCCAATGCTCTATTAAACAGTGTAGTGTCACACTGTTTAATAGACACACATCAGAAATACCTAACTTTTGTTTAGCATGGATTGTATTGTCAGAATATTGACAATGGTACTATATACTGACTCGTATAGTATAGTATCTCCACTTCCTATTTTATCTCTTCAGTGTGAATCAAACTTAATCACCCAACCCAATGAATCACTAACATTGAGCTCATATTTGGTTGTGTGAATACGCATAGGGTGTGGTGCTCAAATCACCTTCTCCATAGCAGCCAAGGTACAGCTGGGTGTGCATGTAACGTGAGGCAGTGCCGCACCCAAGTCTTACTACCTCGTCAGAGCATGAGACTTCAAGGGTGTGGTGCCGTTAGCAAACAGGACAGAACCATAGCCCTGAGGCACGGTTTTCTTAACCGTTCCAAGAATGTTGCTCATCACTGAGACATATTTTGATTGCTGTTTGTCTGGGTAACGTCTGATTTGAAAGGTGCAGCTGTGTTATCAAATAACATAAAACAAATTAGAAAGACTTTGCACAAAACAAAACCTTTTTTTTATCAGTGTCTGCTGTACATTGTCTTAGTGACAAATGGCTCAATAAACTTTAAAGCTACATTCCAGAGATAATAACTTAAATAACATGCAAAATTATTGTTTCATGTTCTTTGCCAGGTCCTTTTTGTGAGGCAAGACATATTCTGGTTTCTATGTGAACTGTTAATAAGATAAGAAACAATAGGAACCCTACCTATATATGAAGCTACTTGCTTGATCTTGTTCAAGACTTACTTGGTTGTTCATCTGCAATTACCAGAAAAATCATGGCCCCAATCATGTCAGGTGGTTTCTCTGATTGTAGTTTAGTTTTGCTTTGCAAACTTTTAGTTGTTCTCAATTATCTAAGCATGCCAAATATTGTCAAAGTAATTCATTTGACCTACATGGACAGTATTATTTAATTATTTTAGTTGAACACTTTAGAAATAATTGGATCATTCATTCAAGTACATTCTTATTATTAACATTCCCTTTGACAATACGTCTATATAAATGTAAAGCTTATCTTTAGTCAATTTTAAAATCCATAGTCTCAGTGCTCAGGCTCTACATAGAACAACGCCCCCTTTTCATTCAGGTCTCGACAATATCCAGTAGTGATACAGAGTTGACCATTTCCTGTGCACACAGGCAGGGTGTTCCAGAGCAGAGGCTCTGAATCACGCCTGAGTAAACCTCGTGCTAGCAGACAGACAAGACTGCATGTCCTGTCATGCCACATCGAAGGTGTTAAAAAGAGCCCACTTGGGGATGTTGGACAGAAGAAGGTGTAGCCAGGTTGATACGCACCTCATTGTTTGCTGCATCCCACATATACTTCTGAGTGCATTTTTGGGGTTGAAAACTGACCTACTCACTTAGTGAGACTATCTGTGACCATGAAGAACATAAGTTGGATATCCATATGTGGAATGATTCTTTTGACCAGGTCGGTTCAAGGAACCTTCAGATATCAAGGTGAGAGATCACAATACTCCTTCTTTGCGAATACATCAAATGTATTTTCAAGTTTTTATTCTTTAATTTTTCTCTTGACTCGTCTCTCGATTCAAAGTGGTTTACAATGTATGTCAATGTTTTTGTTTTATGTATTTGATTATAGACTGCAGTAAAGTTCAAAGTACAAAACACAAATAATGTTCCATTCTAGGGTGTTCCTTTGGTAACACTATAAAGAAAAATAAGAAATAAGTCATCAGAAGAACACATTTTTCATTTGACATAAAGAAATATGTTATTTTGTAAGTCCTGTATGCTATAGCAATGGATCGGTTTGATGTTTAAATAGCCCACTAGCTTATGTTTTCTAGGAGTCTTCAGCTTAATTTTTTTAAGTGTAACTAACTACTCATCAAAAACATGCGCAAGTCAACACTTTCTGTTGCTTCTTGTGGTGAAGGAAGGGCATATCTAGTCTAGCAGAGCTGCTGAGGTACTTGAGCTCAATTAAAGCCTTAAAGGCATTGATTTGGTTTAAAGCCTTGGTTCAACACATTACTGATGTGCTGCTGTGGTGAAGTAATGTCTCCTCTGATGATATTGTTGGTTTGAGGTCGTTGTCTCAATGTTGTCTCAACGAGAACAACAACTACAAGAAGCAACTTGCGTTGCCACAGGAACCTGATAATGGCAATAAGTGGTACCTGAAGTATAGATGTATAATGAAGAGGACATCTCAAAGATAGCTCAAGCTTGGGAAAATGCTCCTTCAGCTGTGTGGTTAGGCCATTGGGTTTGGCTGGTTATTTTGCGGTGTAAGGGGTTTTTCAGAATACATAGCTAAGAGATGCCATGAAAGACACTTTGCACTCTACGCCTGTACATATTGTATCTGTTCTGAAAAAGACTGATATCGAGAGACTTTAATTAAACTTTGAGTGTCTTTAGCCTCACAGACAGCTAAACAACAACCAAAGTAAACTCCTAATATAACCAAAAATGTACCAAAAATGTATTTTCCTTCTCAATGTATGGCTATCATTATTTCCAATTTCCATTCCAGCATCAGTTCATTGTGAATGCAACGGCAAATCGACCTATTGCTTCATTGACCCCTTGGGTCTCCATTGTGTGGACTGCCAGGAGAACACAGAAGGGAGGCATTGTGAGAAGTGCAAAACTGGGTTCTACCACCAGAGGGCAGGAGAGAGTTGTGTGCCCTGTGCTTGTAGTACAACAGGTGAGCTCTAAAGGTGAAAAAAGGCCAATCCCAACAGGGATTTAAAATCAATCTGCATTCTACATGTCTAAACCCTGAACAAGAAAGGCAAAAACCAAACCAAATCTCTGTTTTGAATGTACAGTGGTCTGTGAAAAATTACACAGTGTCCTTGACGTTGAGATTGTTCCTGTATGATGTATGTTTTCCATTTTAACACCTGTCAGGTTCTGCTGGTCCAAACTGTGACAGCAGAGGGCAATGCAGCTGTAAGACAGGGGTCATGGGGGACAAGTGTGATCAGTGCCCCAACGGAAAACCTCTGACGCCTGCAGGCTGCGCACAGAGGTAAAATTAAACATGTTGCTTTTGAAATGCACATCTTTGTTATGATATCTGATATCTATTTAAACATGTAATCGATATATTGTTAGTGCAATGTCTGTAAATTATTGCTACTTTCCTGTTCAGTTCAATCGTTATTATCTATTATTTATTTCTGGCAAATGTGGCACTTCGCAATGATGCGTTTTGGTGTAATTAAATAGCTGAATCTTAATTGTGCAATGAATTCTGAATTTGTAATTGCAATATCTGTCATTGTATAATGCTACTTCTATTTTGCAGCAGTAGCCAGCTCATAGACGACATGGTGACGCCCTTTCCGTGCTTTTGCTACGGACACTCATCTCAGTGTTCAGTGGCACAAGGCTACTCTGTGTCTACAGTCTCTTCAACTTTTGACAATGGTAAGTTTAAACATTTTTGCGCCTGTGCCCAAAAAATTAAAAGTGATTTAAAGTGAATTTATCTTTTGTTTGTCTGTATGTCTATGTTTTTGTCAACAAAGTATCCTAGATATTTCTCATAGTTTGCTGTTATTTCAGGGCCAGAGGGATGGCGTGCTGCCACAGCCCAGGGAGTAACCCAGTCTCAGGTCCAGTTCCGTTGGTCCCCCAAACATCAAGACATTGAGGTCATCTCTGAAGACATCATGCCTGTCTACCTCTATGCCCCTGGTGAGTCCTGTTTCTCATTTTGCCTTCTTGACAGTGTTTACCCCAGTCTTTTTCATGAGTTTTTTACTCATTCATATTCCAATATTATTTTATTTTGTCTTCTTGGAGAATAGACACTGTAATTGTAAAGTTTACTATGGGGAAACATGATTCAGTTGGTACTTAGTTCATTCAGTTCAGTTCTTTATTGTGTTCTCTATGTCTTCTACACAATGTCTAGACACCTACCTGGGCAACCAGTTACTGAGCTATGGTCAGAACCTGTCTTTCTCTCTGCGGTTGGACCGAGGGGTCCGATACCCATCCACCAATGATGTGGTTATGGAAGGCTCAGGCCTGAGGGTAGCTTCCTCCCTGGGGAACCTACGCACCGTTGTAGCCTGTGGTAAAAAGATCACCTACACATTCAGGTGAGAAACAGATATCCACTGGACTGGAGTGGGACAAAACGTGGGTATGTGCTTTTACCGGTGAAAGTACACTAAGCCAAAGCCTTAAAAGTTTTTTGGTGGCACTGCAATCATTTATCAAAATGAATGATGTAGTCACAACAGTTCCTCTCAACTTTATAGGTTAACTTCATCTTAGATATTGGGCAAGTACAATACAATTAATTATGAGTGTAAATAGTGAGTGATATCACAGTGTATGTGTTTACGGCTATAGCTTTGCAGGGCTCAATCAATACTTAGAACTATTTTCTTTTGTGCACCATGCAACATTGATTAACTGTGAGAGTCGGTATCATTAAGCAGGTAATTCCAAGAGGAAATTGGTTGGGACTGTGTTCTAACAAATAGTTGTGATTATATTGGTGAGAAATGTATAATGTTTCTTTCTCAGATTGGATGAGCAAGCAAGCAGCAAATGGAAACCTCACCTGTCACCTTTCCAGTTCCAAACACTGCTACAGAACCTGACAGCCATTAAAATCCGAGGGACATTTGGTGAAAATGGTAAGCCATTTTAGACATTTAAGACACCACTTGGTCCATCATACGATATGAAAGACAGAGGAATTTCACCAAAGTTAACCATAGTTATAGTAGGTTCTCTTGAACTGTGCTTTTCGTTTTAGAGATCAGTACCAGTGTATAGAACTATCAGAACAGAGCCTGTTCTTCTGAACTCCCCTGGCCTCCTCAACCCCTCACAAAGTGTTGTTGTATCCATGGTCTCAGGGCGTGGCTACCTAGACAATGTGCGCCTGGTGACTGCACGTCAGGCCCCTGGAGCTGACCGGGCCACATGGGTGCAGAGCTGCAGCTGTCCCAGTGGATACGAGGGCCAGTTCTGCGAAAAGTGCACAGCAGGGTACAAGAGACGCTCTTTGAGCGAAGGTCTCTTCAGCTCATGTTTGCCCTGCAGCTGCAGAGGAGGAAGCTGTGATCCTGAAACTGGTTTGTGGACGTTTTTATCCATTTGTTTAATTTTAAATTGCGCCGTGAGATTTCACAATGATGATGGGGAGGAGAATGCGGAAGATGTTGATTTGATATTGATATTGATGATGATGGTGATGGTAATGCTGATGAGGGGATTGATGATTGCATTAAATGAGTACTATGTGTGTCATGCTGTGCAGGTGACTGTTACTCTGCGGACGAGACCCCTAATGGTCGATCATGCCAGTCTGGCTACTACAGTGACCCTGCGCAGCCCCAGTCCTGCCAGAAGTGTCCCTGTCCCACTGGAGTTACCTGTTCCATTAGGCCTGGGACTGTGGAGGTCCAGTGTAACCGATGCCCCCTTGGCACCACTGGTGGGTGCTATGATCAATCTATATACATCTGTCATTATGATCTATCTTTTATCAAATTAATTTAACTTGTTTAACTACATGCTAATATGGTTCTTCCCTTTGGCACTTATTTTGGTTGTTCCAATATTTGCTTCATGTTTTGGCAACCCGCAATGTTTTTGGGGCTATCTTGTTGTTATTATCAGTGACCTATGCACTTTGTAAAGCTCTCTCTTGGAAGTCGCTTTGGATAAAAGCGTTTGCTAAATGAATAAATGTAAATGTAATTTGACCATGCTTGATGAGGAAGTTAAATGTTATAAATACCATTATGTATTATTTATTGTTATCCTAATGTTACTTCTACACATACACATCCTCTCTTCCCTCCCTTTCCCTTTTGTTCCTTTTCTCCCTCCTCCAATCAGGTTCTGGTTGCCACACCTGCGAGGATGGTTTCTATGGGGATCCTCTGGGACAGCGTGGTCCTCAGCAGCCCTGCCAGCGATGCCAGTGCAACGGGCACATAGACCCCAACGCGGTGGGTAACTGTGACGCCCAGACTGGGGAGTGCCTGAGGTGCTTGAATCAAACCAGGGGATTCAACTGTGAGAGCTGCCTGGAAGGCCACCATCACAGCCAGCCCACAGAGGCGTGCAAACGTATGAACACACAGACATGTCCTTCCTCCTTTTTGCTTGTACATGCTATAACCACTCATTTATTCATTCATTTACTGTTCTGCTAATTCAGAAGAATGTTATGGTTGTGCTTTTCTCTATCATTCTACAGAAGATGGTGTGGATACTGTACATGATTATTATCTATCTAAATAATTGTTTTCCCTCTTTGTTGTCTAGCTTGTGCCTGCAAGTCCCAGCGGTCCTTGTCAAACCAATGCAGTGACATGGGTCAGTGCTCATGCAGAGAGGGCTTTGAGGGGTTAAAGTGCCAGCGCTCTGCTTGCCCCTCTTGCTTTAATCCTGTCAAAACTAAGGTATTTCATTTGGTTGGCAGGGCTGATCCACAATTTAAAAAAATACTCTGCCCCCTCCTCTTCCCTTTCTCCTCATATTGATGTGCTCATAATCAACAAGGAAGGAAGGTTACAACATGTTGTTTTGAGGGGAAACTTACACATGGGAACACATCTGGTAAAAATCCGTAAACCTTGTTTTCTGATGAGCTGGATACGGGCTGATGATTCACAGAAAATCTATATTCATAGTATACTACCTGGAAGGTAGAACAGCATTGTGCTGTACATGTCAAGTAAATTAGCAGTGTGTTTGTGAACCCAGCCCACATTTCTCTCTGAGTTAGGATGAAAATGTACTGCAAGCTGCTCCCCTCTGGCTGCCTGCATGGGAGGAATTAGGAGCGGGGCTAAGAGATCCAAACTCAGCACTAGATTAATTTGGAGAAGCTATCAGATTGAAAACCCCAAATCTACTTCTCAGTTAATTCAGGTCAACCTAAGACCCTTAGGTTGTGCCTGACCTATAGACAAGCTGTCTTATTTGTTACACCAAAGCACCACATTTGACCTTATTTTTATAGTCTAGTTACCAAATGCAACACAATACATTAAAACACACAAAACCAGGTAGTATATTGCATCTTTTTTGAAAGTCAGCGACAACAAAACAATGCCCTTGGGACCTGCATTACAGATGGAGCGATACACTCGTAAACTGCAAGAGCTCGAGACTCTGTTTACAGGCATGGAGACTGGAACGTTGCCAGTCAATGACGCCCAGATGGAGAGGACAATAAGAGCTGCCGAACAGCTGGTATTAGACCTGCAGAGCAAAGCTGCAAACCTCACAGGTAAGTCATTCAAAAGTACTACATAATATCTTGCCATCAGTTAAGGGCCCATATCAGCAAAGTGAATAATGATGGGTTCGTTTTATTGTCATTCTGTAGGAACAGAAAAGGACCTGCAGGCTCAGCTCTCAGACATCAGTCGAAGCCATAAAACTGAGTTAAGAGATATCGAGGCCATCTCAAAAACCGTGGATGACACAAATCTGCAGGACCAGAAATACAGGGAGAAGGTCTTCAATGTCCAGCAGCTTATTAAGGAGATAAGGCTTCTACTAGGGGAGGCAACACTCACCATCAAAAGTGCTGTAAGTTTCAGTCTTCTACCTGAATCCCCTAATAATGATCTCTTAAACTGTTATCATCTAAAGAGAACACAATGTCTACAGCTTGTGATGATGATTTTTATTTATTTTTAAGATATGAGATGTATTCATAAAGGGTAGGCATTATAAGCATGAGCTTCAGCCTACACCTGTTTCAGATTGATGTAAATATGCTTTTTTTTGTTAGCTCAACTGTGTGAAACTAAGTTGTTTGTCTGAAATAAACCAACTATTATTATTATTATTATTATTATGATGGTGATGATGAAGATGACCATTCCTATTTCAGGACCTCCCTCAAGCTGATGCCATATCTGGTGTGGACATCCTCCCCACTTTGGTTCAAAAAGCACACATTCTTGTTGATGAGTGAGTTTAATCCCTATACAACTCATATATCCTCCAAACTGTATTCTATATCTTATAGAATATCATACAACTAGATTTGTTGTTTCCTGAAAACGTTGTTTCTTTTTGAGAAACAAAGTAATTGCATATTTGTTGAAATATGTAACGATGAGTGTGTTTTGTGTTTATTTCATAGTCACCAAAGCATAGCGGACACAGTAGTGAGGACAGCCAACAGCGCCCTGGCTGAGTCTGAGAGGGGTTTGGCTCTTATGAGAGCCGCAATGAATAAGGAGAACAAGATTAATGAACTTATCAGCGACCTCAAAAGCCAGTAAGAGATTTATGTCTGTTTGGCATGATACATGGAGTTAAAAGATTCATTACAAAACATCATATGCACATTCACATTACTAATTAAACATATTGTGCATTGTCTTGCACTTTACAACCGTTTCCACGAGCACAGTTGTCCTATCAATGCTTTTCACATTACACCTTCACCCTACTCAGGTATGATTTAAACTCAGCCAAAGTGAAGGCTCTGGAGGCTCAGGCCACTCGAACGAGCAGTGCGGCCGGAGATGAGAGCAAGATGGCGATTGACACCCTGAAGCAGATAGCTTCCCTGGAGCAGAACCTCCCAGATCCTCTCAAGGTAGCACACTAACCTCTGTCAGGTGCTCCTTCTTCAGCCTCATATCTAAACACAATGAAAGTGGGGGATCTCATTAAAACCAGACTTGTGAGGAAGAATCTAGGACAGGTCTCCACAGATTTCACCAGTGTGTGTAGTTAGTTACACTTGCACTACGCACCACAGCTCACTGATGCTCCTGTTGTGCTGTATGCAGAAGGACATTGATGCAGTGGTTGCCAGGTTGGATGGCCTGAAAGATAAGGTGCAGAAGAACCTGACAGAGTATGAGGTACTCCAAAATGAAGTCCAGCAGGACCGGGCTGCACTGGAGGACCTCCTAGTCCAGAAGAAAGCAGCTCAGCAGGTAAGGATTTGTCTACCACACTTTTCATCAGGGTTGTGTGGTGGGGGTGTAAGTGTTATGTTTAAATTCAAGTTATAAAATTCCAGTAAATGTTTCTGAATTATTACACTGGTTAACAATGCTTTATCATTTAGATATTGTGTTTGTTTCATGTTAGCATTATAAATGGAAACTGTGCTGTGTGCTTACACCTGACAGTGTTCTATTTTTCTTGGATTTGATTTCTGCAGGATTATGACAGGCTTCTTGCCAGGGCCAATGCTGCAAAGGCAGAGACGGTGTTCGCTCTGAATGGGTTCACTGACAACATGAATAAGTTGGATGATACTCTCACCAATCTTAAAGGTAAAATAAGTAATTAGTTAGACTAACTCCCATTAATAACCATTTGTATACCAGACAGAGATGGTGATGTTACGTCACACTTTGGCATCAAAGTAAAACAAGCAGTTCTCAGACACAGAGTATACTTCATCATTGACTTGTTTACTTTATTTCTGCAAAATTTAAAAGACACATTATGATATCATCATTGCTAGAACAGTGTTGTTTGTTTACCCTAAATGTCCAACCAAAACCCTAATAACAAACTTTGACAAGGACACCTCACGAAAGTGTAAGTGTAAAGAGTAATTGTACAGTGTGACCTCATCACTAAGTCTTTGTAACAACGGTTCTCAAAACAAGTGAAATACCTTACGTGAATATGGACTTGCTGTACTCAGTCAGGGAACATTTATAGCAATGTCCATTCTTGTGCCTGCCAGGATTTGATGACCAGATCAGCAAGAACAAGGCTTTAGCTGATGAGGCCATAAAAAAGCTACCCAGTATCAACGCCACCATTCAGCAAGCTGTTGGCAACAACTCCGAAACCCTATTCATCATTGGGAGCGTATCTGGCGACTACGATGACGCACTGGGAACTGTAAACAACTTAGAGGCCGTTGTCTCTCAACTAGAGGTAAATCTAACCGACTTTTTTCAATGGAAATGTCCAACTGGGCTCCATATATATGCTAATCCACAGTTTCTGCATCTACACTCTAAAAGAGTATCAGACATACAAAACAATGAAGCCAATGTCTTGAGTCACTTATGCATATAAGGTCATTGACTAAGAGACATGGTCTGTTAGACGAACAAAAATTGTATAATTTTAGACCACTGGGCATATTTCCAGAAATTACCACACAAAACTGACATGGAAACTCAAAAATGATTCAAGGATTTTGAGTGTTTGTTGCTATCCACAGGAAATGTCTGGTTCCTTGCCGGGTTATGCTGATCTGGTGAAGGACACCACCAAACTGAGGGCAGAACTGCAGGGTCTGCATAAGCAGGCTGTGGACATCGAGGGGAAGATGGTTTCAGAAACGGGAAATGCCCAACTGCAGAAAGCCAGAGCTGAGGAGGTCAGCCTTAGAGACCTTTTTTATTTTAATCGAGCGCACTTATTATTCTTATTGGTATGGGATGTACCTTTACGTATTTAAATGTAGTGTAATGTGTGTAATGTATATTGGTTTCAGGCTGCAATGAAGGCAACTGGTGCTTATAACAATGCCAGACAAACAAAAGATGCAGTTGATGAGACTCTTATAATCATCAACAATCTCCTGGACGTAATTGGTAAGTATTAGAATGACTCATAATGCAGACTTACAGTAAGCAATTTGCACCAAGTTGTTTGTCAATTCAACAGCTCACAGTGATTTTGACAATTCACATCATTTTTATACAAGACCCACTGCAGTGATAATGGATGCAGACTATTATATGCAGAACACATGGTTGTTGTTGAGATTTTAAAGGGGTATTAGCTGTCAAATCACCCAGTTATGGCCTGCCATACTGCTCTGGCATACAGCCAGGATTGGGGTACTTTATTCACAGCAAACAAACTTGCACAAAACTACTGTTGATATTGTTAATGTCGGTTTGATCGCCTCACAACACACCTGGATCTGGTCCTTGACATAGTTATCCTGCTTTCTTGCCCAGGCGAGCCAGGCAGCGTCGATGAGGAGAGGCTGGCTCAGCTGGAGAACTCCATTGCTAATGTTCGTAACCAGGTGAACCAGCAACTCAGGCCACGCCTAAAGGACCTTGAGGAGAAAGAGGCTGCTCAGAGGGCCCGGCTGTCAAGTCTTGACCTTGACATCGACACTATCTTGGACAACATCAGGAACCTGGAAGACATCCGGAAAACAGTCCCAGAGGGTTGCTACAACCTTTCTCCCATCGAAGGAGCATAAGGTGTAAAGGGTGCAAAGTTTGGCATTTTGATTGTGTTAGGAAATGGAACTGGTTTACTTTTGCTGGGAATGAAGTTCAATCTAATCAAATACATTTTACATGCATTTCTAAGTATAATATCTTTGAGAAAAAAAACCTGGCTTTTTGCATCTGCCATTCAAAATGCTGCCTGTTCAAAAGTATTTGTAAATCCCAGTATGTGATAATGGTATGTATGTTATGAAATAGCATCTTCGCAGATCTGCGAAGTTTTCAACTGATCTCTAGTTTTGGTGATAACTAATGTATTTTCCCTACTGTCCAGAATAAACCAAAATATTTATATTTATCTTTATTGAGGTCTCAAATCACAAATCAAGTACAATGTATAAACTTCATACTCAGACATTTGTCCTTTTAAAGCAGCATGATTTCATGTTGTCTAAAGAATTGTATTAATGTTTACATATTTAAGGATCACTGCCATAGAACACTGCCAAAATAAAAATGATAAGATTCCAATATGAGAATATAATATGAGAGAAGTTTGGTATAAAACCCCAAATAAGATATAACTAAATCTTAGCTTTTCAATCAAATCGTCTAGCACTTCTATCAACTTGAGTGTCATGACAATGCAACTTTTTCTTACATTTTATTTCCCCCAAAGCAAGTTGTTTTTGAAGTATGAAAAATCACTGATAGTAAGTGTTCTACAAGAGTAGCCTGCAGAGATCCTGATTTTGGTATGCATACTCAAGAGAAGCATGTAGAAAAACAATCTGGTAGAAGTCATATTGTGCACTGTTCCTATTCTTCAAGTACAAAATAATTGATGTCAGTGTTGCAGTAAAGCATATGAAGTATTTGTATTGAGGATATAAAGCATTTCTGTGCACAGTGTTATGCAATATGCTGCAGTACAGTGATAGCCTTGTGTGTCACAACACTGGTGCACACGACACACTAACAACTAGATAATGTAGTCACATGTCCTGTACATTATGTGACTTCACTCTTATGTGAAAATCACATTTGCTGTAAGCACTGGAATGTATAGTTTTTTCTCATTATCTTCATGTACACATTCAAACATGTATATAAGATGTTTCAGTCACAATGAAAACATGTGAGACATTATTAGCATAATTATGCAGCATTTCTTGACATAATTTTCACAACCGATTACATATTTATATCCCTGTAATACCATCCTTTCTCTAATTGAATCTCTGATATTAAATTCCATGGCTTGACAATCTTGGGTACTGCAACATGATAGGCAACAATCTTTGTTGCCACTTCCTTTGCTATTTAATATCAGTGCACTTTTATTAATTTATTTAAGGTTAATGGTATGACAGTGCAAGTAACAATTAGACAATCTTTGAATCCATTCTTATGGTCATTAAAAGGGACTTCCTGTATATAATGTATGCTGTTACAATTTAGATTTACACTATTCTGAACACTATTCCAGACAGACTCCCAAGAAGCAATGTACGTAGCACATGAAAATAACAAAAATGTAACTTTTTTCTGCACTGTGGTATTTCTTATTATGGTGAACAGGAGAAAAGGTATTTTACCCACAAAAACAATCAATGTGAAAATCATTCTGTCATGTGCAAACAGTTGTACATTTTGAAATAATGCCCACTACAAAAAAAACGTTTAGGTATCCATGTACAATTTCAAAGAGACACGGATACAGGTTTTTTCTCAAAGATCATACAGTAAATATAAAATGGCGTAATGGGTGGATAGTCCCCACTATAGGTGTTTTTCTGCAAACACTTTCACAATAAGTAATTCCTAAGAAGTACATAAGCACTCATGCCAAAACAAACGCTCTAAGCATGCAATCTAATAATCTACAGTCAAATTAACAACAAAGGGCCAACATTCAGTTGCCATCCTCACTTCCTCTTTGTATACCATACAATCATCCTCCAGCTCACAATGACCACATGACAAAACCACCACAGTAGGTGTGTTTGATTTAATTCACACAATTTGCCAGGTAGGTGGAGTTAACACTTCAGAACCAATGGCATGGTAGAAAAAGAGGAAACCCCCACCCACCTGGCACTGAAGGCAAACTAAATCATGCTTGGGCAATGCCAGTGGTCCACCTGTACTCATTCCTCAGGCACCTTGCTGTACATCCACAGGTCCGATGAGTCACCATGATACA
Source organism: Hypomesus transpacificus (assembly GCF_021917145.1). Lineage (NCBI taxonomy): Eukaryota > Metazoa > Chordata > Actinopteri > Osmeriformes > Osmeridae > Hypomesus > Hypomesus transpacificus. The sequence continues at coordinate 6,587,782 of NC_061069.1, forward strand.
GTAAGAAGGGACATTGATACCTAATGCTCCTTTTGTATGGAAAAGCAATAGCTCAAGAGGAGTATACGTTTCACACAGAAGACAGACAAGGAAGTTGGGGGGTGGGGGGAGAAACGTGTTTCTTATTCTTCCCCCTTCTCATGCCAGTACTGTGGGTGTGTTTGCTTATCCAGAGGCATTGATGTAAAGCTGACTCTGCAGGATATAGTCGATGACTGGTTGGCTCAGGTAGTCCACCACATGACCATCTCCATGCTGCAGAGCCAGTCTGCAGGAAAAAGGGGTGGGTGGAGGGAAGAGGTTGGAGGTCAGGTTTGATCAACTTGTTCTTCTATTCACATATACAGAAGTGCTCTATTTGGACCAAGATGTCCACATATTAAGAAACAGATGAATAATTATGCAATGGAGAAGTAGGAATCTTCATGCTAATTTGAAAAAAAATATACAAATCAACGCTTACCTGCTCTTGGTTGAACTGACGATGGACATGGGGTGGTTGATATCATCTTTTACCACAGTGATGTTATCCTGAAAATAAATATATTGTTTAAAACAAGCATTATCACAATAAGGAAACTTTTACACAGTAAAAGAGACATTAATGACATTTTAAAAATCTTATTATTATGCACTGACCTTGTACTTGCGGAGCACAGAGGAGTGGTTCATGATCCTCTCTGTGTCAACTCCATCTCGGGGCACGACAACAATGCCAAAATCCCCCACAATCACCTCCATCTGAGGATCATAACATAGAATACTGTAGCCCTCCTTCAGGTGTGTTGAGATACTTGTAATCTGAATAACAATATGAGTGATTTAGTCATGACTAAAACATCTATGTTTTGTATTCCATCAGTAATTTGATACCCAGTCCCTCTTTTCCTCTGACTACTTCAAGATATTTATAGGTAAACATACATAGGTCACAAAAATAAAGAAAAAATAAGAAAGCTAAAAGAAATTCATTTAACCGTGGGTGACACGAGAATGGTACTTTCTCAATTGTTCGGGAAGAGGAGGAGGAAAGTAGAGACAGGAAAGGCTGAATGAGTGGCCTTACATCACTGTCCTTCCACAGGCCAGGGATGCAGAAGGATTCTAGAAGATCACTGCCACACAGGAGCAAGATGCGCAACTCTGGACAGACAAGCAGTGAGGAAGACACCCAGTAAACAAACCAGTAAAAGGCTCATGGAGAGGAGAGGAAATGTCTAGCAACTAGAACATTATAAACAGGCTATAAAGGGAAGAAATACATGACTAAATACGGGATGTTATTACAAAATTATATTGAATTACATTTTAAGTAAGCTTCTGCTTCAGTAACATGAGACATGACAGACGAAATCAGTAATATGATCAGATTTCAGAATGAAACAGTCGGAGGACATCCAAACCTTTGCCAAGGCAAAGAGTATCCAGTACATAATTTGGATCTGATGGTTTTATCCCCTTATCACCCGACCACAATATTACATTTTCTCTGTTTGCAACAACAGCACAAGAAAAACAACACAAAAAACTCACCTATTTCTTCATATCGCATTGCAGTCCCAAGGTTGGCATTTTCATCTTCAGAAATAGAATTTAACTAAATGTTAGTAGTTGTCCGTGTTGTTGGTAGTATGCACACGCCTACCTAAGTGTCAGTTCTGGTATTCAGTTCTACTTACCCACAAAGGTGAATCGTTCAATGTGGGGGCGAACACAGCAGATCTTTCCAAAGTTCTCAGTCATCTTACCCCACAGCTTGACTAAACAGGTAAAAGTACAGCAATCTGAATGCATTTCTAAAACTAAAATACTGAATGAGAAAAATGTATTCACGGAGACAATATTAACCAGTACATGTGTTGTACTCGGTTACATTTTATTTGAATCAGCCTCAAAACGTATGAATAAGATGAACTAACAGTTAAAATATGTTATGCTTGTCTTAGCTTCAATGGAACCAAGCTGCATGAGTGCAAACTTAGAATGCAAGTTCCTGGTAATCAAAGGCATGGTTAATGCAACATTGAACATCTTAGTCTATCCAGGTCTGATGTTTCACGATGTCTGATGTTGCACCTTCCTTGTTTCTTACCAAAAATGCACATTGCAATTTTTTGTTGTTGTGATTTTTGATAAATGTGTAGTACACACTTACTGGCAGTAGGCTTGTTTGTATTGCTATGGTTTTGATAAATTGTTGCATTCTGATTCTGTGGCTGGCCAATCACTGGAGTTGAGGAGGGTGTGTTTACATTGGAGAGAATACATCCTGTGACTCTCTGTGGATGAAGGAAAAAACACCAGCTGTTTCAGATATAGGACTCTGCTTCTGTCTGCTAGCAAATTACATAGGTAGTCAATATCTTAATTAAACGATTCCCACATAAATGGTTTTATACAGGGGAGGTGATACTATAGTATTGTTGCCATGGTAACAACTGCTGGGTAGTACCTATAATAACGATTCATGTATAAGATATCAAAACAAAAATGGGTTAAATAGCTGGGCGTCTTCATAGTTGAAAAACTCAAATATGACATATACACCAAATATCTAGTTGGTCGAGCAATAATGACCATTTGCATACACTTGTAGCTTGGGAATCTTTCAAACTTGCACTCGGTGAACAGATCCACACCACTCAAGTCTACAATTAATGAAGACCAAAAAATGTGCTGCATGACCAACTGGTTAGTTTAATCTTAAGGCTTTTATACGGTGGCCCTGAAGTGCAAATGACACCCCCTAATATGAGTACATCCCCCAAATGAAAATACTCCCCCCCAATACGAGTCAACTCCCCCCAAATCGGATGACTTGTTCACCTCCCCCCAAAAATGAAAATACTCCCCCCCAATACGAGTCAACTCCCCCCAAATCGGATGACTTGTTCACCTCCCCCCAATACAAAAACGCGCTCCCCCCCCCCCAATACGAGTCAACTCCCCCCAAATCGGATGACTTGTTCACCTCCCCCCAATACAAAAACGCGCTCCCCCAAATGGAAAACGACATTACATTAACTCTGAACGGAAAGGGTAGGTACTACACTTTAGCGCTGATTGGATGCAGTAGGCTAACTAACAAGAAATAAGAAATTGATCAACAGAAGTACAAAATGCAATAGCCTGACAGAGTTACGTGCACCAGGACATTTATTTGGGTATCGAAGCATGTAGCATAGGCTATGTATGCAAAAGCATAAATTGCAGTGTTAAACGTAAACATCGATAGCCAAACAACGTAACTCTGTCATTATCATGAAATTAATCGTTTTGATTTGAAGGAAAAAGGAAACATTAATGTTTACAATTCAGAGTCATTACACTACTCTTTATTTTAATCAGGGTCATTCCTATGAAATAATCTTACATCTGCTGTTAACGTTTCACAATATAAGTAGCCTAGCCTATGCGCACGCTAAAAACGCAGTTGAAGGAATCAGGACTTTTCAGAAGAAAAAACTAATAGTCCACTACAGAAGAATGAAATGCCACAATGACAGAGTAACGTGGACCAGGATAGTTGTTTGGCTATCGATTTTTACATTTAACTCGAAATACTTTTGCCTAAGAAGCCTACTATTTGCTACATTCTTTGATAGCCAAACAAATGTTCTGGTGCACGTAACTCTGCCAGGCTATTGCATTTTGTACTTCTGTCGATCAATTTCTTATTTCTTGTTAGTTAGCCTACTGCATCCAATCAGCGCTAAAGTGTAGTACCTACCCTTTCCGTTCAGAGTTAATGTAATGTCGTTTTCCATTTGGGGGAGCGCGTTTTTGTATTGGGGGGAGGTGAACAAGTCATCCGATTTGGGGGGAGTTGACTCGTATTGGGGGGGGAGCGCGTTTTTGTATTGGGGGGAGGTGAACAAGTCATCCGATTTGGGGGGAGTTGACTCATATTGGGGGGAGTATTTTCATTTTTGGGGGGAGGTGAACAAGTCATCCGATTTGGGGGGAGTTGACTCGTATTGGGGGGGAGTATTTTCATTTGGGGGATGTACTCATATTAGGGGGTGTCATTTGCACTTCAGGGCCACTGTACTTTTACTTAGCTTTGAATTGCCTTTCCAAGTTTATATACAGGGAAGGTTATACTTGTGAGCGTATCAGTGTGAATTACTTTAATATCATTAATACACATTAAACTATTGTACAATAATTACATTTGTATTAAGAGAATTGCCTGTATCTCTGTCCTTGTTCAAATGTTGTAGTGTGACACTAAAGACCTTACCTTCATAAGGTCACGATGATGTTCCAGAACACTGCATGTAGTTTGCCATTTGTCCTGAAAGCACTCCCAAGGATCCACCCTGCATAAAATGGGAGAATAACAAGCTTAATATTTCTGTGTCTAGAAATGAACACCTCTTCAAGTGCCCCTTTACCCCAATTTCTTGAAGTTAGAAAAAACTATAATCTTGTGCTACTGTTCTCCCAAATTCAATCAAGTTCATCTGTTCATCAGTACTGGTGTTGGCTGCATGTTGGCTAGGTACAGTATGATATAGTTGTACTTTTGTTGATTGTGTATAAAACCAGTACTTGCTGCAGTGTTTAAAAAATAAACATTTCTAAAATGATTTGAGTAAAACGAGAAAATGTAATTAATACATGGTTACTGCATAGTTTCTCACCTAATCCAATCAGAGGACTGAACAGCCATCTGACACATGGTGAGGCGATGTTTGCTTGTGACCAGGCCCTATAAACACAATTAACAAATCTTTTAAGCACTTAGTCAGATGCCAGCATGTATATGTGTACAACATGGTCATGGAGTCTTAGCTCTTCATTTCCCCTCATTAAAATATATCTAACATAAAGTATGTCTGTGTAGACATACTTTATATTAGATATATTTTGATGACAGAAGTCAATGACTGTAGTAGCTGGGTTTAGATGTATATCTTTCAAGTGATAAAAATGCATTCAAATGGTCTCAAACTATCTACCTCAGTAAGCTTTTAAAATAGTTATCTTACACCAAATTTACCCTTGATCCAATCAATGTTTATTTGCCTGACTGGAAGAAAATCTATTTCAAGTGTTGAAAATTCATGATCTGACTGAAAAAATGCTGCTCGAACATTTATTATTCATGTGTTCTCTGTTTCTGTTGCGAGAGAGAAAGAAAAACTAGGACAAGCTTTAAATTAATTTCAGAGATGACTCAGGCGACTGGATGAAGATTGTACCAGAGATGGCTTCCACAATATGGGTGTTGCATTAGTGCGTGTATGAACAGGGCCACACAAACTGGTCAATCCTTTGTGGAAATGAGGACCATTTATGGCTTTGCTATGTTTGCCCTCTGATTGGTAGTCCCAGACGTTGCTGTTTGAGGCACAGTCAGTGGCACAGCCTTAATGCGCCTCAAGCAGTGCCTTAATGTTTTTCCTTTAATGATTTTGACTCAACAGATGTACAAATCCACATATTTTTGACCCTAAAAAGAGCCCAATAGAATGTTCAGTGAGGAAACACTTCTTAGTTCTTAACCACTGGTTAGGTAAACAAACCCATTAAAAAAATTCATGGTATAGGACCATTTCAAACATTCATAAGCAATTCAAACAATAAACTCTTACCGGTTTGCCATAGGAGTCATGTACAGGTGAGATGATGCCCCCGATCACAATGAAACGGCCTGTTTTGTGCAGATATTCTCTAGCTTTTTCTGAAAAACAGTGCAAGAGTTTTTTTTTAATTCCAAACTTAAGTTAAACTTTTAGGCAGTATTAACTGACAGTAATTACGCTTTTCTGTTTCAAGTTGATTGATGAAGGCTTTTTGTTCAAACTCCAGGGCATCTATTCATCTATACACAAATGGGTTTGTGCTTGGGCCCCCATTTTGTGGAGAGAAACCCGAACATGTAAATCAAAGCATGTTTGTTCCATGTTTTTCAAGTCGCAGAGCAAGAGAGATAAAACTTTTTCTTGGATTTTAGGATGTAAGACCTATCCAGAAACTCATAAACCATTGACAATTTTACAGAGTGTACAGAGGAACCCAGTACCTATAAATTCTCTAAAGAGAGGGATGCCACGAAAATCAATCTCTTACATCCAGAAAGCCAATAATCATGCATCCTAACGAGATTGAAATTGTGTTACATGGTGGTTAACAAACAATAAATTATTCAGACAAACAATAAACAACAGATATCAAATAAAAAATCTCTCTATATTATGACAAGGCATCTTGACTGTGTTGACCTAGATGCAAGAAAACATGAAATATGTCACGTGAAAAGGTGGTTGGAAAAAGTAGGCCACTGAAACATAAAGGCTCTTCACTGTCTCATAATATTCCAAGTTTTCCTATCTGCTGCATTTCACTCACTTAGTTTCCTGTGCCTTATATTAAACTGCATTCTGATTGTAAATAGCATACACTTACAAGTGCAATGTTATAGGATAGCGTGCACTATTCCACCATACTGATTTTGTACCACAATCACATTTTAAATCAACTTTGGATCGGCATGTAGTGTATAACTGGTGTTAACAAATGATACACTTAATAACGTAGATGGTCAATGTTTGCGGCAATAGTTTTGTAAACATTGGTAAATAATTACAAATGCTTGTATTTATATTGTATTTCCAATGTCATCAACTTGATGAAGATAATATCTGAAAGTGAGTGTTGAATAAAAAGAGTAAGATAAATATATCCAATTAATAGTGGTATTGGATCAAGACTCTAATTGGTGAAAACCACTTAAAAAACCATCAACATGAATATAGCCCTTGGATAGTTTTTCGAGTTGAAAATAGCAGACACACGCATAATCCTAAAAAGCAATTTGCGTCTGACGCAAGACTAAATTCGTAAAACGCAATCCATGAAAGTGGCCTATTTATTTGGAATTCTGACGTTTCTCTGATGGAATGATCTTGTAGTTTGACATTATTCCAGGAACAGGGTGGCATCCTATGGTTTAGGCTACTTAATTTTGTGTGACGCAGAACATTCAACAAAAGAACCTAGGCCTCCTCAAAAGGGCGCATGTAGCCTACCCACTACATGATCAATCTTGTATAATAAACATTTAGTGTATTTAGCCTTTACATTTATTCAAGAAGAAACACTTTGTTTAATTCACTCCCTGTCTTCATAAGCCATGATCGGCCTATGCAGCAGAGTTATTTTAATGTGCGCTGAAACGAATGAGCCTACAAGTAGTCGTTGATTCAACCAAATAAAAACGAGTTAACTTGCCCACTGTTAATTGTCAAATGATAACAAAGATCATCTTAATTTAGTTTCATTCATATTTTCGTCTCTGAGGCCGTTGCCCATTTCAGCACCCACCTCTTGGACAGCGATTCCAAGTCTACGCCGAACATAACACCATGCGATAAAAACATATAGGCTATAGCCTAGGCTATATATTTTTTAAGAGATTTGGCCAACTAAATTTATTTCTGGTTAAAGAACAACCTGCTGCCAACAGACTGATCATAAAAAACATCTGGTAGGCTACCTTCTTACCTTGTACAAAGTAAGAACGGAATTTTTCTTACCAAACATATGAATGTGTCCTTTAGTGATGGGGTTAAAACTTCCACACGAAAGCAAAATAACGTGGGTTTTCGTGTTCTCGGTCATTATAACTTTGTCTTCGTCTATTTTCCTAAAACTGATTGGTTTTCCTTTGTTTTGCTGTTAGCAACCGCAGTGAGAGGCGAGGTTCATTTAGCTGCGGCAGTGTCCTCTCTAGAAGATGGAGCGTCAGTGCACTCTCCGTTTTAAAGACGCAGGACCAAAGGGCATCAGGAATGAAAATCACAACGCTCATAATTTTTGCATTTTAAATAGGCTTATAGAATAAAATACGGGGCACCACACATCCATGGCGTTGAGAAACACATAGCCTACCAATAAAATGTTTTTTTAATCCTTCGACTGTTGACAATTTTAATAAGGCTTTTTATTGAGTTGGGGTAGTCGCTTTTTAGGAGACAATTGTTTTCAGAATTTAGTGCATGGCAACAGAGATTAGAGATTGCAATTAGGCTATGTCCAATAATTGTAAAAAAAAATAATATATATATATATAATTTGGCATAGTTTCTAAATTGTTTAGTTATCAGTCAAATATTCATATAAAGGGGTTGATTTAGTTGTGGTGCAGATGGCCTAATTGATCACTGACATTATCTTACAATCATCATAACAAACACACCTTGATAAATTGGGAAATCAGTCAAAGCACAAGTAGCTGAAGTTTAGGTGCAGTTCTTCCATCTCCACATCAGTTTCCTTTCAAGGAGCCCGGGCCATTGGTCTGTATCTACACACAGACATCACAACATAACCACAACATAAAGTTGCACATATGCCTATTGACTCCTAAACTCGGCATTAGGCCTACCAGTTTATTGACTGAACTGAGTCTGGATGAAAAGGATATTATTTGTTGTGATTTGCCTTTCCTTGTCTACTGGCAAAGCCAATGTGACGCCAAACCACCCTCCCCTCTTGTCTGTTTTGGATGGCATGTTGCAAGCTATTTGGACTGGTTGCTTTGCTAAATGAAACTGAGAGGAACAATATGGCGCCGGGAGTAGCTCTTGCTTCTGGACCAGTCGTTGTCTAAAAGACCGGCGATCGGGCAGGATGAACCTCTGCGCCCAATATTTACGGTACATTTATGAAATAATGTTTTCGGTACAATTCAAATGCTGTATTTGAGATATCCAGCTGAAACATAAACTCTATTTGTGGCATCACTAAAGCCAGGGGAAACTGGTTCCTTTTCGCTAGCTAGCAAACTAGAAACACACCGGTGGTGCTAGCGGTAGCTCTAGAGCTAACAACAACATAATGAAACGGGCTTTGTGTGTTGCTAATCAATGTTGGCTCTGAAAATAAACATATGTAGCTAATAGTCCGATACCATGCACTAGCTAGTTCTTAGCTTATTATAATAATGTTTTCCTTAGCTGCCACTAGCAAGGAACTACTACTAGTTACTAGGCTAACCTACATGTAACTGGCTAGCGCGCTACATTTAAAATCCAGCGTAACTAGCTAGCTTGTAAAACCCAGGCGCCTTACCATAATCTTAACGTTAGGTATCTAGTCTAACAGTAGCTTGTTCAATTTTCAACAGATCCATTTCCAGTGTTCCGTTGAAGCTAGGCACTAATATTGCAATTGGAAGGCAGCTTGTCCATTTGAAGCTAGTGCTATCTTGCTTCTAATGAGTGAACACACTGGTTAGCCTAACATCAACCTTTTCAACTAGGTTGCTAGCAACATAGCTTGCTGCTGCCCAGCTAACACAACAACATGCATAGGTACTATAGGCCGTAGTTGATGCTAACGTTTCTCTCTAAATAGCTACCATAGCTTTATTCATTGTTGATTTTCGCGCAATTGTGATGTATGGGGGTCCAGCTGAACTTGCTATCTACACTATCAATGATTATAATTACGTACTTTGCTGGTATTTATCTAACTACCATTTTAAACATCTAGCCTAGTGCTAGTCATTGACTCATGTTAGCCATTGAAGTTAGCTTGCTAGGCTTTCTTTATTGAAAAGCTAGAAGGATAGCTGAAAATATCCGGTTTTACCATCAAGTAATTCACTTGACAGATAGATGGCTGACGTTTACTCCATGCTCTTCAACAGTTCCTCAGTGTAAACTGTACTGTATTGTGTCAGCTAAACGCGCAAGCAGTGTTAGCATCCCGTCGTCAGGTCGTATACATGATCCCTTTTAAGGAAAACAGTATTGTAGTTAGTCTATTATTATACTTTCATGGTGCCATTTGGTATCATTTGTGTTACTGATTTTATTTGCATTCCGTTCAAGGTAAACAGTATTGACTGGTGTATTTCCTTGTAAACAGTAACCAGGCAAAATGTGGAATAGGCAATTATAATAATGATCGAAACATTGTAGTTTATAATGCTGCGTGACAGGGTTAACAGCAGAAGAGAGTAGCTGTTTCATAACTGGACAACAAGAAAGAAAAAGTAACTCATATTTTGCTCCCAGGATTGTTTCTCATCCTAAGCAGTACATTTCAGATATCGAATTGGCCATTGAATGTGAATGTTACAATTTTGTCCTCTTTGTTTTGAGCAGGCAGGCAGAGGCCCTGAAGGCTGACATGACAGGTATGTGTGTGAATGTCTCCTATTGCACCTTTTGTATGGTTCATATACACTTATATTTAATCTCTCTGTCTCTGTGTAACAATGGGCTGTGGCCCCTGTTGCAATTATAGACATTCTTTACACAACAGACAATTACGAAAGCCTGTGTTTCCTATTATTTCCAGATTCTAAGCTTGGTGCTGCAGAGGTCTGGACTTCAAGGCAGGCCCTTCAGGATTTGTACCAGAAGATGCTGGTGACTGACCTGGAGTATGCTTTGGACAAAAAAGTGGAGCAAGATCTGTAAGTCACCCACAACTTTGTATTAGTTTATGAGCTCCTTGCTTTTTTTTAAATGCAAGAATTGTTTATTGTTTCAAGGTCACATCAATTTATTTTGTGAGGTTTGTTTGTGATTAATATCTAATACTTTTAAGTTAAACATGAAAGTTATTACAATGTTGTATATTAGCAAACCATCACTAGTCCAGCAGATGTTTTCTCATGTCAGTTTGACCTTCAAGAATTTTATTGATTATCACATATAATTTTTCAGTTGGAACCATGCTTTTAAGAATCAAATAACAACACTACAGAGTCAAGCCAAGAACAGAGCCAATCCTAATAGAAGTGAAGTGCAGGCCAACCTGTCTCTCTTTCTTGAGGCTGCTAGTGGATTCTATACACAGGTGAGTTGCTACATGATTGCCTGTTGTTTATGCTTATGGTTTTCTCATGGTCAATTAAAATGTACCATAACAGTATTTGTTACGAATGTCGGTGTCAGCATCATGATCCATCACACTGAACTTTCACATTAATCAAGTCCCTTTTCATAAAATGCTTTATATGGTACATTATAATGTCATTGTACAACTATATTACATTATTGTTGTATGATAGAATTGTAGAAAACAGCAAAGCATAATTAACACACATCTCTCTTTAGCTATTACAGGAGCTGTGTACTGTGTTTAATGTGGACTTGCCTAGTCGTGTGAAGTCATCTCAGCTTGGAATTATCAGCAATAAACAACCCAACACCAGCGGCATTGTAAAACCCCAACCCAGTTCTTGCTCTTACATCTGCCAGCATTGTCTTGTCCACCTTGGAGACATTGGTGAGGACTGAGTCACTGTTAGTGTTGGTTATGCGCCCTAACCATGCTATAAAGGATTAGGCCATACTAATTGCTTTCATTTTCTCATAGCACGATATCGTAACCAAACCAGCCAAGCAGAGTCATATTACAGACATGCAGCTCAACTCGTTCCCTCAAATGGTGAGTATAGTCCTCTGTGTAGAACCAGAGCTCAACATTACACATTTAACTATAACATAACTATTTAACTGTACAAGTCAACTGGCGTTAACTTATTTTCTATCATCTTCTCCGTTGTCACAGGTCAGCCTTACAATCAGCTGGCCATCCTGGCTTCATCCAAAGGGGACCACCTCACTACTATCTTCTACTACTGCAGGAGCATTGCAGTCAAGTTCCCCTTCCCTGCAGCTTCCACCAACTTGCAGAAAGCCCTATCTAAAGCCTTGGAAAGGTATGATTGAGCCCTTTATTGCAGCTTCCTGGAGTGTTTTTTAATGGGTACCGAGCGGTATTGCTAAGGCTGTTGACAGCAGTGTTTTTGTTTGAAGTTGAATGATGCAACTTTTTTGGGAGTTAGGAAAACTAAGAGCGGCACAGTTTAATTGGCTGTTTATAGAAGCCAACTGTGGTGGTGGCACCCAACTGGGCCCACATCGTTTAGGATTTTGTCTCCAGACTTGCTAGACCCGTGTGTCTGTTCCTTAGCCGCGATGAGGTGAAAACCAAGTGGAGCGTATCGGATTTCATCAAGGCCTTTATCAAGTTCCACGGTCACGTCTACCTGAGCAAGAGTCTGGAGAAGCTCAACAATCTGAGGGAGAAGTTGGAGGAACAGTTTCAGGTAAAGCATTTATAGCAGCTAATTTTCAGATGTTGCAGGCTGTAAAAAATGAATAAAAAGCAGCATACCTTTCCCATGCATATTTGTATTGAGAAATCAAAGCTGGTACTACCTGTGTGGTTAAGTTACTTGGACAGGCACTTTTATTATTCCATACCATAACCCGCCAGACTGTTATGTTGGCCTTGTGTGTTTTGAGTCAGTGAACATCACAAGCTGTTCACACTCGAAGCTGAGGACTCCTTTGCTTATCCAGCCATCCATGGTCATTTTCGTTTGCAGAAGCTGATTCTTCAAAAGGCCTTCAGCTCCCAACAGCTGGTCCACATCACAGTCATCAACCTGTTTGAACTGCACCACCTGAGAGACCTAGCCAACGAAGGGGACGACCAGACCTACACTTCCGACGAGCAGATCAGTTGGTTCCAGCTCCTTGGTCTTTTCAGTATGTATACTATTCTAGATAATTCATACGTCTAGATATTACACTATTGGTATAACAGTAGGGATTGATAACCTGTGAGTGTGAATTGTTTAGTGCTCAATATTCTGGTGTCTTAGAAGCTAGCCTGGCTAGTTGAAGGGAGTGTTGACCTTAATATGCCCCTGTTCCTTTCTTTACAGTGTCCTTTCTGGGTGTCATGTGTAGCCGAGCCTTGCTGAACAAGAACAAAGAGGAAATTATGGGAGAGTGTCCACTGCCAGCCATAAAGGTGTCCCTGGACTGGCTCAAACTACGTCCAAGCGTTTTTCATGACAGTGCGGTGGACAAAAGGCAGTAGTAAGTGTTTTCTCTACCTAATCTGTCCACATCTGGCCTCCAGGTGTCATGTTTTAGCTTCTCATCTGCTTGTTGCAATGTTGTTCAATGTGGATCTTTGTATGTGATTAATTAGATTTTCTTTACTGATACTTTTTTTTTAACATGTATCTATTCTTGTCCTAGTGTCTGGCCATGGCTGGTGTCAATTCTGAACAGTTTCCAACCTCAGGAGGACGATGTGTCCTGCGCTTCAGGTAATATGAATACAAGATCAGCTCTACAATTCTATCTAGAGCAATTTCATGTGTTACAATTAAGCATAAGTAGTGTACGTTTGGCTGTCCATTTTAATCTATTGATAGAAGATGTAATTTTTTTTTAATCAATTACAATTAATTTTCTTTCATTATGGCACCTTTGTAAAAAAAAAAAAATAGAAGATGAATCCTTAAATGTCCTTTTTCTGCTGCTCTCTGAACTCTGCTTCACCATCTTTCTTTCAGTGACTCCACTCCCAGAGGAGTTTGAGCTGCAGGGTTTCCTGGCCCTGAGGCCAGCTCTACGGTGAGTTCTCATAGGGTGTTTATTGTATAGACTTATGTTGTTTAGTAGAAATGTACTTGCTTGTCACCTTTTGTGTTGACTTTACTTAGCTTCTTAATAAAAAAAAAAAATATATATATATATTTCAGGACTCAGGATTTCACCAAGGGGCACCAGGGCATAGCTGTCGACAAAGATGGACTGCCAGTCCAAGCCAGGCACCAGAGGCTCATCTGCCTGGGGAAGTGGGTGGCTGACAATTATCCTGGGTGAGTCCACCTCCGCCACCCCCTCTCGATTATACAAGATTTGTTATAAATTACCCTGCACGTTATCAAAAAGACTTTTCATATTACTCATAGCAGGTGTTTGTATCAAAACGAAAGTCTGTTTGACCAGGCCTGCTTTGTGATTTCTACAGACTGATCCAGTGCAGGGCGAGCGACGGCCTGCTCATCTTCATAACTGATATCCCAGAGCTTGCAATCGAGGAGCCCCAGGAGAAGGACGTGCCTGTCCTCCAGGAGTCCTCAAACGGTGAACAGACCCCCAACGATGGAAACACAGGCCTCAAGTCGGTGCTGTCCATGGGCAAGAACCCCAGCAGCAGTCTGGAGAGTGGAGAGAGGCCAGTGGTGACCTTTAAGGAGAACATCAAGCCCAGGGAGCAGACCAGGGATCCCACCCGCAACCACCAATCGAAGGAAGGAGTGAAAGAGCGGCGGGACTTCAGCAAGGGTAATGGAGCCCCTGGGAAAGGAGAACCGAAGCGCGATGGCAAGAGGAAGAGCGAGGTAAAGAAAAACTGTCACGAGAAAGCTGTGGATGCAGGGAAACAGGTAGGCAGGAGGCAGTTGTTGTTGTTACGGTTACCTTGTTTGTTGAAACAAAGCATGAAGAGCTGTCAAAGAAAATGGTTCTTGTGTGTTTATCATAGGGCTGCTTGCTACATTTCAAATGAGGGTACTATATAACAAGGAAAACAAAACAATATGTGTTTTGACTAACTTGCGGTGAACTTGAGTCTTTCATAAAACCCAATTGTGTGTGTGTGTATTTGAAGGTTAAAGCTCAGCCTGAAATGAGAAAGACCCCTGTGTCTGAGGCCAGGAAGACACCAGTCACCCAGACCCAGACCACCTGCTCCTCTCAGTTGATCCCCATCCACCACCCTGGGGCCTTTCCTCCCCTGCCTAGCCGGCCAGGTACTACATACATGCTCATGTACACTGTTTTTCCCCTAAACCTGATTTTATTTTATAATAATGTTTCAAAGTCGCTTTTTTTGTGGGTGCTTATTTCAGTTCTGCTTCCATCCCAGGGTTTCCTCCCCCCGCCTATGTGATCCCTCCTACTGTGGCATTCTCCATGAACCCCGGCTTTGCCTTCTCCACCGGCGTGTCCGTCCAAGGGCCCTACCTCCAAGCCGCTGCTCACTCGCAGGCTGGCACCCAGGTTCAGGCTGGAAAGCCGTCACACATTCCCTACAGTCAGCAGAGGCCCTCAGGACCAGGACCAGGCCAGGGGCCCACAGGACCAGGGCCCATGAACCAGGGCCAGCAGCCCCAGGGCCAGCCACAGTCTCAGCAGACCCTGCCACAGTCTGTCCAGGTCCAGGCCATGGCCCAGCAGCAGTCTCCTACCAAGCCTGTACAGCCAGTACAGCTTGGGAAGAGCCCCCCTCACCATCCTGGGATGCAGCAGGTATTTGTCTATTGTGGTGGAATGGTTACCTTAGTACCTGATGATGTAATTACTTTCTGTAGATTTCCTAAATGGCACATTGAGAAAGCAATTGGAAGTATTAGCTCAGTTGTGATGTTTGCGCTTCCTTTAAGGGTTTTAGTTCCCCATGGACAAATGGAGGCCTGTTAGAAAAGTGTCTGATTTCTCCTCCTCACCTAACCAGTACATGCAGGTGTCGGAGCAAGCAGGCCAGATGTGGAGCCAGCACCAGGCCCAGTCCGCCATGCAGAAGATGCCCATGCAGATGCCCGTAAAGCAGTCCCAACAGCAGCCATACTACATGCCCCCCCAGGACCCCCTTAAGCTCTTTGAGCACCAGCTCCAGTCTGTGCCCATGCAGCCACCACAATCATCTCAGCAACAACAACATCAGCAGCAGCCCACCATGGACAAGAAGATGAAATACCCTGATGTGAAAATGCAGGATTTCTACTGGGAACCTCCTTATCGTATGGGAGATAACAGGTCCATGATGGGGGAGCGCATGGGGGCCAAGAGGCCGCCTGTGGGCTTCTGCCCAGATCATGAGAACATGTCCAGGGGTCCACCATTTGAGGTGAGTGGGCTACTCCAGAATAGCTATTTTATAAGTGAATCACACTGAACTTTATGGGTGGTTTTGTTTCTCGATGGCGTGTAGGGTTCTTCGCCTGATGCACTTCATAAATGTTTTTCAGATTTCTTTTTCCTCTTGTTTTTGCTAACATTTCTGTTGCTGAGGGACTTGAAGGAACTTGATGAAATATGATGTAGTTTGAGCAAAGTATATATATGATATAAAAAAAATATCTATATTATTTGGGTTGTTGTTTTTTACAATAACTAATTACTACCAACAGTTTGCAGACATTTGAACCATATGAAATATATTGGGCCATTATGAGGCTTTTGTAGACTTAGGGATCTTGTGCTGCGAGTGTAATCCTGGGCCAGTATTTATTGAGCATTTGAGTAATGCACATTTTAATTTAAAAGGCACATCTTATTAGAAGGATATGCTGACTTAAATTGGAATTGATCAATACAGCTTTAACATATCTGTCACATCTGTGTCAGTAGTCCTTCGACTTTGGACTGACCTGATGTGGACTCTTATTCAAACCACTATGGCTCATCCATGTGTCTTCTGGAAACAAACCAGACCCTTTCCTTTGAGCTACCATGTACATGCTTCCCTTTATTCTTAAGCCTAAAGGCCCTTGCACACTGAGTGCGAAATTTTTGTATGCATTTTTTTCTGCAATCGTCAGCCTCAAAATTCGGTGGCTCTGAATTGCCAAAAAAGCTATCAAATACTGGACCGCAGAAAATCAAACTCTTTTTTTGATGGACGAAAGTTTTGGAGGCAGTGTGTTAGCGCGATTGACATAACGTGAGGTTGTATTTATTTTTTTACGTGCGAACATTTCGGCGAATTTCGGACCCAGTGTGCAAAGGGCCTTAACTATCACTCTGCCAACCTTTATCTTACTGGCTTTCCTTCTTTCTGTCTTTTGTTTTTCCCCTCCCCTCTTTTTTTCTTTTCTTTTTGCTTCGTCTCTCACTAGGACAACAAGAGCTCGCCTCTTCTACCTCCTGACCTGTTAAAAAGTCTAGCAGATTTTGAGGAGGAGGAAGAGCTGGTCTTTACTAAGCCTCATGATTTCTACCAGGCCTTGGCCGGTCCTCTTAGCACTGCTCCAGGACGAAACATATTTGTATGTAGTCTTCATCCTCAACCCTCCAGGCCTGAAGCCACAATCTGTAGTTGTGTGTTTTCGCCTGAAAGTACTGTAGGTCGGTCTTAGTTTCAAACTGAGCTGACGTTATAAATGCCGGTGAATCATTTGCAATTGGATGTGAACCATTGTTTCATTCTTTTCTGTCACTCAAATTGCAAACTTGTTTCAAATTGAGGAACCCAATATCAGATTTATTATACCAGATTGTGGCTTTCACAGCATGCAAAAATCATATTTTGTGTACCATGAAAGCAGCTTTCATCAAGTCAGCAAAATTATGATGTTAACTTATATTAATACTTTAATATTTTAAAGAAGAGTGAAATGCTTTGGAGCAGCATCAGCCTCTTTCAAAATGTGTTCCTATTATTTTAATTTCACTAACGGGATGTCAAATACACAAAGTCTAGTTAATATTTATTTGCCACCACTAGTTTTTCTAAAGATTGATTGGTTTGACTTTTTAAATACCATTGTGGGTAGAAACTTGATGAACACTTGAATAGATGCAACACTTGAATTTAATAGATTGTCATCTGCTCATCTGTCAATTGGATAAAGTATGCAGGTCATTTTGTTCACAAATCATATAACATGAATGTAATATCGCATTCTATACTTCCTAATTATTTTCTGCAGTTGCCAAACCAGTTACGAATGGAGAGTGCACCTGAGGTTATCAACCAGTCATCTTCCCGTTTGCCCTTATCTGGATTCCCAATCCAGGTCAGTTATCAGGGGAAGTTCATTTTTCAAAGACCTTCCTCAAGACTTGTTTTGACGTCTGAAGAAAATATCGTCGGCATCTGAGATTCACCAGTCATGTTCTCTATAAAAGGCTTTTGTAGGCTGACTTGTTTAGGCTGAAAGTACAAGGGACGGGAGTTGGCAGTTGGAGTATTGTGACTTTAAGCTCCTTATGTTTTATTTTTAGGAGAGTTCTTATCAAAACAACAGCATCTTCAGCCAGGCTTATGGGAAAAACATGGCCCCCAACCCCAAACCTGATAATCCCATGATGCACCAGGAGCCCTCTCTTTACTCCCTGTTTGAAGGAACTCCCTGGTCCCCGTCTCTCCCAGCCAGCTCAGGTACGCACCTCTCTCCTCCTCCTTGTTGCCCTCAATCAAATAAGAAACATATCCTTATCCAATCCTTACCTGTTTGCCACAAATGGCAGTTTACACTAGTAAGTAAGCACATTTTAATTTCAAAAGCGTCTTTCAAACAAAAGTTACAATTGCTATACAATGAAGGCACGTGAAAAATGTATAGAAATAAAATGACTGAAATAAGACTGCTTTAGGAATTGACATGACAAATCATGACTTGGCAGTGCAGTATTCTCTTTGGCCTTTGGTTAATTACATTTATACTTATTCATGTCTCCCATGATAGACCACTCAACACCAGCAAGCCAGTCCCCCCACTCATCCAACCCAAGCAGTTTACCCTCCTCTCCGCCCACACACAACCATGGCTCCATGCCTTTCTCTAACTTCGGCCCCATAGGGACCCCTGATAGCAGGGACAGGAGAATGGTCGACCGATGGAAGGTGGAAAAGACCGGTGAGTCCTTCTCTGAATCCTAAAATCTGTTGTCTTGTTTGTGCTGTCTCACTAATTCCTTAGTTGAGTTCAATAAGTACGAACATGTTCATATTGACACATTTTTCAAAACTGTATTACTCACTTTTTACCTCATTAATCCAAGTTGAATTCAACGTTACTCTGGTAGTCCATCTACTACATATCTCTGTGAAGATTTGTCTTGACCTCTGCTCTGTCTCAACATACGAAAAGGATGTTGCATGATAATGAGTGTCTCTTGTCTCGTTTGCCAGGAACAGTCAGTGGGTTCGGTCTGGACTACTTGCCAGCCGCGGCGTCATCGGCAACCTCTGAAAACAGCTGGCATCAGGGTGGCGGGCCCAGCAGCTCTTGGGCTGCCCAGGAGACGCCCATGGAGGACTCTTCCGCCGTGCTGCTGGACAGTCTGAAGGTACTAAACCCCCCCCCCCCCCCCCTCCCCCCCACATCAAACTGAAAGTTTACGAGGGTGAACCTTTCATTGTACAATTTCGCCTTGTCTTTGGAACTTTCTGCATCTTTTTGTTCCCCCAGAGTCAGTTTTGTGGCAGATAGATAAAGGCAGATGTTCGTTCCGTGTTATGCACAGTTCTGTTGTGTGTGTGTGTGTGTGTGTGTGTTTCAGGACAGTTGTAGCCGTGTTGTTAACATTCTCCCATTTTCCTCAGTCCATCTGGTCCAGCTCCATGATGCAACCGGGGCCCTCGGCTCTGGAGCAGCTCCTCATGCAGCAGAAGCAGAAGCAGCAGAGGGGCCACGGAACCATGAACCCGCCACACTGAAGGGCCTCAAGTAGAAGCACTTGTGTCAAGAAGAGTACGTTAAAAAGAAAGGAGAAGTTTAAAAAAAAACAAGCTCCAATCGGAATTACCGGCATATGGAGGCTGGGGAAGGCGAACGATCCAACCAAGGCTCAAACTCCCCCCCTCGGCTGACGAGGAACGGTGCAGCCCTGTCCCCTCTCTCTCTGTGCCTCAACAAGGCAAGGAGAGCGTGCGAGCACCTCCCACACAGCGCTGCTGAGCACGAAGCTACTGCTGGGCACACTCGCAGGATCTTTAACATTGAGGAAACTGAAAAACCCATCGGACTGCCGCCACCACCACGCCTCCTGTGGGACAACGTCATCTTCCATCTCACACTGGGTCTCTCTGGTGTCTCCAGATTTCCTCTTTCGCTGCTCTCGGTGTGGATATACCGGTCTTTGTCTTGATTTTTCCCTACCGTACAAGAGAGCAGAGGGTTGTGTGGTGGGTTGTTTCGGGTGGGCAAGGTGGGCCTATAAGGGCAGACGTGGTGAAAAAGAAAGACTGATCTTTCCGATCTCTCGATTCATTTTCTTTATCTCCGAGGAGGACGAGGGGCTCTTTGTAGCAGAGTTACGAATGAAGGAATGAAGGAGTTGTCATGGAGTTGGTAGAAAAGTGTGTGTGTGGGGGGGGAAAGTGTGCCTCTCATTTACTGTGCACAGAAGCGTTTTGGAAGCAAATTATGCTATGGAAGCAATTTCCAGGAGTGCTGAATTGGACTGCGGATTGCTTGTAAATGTTTCATTAGGATATGGTTTATTTCCAGGTCAGTTGAGCGTGGGAATGTCAACCCAGCAGGAAGAGGAAACAAACGGGGATGAGGACTAGATTTAGGGATAGTACAATTAGCTGCAATAGAGATTGCAATTACTAGAATACTGTATTTTGTGATTTGTTCGTAGCTGTTTTAGCTTCATAAAATATCTGGTAAATATGTCCAGTAGTTTGCATACCGGGGAAAGTCTTTATATTTATATGTTCCCTTCCTCCATCTTGCCCTCTTCTGCCCTTGCTTCCTACTTTCACCCATCTTTCTTTGAGTAAAGTGTAACTCGCTAGCTTACCTGCATAATTGTTTCTTTTGTTAATGTCCTGCCTTTTTTAATAGTTTTAAGCAGCTTTATTGGCTCTCTTTGTGCCTGGTCAGTGTTGTTTTATAATTACTATCATGGTTGGCACTGTCATGAAATGGTAAAACTAGCAAAATGGGGTCCAGCAACGCTGCTGGTTCAGCAATATGGGGCACAAGCCTGACGAGCCAGTTTACCTGGGCTGGTAGAGATGGAGGGCAGAGGACAGGTGAGACTCCAAATGAGCTTGGACTTGGTTCGAGAATGTTATCTGGCAACCTCTTTGAAACCACTTGTATAATGACAACAGTTGACAATAGCATCAGAAAAGACACGTCTTCGTCCTCCGTGATAGTGGTTCTTACTGTTGTAGACCCTGAAAAGTTGACTGGGCTTTAGTTGTAGCTCGACTCTACTAACCTGTGACTAACTGATCTTGCTGTTTGGATGTGAAGATTTTTCACCGACAACCAATCCGTTATCTGTAACTTTCACTGTTATTTCACCATTGTGACACTTAAAGCAGGTGACTCACTGATTCGAGTAAAATGCTGATGCTCTTAGTGACAATCGGTAGACCAAGAGGCTCTCCAGATTCCTGGGTAGAGGCACAGCTGTACACTTTCCGTTAAGGAGAGAACTCACTATTGGATAGGGTTAGAAATATAATTATATACAGTAGTTACATCTTTATGGTTTAGGCAGCGGAAAA
Source organism: Hypomesus transpacificus (assembly GCF_021917145.1). NCBI lineage: Eukaryota > Metazoa > Chordata > Actinopteri > Osmeriformes > Osmeridae > Hypomesus > Hypomesus transpacificus. The sequence continues at coordinate 6,608,815 of NC_061069.1, forward strand.
GTCATTTCTCATCTAAAGGGTTTACACACAAGATCGAATATCTTGTATGAGGGGAAAGCGTGTTTTTATTTTCATGTAGAGAACATCTTATCAATGCCAACTTCAAATGATGTCTATTTTCTGTGTGATTGTGCTTTTCTTGTTGCATTAAAATGTATTTAAAAAAGGAAAAAATATAAATACACTGGACTGAATGTTGGGACGAATTTGGCCAGAAGCTGAAAAAAAACATCAACATTTCAGGGGAGCTCTGCTGGAACAAAATTGGCTTTGTTTTTCCCTTTTGGATTTGATCATTGTAAAGGGTTATTATGACTGTGTCTAATGGTTCTTAAGTTAAATAGAATACAAACGGATGATGAAGAGGAACCTTACTATTCGAGCAGTAACTACATTCCATTCTATATCCTGTGGGATACGTGAAATAATAGGATGACAGCAGTGATAGTTCCCCTGTGCGGTTGACCAACATCGAGCACTGAGCCCTACTTCAAGTTCATTATTAAGGAGAGAATCACTTCAAACTCTGCATGAGGATTTGGCAGTTAGAAGGCTCCAGAGGTTGTTGGGAATGTTTTGCCCTGTTACTTATGTCAGAGCATTTTGATATTGTTGGAGGGAATGTTGTTCATTCAGAGCTGGGCTTGTGTTCTGAGCTTTTGTGTTTTGTCTTTTTGTAGACATTCAGAAACGGTGGAATCAGCTATGCCTTTAATAAAGTAAACCATGTCTCCCTATTGCTGAGTTACCCTTTTTTAAAGAAGTATTCACTCCATCCTTCCTTCGTTCCAGTATCACACAACTGGAAAATGTATATTTCCAAATGTTGATCTACACACTTATTCCATTGCTCACTGGAAATACCAAACTGCACAGTGGGGGGGAAGAGAGGGAGAAAAGCTGACTTATCGTTTATCACAGACAGTGTCTCTCCCAACCACACACTTAGGAAACCATAGTGGTTTCAGATTTGGTTGCCAGTCACCTGTTTCTTTCTTATCCATACCAAACCCATTGTAGAGTTTTTGCTGTGCAGTATCTCATTGTGTGGACTGGGATACCACAGTGATTCAAATTAGTTGGGTGCCTGTACAAGAACCAACTGAACATGAATATAACAAATATTATGGAGTTCAACTTCAGTGTAAACTCATGTCATATGACATCAGATTTTCACTGTGTCTGAGAGAATGTAGACTAAGGAGAAGATGGCTGTTTGTTGATAATGTCAAATTGAACCAATATTTTTGTCTCCAAACAACCATCCCAGTGGTGAGTACAAATTTGAAAATTACAGCAGACAAACACTACAGCTACAGTAACTACTATCAAACTATGGGGACCCCCCCCCCCTTTTTTTTTTTTTTTACCATAACAGTAAAGTTATTTGTTTTATTTATTTACGTTCTTTTGACTTTTTTCACAAACCCTTAGAATTATGTTGATAGGCAATATCATGTCATGTTCAGTATAATATTTAACAGCATAAAATATATGGGGCCTGAATAAACATGTGATAAGGAATTTCAAGTAAGCAAAAATGTAGGAAATAATTGTCAGCTCAAGGTTGACAGTGAACTCAAGGTTTTTGAATGGCGAGTTTCACTGTGTGGGGTGGAATATACCACAGTGACTCAATTTGCATATACCATCATACAAAAACCTTAAACATGAATACATTTTCAACTCATCGACCATCACAATTTCACTATGGATTTGTTTAGAACACTGGCAAACAATTGGCTTTAAGGTTAAGGTAAGATGATGGTCGGCTTTCTTTATAGCATAAAAAAATCAGTTATATGGTCAGTTCATTACAGATTCATACAACCTCTGTTATAGTCACTTGTATCAAAGCATAAAAACGATAGTTAGATACTGCGTCTTAATAATTTCTATAGTGTTATCATTAAAATGTCGAGTTGAGATTATTTAAGTAAATTATGATCAAATGTCTTGTCACAGGTTTTTGCAGTGAACCATCACACAGTGTGGCTTACATTTGGACAAAGCATTCGTCTTACCGTTAACCCCAATCGTAAGTATTCTGACTTTTCAATAATGAGTTAGTAAGTGAGTTAAGTAATTTGTGTAATTGTAATTAGATTTGATGAAAGTGCATAGAATAGATGGTTTTGTGAAAGGAATCAAAAGCCAAAATGAAAAACCTAAAAGAGAGTCAAGAGAGATATTTTGGTGGCAAATTGAGATGGCAATGTGTGTAAAATGACATTGTATTAATGTGGATCAGCGAGCAGTGTTAGAAATACCTAGTTACTTTATTAGATTTGTTGTGAATGCATTCAAATAAAAATGTGTCAACCGTTTTTTTTAATTGAGGTCAAAATCAATAATTCCCAGTTCATGTGTAAATGCGTGGGGCAGAGAGAAGTAGTTTTAGCTTCACTTAACTTTTCACTTTTTAGATAAAACTCCTATTCTACCATCCCTGTCCATCCTTACTCCTCTGAGTGGTAATGCTGAAGAGGTATGCCTCGCCACTGGCTTCTTCCCCAAGGATGGAATAATGCAGTTAACCCTGCAGGATAACACAAACGTCTCATTAAATACGGAAAAGGCTGTCATGTCTTTCTCCGCCAAATCTTACTACTTTGCCGGATTTTCCAACAAAAGAATACAGTCGTGTAGCATGAATGGCATCCCTGGCATCACTGTTGGAAAAACGCATGTTGAACCAGGTGGGTCTCTCATTATCTGTGCAGTAAGTGTCCAGAAAAATAACACTTTTGCTACAATCAGAAATAGAAAATAACCTCCTAAACTCTAAATCATGTTTTACTCCAGCAGTTGAAACTCTTGCATCTATCTGTACTGTTGAAACAATTGCTGATGAAATTGAATACGCAGGTAAATACTGTTTCACTTACACACCATGAACACATCTGCTTTATTGCTTACTTTCTGATATTTAATAAAACCTAAGTAAGCTAACAATAGAAATAACTGTATCCAGATTGTTATATATATGTGATATTATTATTATTGTTGTTGTTTTTACAGATTTTATAACGAAGATCAACTTCTCCTCTATGCTTGTTAATGGATTAAGAGTGGTGTTTGCCAAAGCGGTCGCATTCAATGTGTTACTAACTGTCAAGGTTCTAGTTTTCTAGTGGTAAGTATTCTGTTGTGCATTCTAAATGACTCCCCCCCCCCAAAAAAAAAGGGGTTAAAGTGTTATTATTTATAATGAAAGTAAAATAAAGTTGTAGTCAGGTAGGTTGGTTCAAAAGATCCTGAAGTGATCAGTTATGGCATTGCTTCTAAAATAATTGAACAAGAATCATACAATTTTCTCTGCTGTTTGATACTACAATCTTTAATGTAAGTTATACATTTTTCTCTTTTATAATACATTATCTGCCACTACTTGTCTGTTGGCAGTGTGCATGCTGTAGACAAATGTTATACATTCAACTGTATGACTAGATATTAATTAAATATAATTATATTAATGGTATATTCTATAAATTAAATAGGCCACCCTTAAAAAATGTTATTCATTTCTTCAACAGCACATTTGCAACCACAAGAACAGTCAAACCAAACAAAACTGATAAGATCTTGACACGTTGGCTTCCAAGAAATGGCAAGATCAGTTGCTTTGTGTGTTGGGTGAGGTAACAAGGATACCAACAGATAGTAAACAAATGTTACCTTTCTATGTCAGTGTTACTGTTGCCTATAATTATTTCCCTGTTTTGTTGCTACTTGCTTACAATGCTACATTTCAAGTAAAACTTATTCGTTAATATATCTCATGTTGTATTAGTACATTTATTGACTGTAAGCATTTAATTATCATAAAATCATATTAGCAAATGTATCAAAGTAAAAATGCTTTGTTATACTCAATATTCAAGTTTGTGAATGAGAAGAAATTATGTCTAGACCAGTGGTTCTCAAACCTGTCCTCAGGGACCCCTGTCCTGTTTTAGATGTTTCCCTGCTCCAACACACCTGATTCAAATAAAAGGGTCGTTATCTAGCTCTGTAGAAGCCTGGTAACGAACATACATTTGAATCAGGTGTGTTGGTCAAGGAAACATCTAAAACAAGCAGGACAGGGGGTCCCTGAGGACAGGGTTGAGAACCACTGGTCTAGATAATACAGAAGGTCCATACTTCTTGTAATAAAGCAATAACGCCCCCTGGTGGAGGCATAGATATACAGACGTCTAATTACGTATCTTGCACATCATTTCTGTAAGACTAATTGGCTTTCTGTACATGCTTACTCACTTGCAAAATCCTAATATGCCGCAATAGTTTATACATAGTGCTGTTACAGCTGTTGAGCATTCACTTGAATGGGAGTCAAATATAATTGATTTAATAACACTTCACGCTACTTGTCTCGGGGGGAATGTCCCTGTACTTACTGTAAGTCGCTCTGGATAAGAGCGTCTGCTAAATGACTAAATGTAAATGTAAATGTAAATGTAAATACAACTTTATACTCTTTGTCATTGTGTTGATGTTGGCATTATAAAAAAAAATACATAGCTTTTCTGCATATGGGTACATATGCAGATGTACACAATACAGCCCTAAAAAATGAACATTAGATAAATAAAAAAGATGCATTACAGATGCATTGCAACTACTTCTAGTACCCAATTATGATACTAATCGTGCAGAGAGGCAGTATCTTAGTAACGTTTGAGTGACTTGCATATCTCACAACGTTTCATATAGGAATCACATCACAATTTAGACACACTTGTGATGTGTCATTTTTTTAAGGTATGATGGTGAAAGTTTCGTGATTACAGATCTATAGAAATATAGGTCACAGGTGAGGCACGGTGAGGCCATTTCTCTGTGGAGAAATATAGGCTAATAGGTCAAAAGTATGTTCACTATTTAGGTTTGAGGTTCCTACAAAACAAAGATGATATGATAAATAAAGGTATAAATGAGCACTGCAAGAAAGCAGTAGTCTTCGTTTGGATCTTCGTTTGGAACTAAGTACAGAGTGACAACAATAAGTTGACTTATTGCAGCCATTATAATGGTAAGGGAACATCTACAATTTCTACAATAATGTCCCTATATTCCATTTGGAAACTATATGATCAATGAAGATTTGTGTGCTATGAATCCCAATTGACTGTGCTGCAGATACCATTAAATGTGATGAACTGTAAAGAAAGTGTGTAATAGATGATTAGTAGGCTAACCACTGAACATGTTCTAAAAATGCTGTAGTGAGGAATGAAACAATGTATCATCTAAACCTGGTAACTGCATTTCTTATGAATGTTATTGTTGATTAAGATATGACATGTATTGAAGTGTCTAATTATAACATATTTTCTTCCATTCCCTCTTAGTGAAGAAGATGAAGACTAGAAGCGCATCTTTGGATCTGAAGTGAATATCATTGAGCAGTATGGTAAGTGCTCTACTTTATAAAAATGAATTGTAGTCTAAAGTTAGACACAGATAAGTATTTTAATTTTGTTGAATATAGTTGTAATGTACAAAGTGTAGGACAATACTGTTAACATGCCTTGCGTTTGGTGAATATATGCAAAATGATGTGATATCTTTATCAAAATCCATAACGATAACAGCATATCTTGTCAAATCTGTCTATATAGTCAGTTTGAAAGGCACATTTTATAGCTCTATATTTAGAGTTATTGCCAAGGGTTGTAGCTCAGTGTGAATGCTCAGAGTGGAAACAAGCTTATCTTTGGTAGTGGAACAAAATTGAATGTGGAAGCAGGTAAGTTTTATGTTGATGTCTTTCTAAAATCCCTTTAAATACATCAGGAATATATTTGAGACAGATACATGAATCAGCCCATTACATTTTTTGATAAATGCATTTGAGGCTAACTAGGGTAACATTTCAAACAACAATTACATCAATGTAAAACATTTTGTTTTTACAAACTCTCTACTACACAGTTAAATATTGAGGTATAGATTTAAAATCTTATGATATTAGGGCCCCAATCTAAAATATCCATCAAAATACCCCCAAAAAGCCTATTAGAAGGTCATCATTCCAATTAATAATGTTAAATAACTATTATTAAGCAAAGCTGCAGTTGATTAATGCTGAAGTGTTGAGTGTTTTTTTAGATTAAGTGTTGAAAAGGAAGTCAAAATGAGTCCGGTTTTTAGTCAGCAAGAATACATTGTGTGACTAACTCCAACAACAAAATTATCTTTGGACATGGAACTAAAGTAGTTGTAGACAACGGTAAGATTAATTAATTACTGCATTCGCACACTGCAATGTTCATACACTTCATACTCAATGTGGTAATATATCATGTGTTTTATCTTCATTATACCTATTTCTCAATCATGCCATTGTTTCATAATGTACAGAATGAAAGAGCTTTCTGACAACTCTATTACTTTTTCCTTTGAGTTTCATCTTGGAATGTTGAAAATGCAACATTTAGTTTAATATCCTACTCTGAGTTGTTTGTCTGGCAGTAAGAATAGACATATGTATTTATATTTGGCTCTTTTTGACCAAGACATTGACAAAAGTGATGATTTTGTAGAGGTTTAAGATGAACCAGGTTTTACGTTAGCTAGAATACATTGTGTGAGGACATCAGGCGATAAACTTATTTTTGGACGAGGAACCAAGCTGTTTGTTGAAAAAGGTGAGATTATTTGAAAAAGACATGCTATATTTGGTACATTTTGTCTAATTTCAACTTCTTGTTAGATGTTAAACTGATTACATTGTTTGGATGAAGTGGGGGAACACATGAACACAAAATATTATTCTGTCCATGGCTTGAGATGCCTTATTTGAATCTGGTTCCGCATTGTATTTAACCCTGGATTACTGTATGTCCTAATGTATCATCATATTATCTTGTGAATATTATGGTAATACTTTGTTAAATAAGGATGGAAGAGAAGCCTAAAAGTATTTTAGCAGGTTCCAATGAATTTATTATGTATGAAGCTACCAAGACAGAATTTATTTGGCCTAAAAAAGACAGGAGAGGCACAGCCTGTGCAATAAATGTGTCTTTATTGAGTTAAATAGTTGAAAGGAATAGTGTTATAATCATCCTGTAAAAGGTGGCGGGTAACTCTATACTGGTATAATTGTATTGTGATGTAACACTGTGTGAATACTGGGGGAGCAGGAAGATTGATATTTGGTAGCGGAACCAAGTTATTTGTAAATACTGGTAAGTGAAATACTAAGCATACAGTATGTTTACCTGCAATGCGACTGAAATGCATTTTTGCTTTGTATTAGATTCAATAATGAAACCACATCCATTTTGTTTTGGATTTGTAGCAGACCGTTTAGTTATGGTAATGAGGGGACCTAGAGTCTAATGCATTGGCATTTGTGTATTAGAGTATGAGGTTATGTGAATCTTGGTAACAGAATTACTTTTGTTGAGTTTGGTAAATAGAGTTCATGCAGGTTTGGTTAAAGTGATAAGATAAAAGGACCTACAGTTTAAACCTTAGGGGTTAATGTACTAGTATGTCAGGCTGTGTGAATGTGGGGAACAAAATTGTTTTTGGGACAGGCACAAAGCTGCTGGTATTAAGTGGTAAGTGTTACATTTTGGAGGTTAATGTGCTACTTTGGTAAAGAGAAGTGCTTATTTGTACTTCAATTACGTGTAGTGCAAAATCTATGCTATTTTGGAAAATAAAAATAACTAAATGCAGATTCTTATCTGTCACTCAAAGTAGTTCAATCAAACGAAATAAGTAAAATGTTGTACATTTAAAATAAAATGAAAAAGCAATTAAACAACCATTGCTGACTCACATACAGAGTTGAGTATTTGGTATGGAATGCTTCTAAGTGTGACTACCCAGGGGGGTTATAAGCTTATTTTAGCAAGTGGAACCAAACTCATTGTAAAACCATGTAAGTAGAATTAGTAATCGTCTAAACCATTCCTTATGTAACAAAAAAAATGTAGCAAATCAATAATTTCTTAAATATCGTTTACAATATACAGTTAAAATGTGTTATGTAGCATACCAACAGGGAATTGCTTAACTGCTAGTTTTTCAACTATTGATACTACATTCTGAAGTACTATACAGTGTGATCTTATGTTTTTAGCAAGCACTTGAACACTGTGTGACTAGAGGGAATAACAAATTAATTTTTGGAGCTGGAACTAAATTGTTCGTGGAGTCAGGTAAGAAATTCAGTAACATGTAGACCCTGTTTATTCTCTCTTGTAATCAATTTAGTTCAACTAATAGTTCAACTAAGTTTAGAATAAAAAATGTAATCGGCTGTTTACTTTTGGCACTAAACATATAAAGATGATCATGATCATGATTCCTTTCCAAACTTTACAAGCCTTTTAAGAAAGTAAGGACATACATTTGACGTTAAGCATCGATTTGATACTGTATAGTTTGTGTAGTGTTGATTCATGTTGTGTGAATACTGGAAGTGGTTATGGCAAGCTGATCTTTGGGACTGGAACCCAATTACACATTGAACATAGTAAGTTATAGAAATATTTTTGTGCATGTTTTAAATCTTGAATTTTATCATAAAAGTTTGAATGCTAATAGGAGAATAGATAAGGGAGAAATTGAAAAAATATGTCTGGGTGTGAGAATCGCATCTTAAGTTGTTACATATGGTACATTGTATACTGCATCAGAAAAGTACATTTACCTGCCGATTATAGTAACTAGTAAGTTTCATAGACTGTACAGTTTACGTAGTGTGGATTAATGATGTGTTACTACTGGAAGTGGAACAAACTTACATGTTGAATCCAGTAAGTTATATTTTTATTTTATAGCATTTCAGTGAATCACTCCATTTTTTCATACATTTTTGTTGTAAACAGCCGATATTAAATTAAATTAGGGAATGAGATAAATAATTTAACTGGATACAAAAACTTATCTTATCTTATCTTTACTTATCTTAAAGTGCATGTTAGAATACTGCATGATTTAACTAAGAAATTAGGAAATTATGTTGAAGTTTGATGTTTGATGTCTGATTGATGTTTGATTTAGTCCAGAGATCCCTTGTGAGTAATCGTTGTGGTAGCTAACACTGTGTGACATCAGGATACAAAGTCATATTTGGTCAAGGAGCAAAACTGATCATTGTTTCAAGTAAGTTTAAAATTCAAATGAAAAGATTTGAATGATTTTTTCCTGCTATTTAAGATGTAGCATGTAGCAAACAGTATACATACATTACGTATACAGGACATATATTTAAAATGAGAGTTAGAGAATAGCTTTGGTGCATGATTGTTTTTGATAAGGACTTTCTCAGTGTGTGTATGCTGGAACACAAAAGCTGATATTTGGAGCTGGAACTTGTTTGTAAACTCAAGTAAGCGTTACTCCCTTTACATTTTTGTAGGGCTTAGCATTTGTGCTAGTAATTATTATGCAGTGACAGCTTTAAAAGTCCACACATCCAAAGTACCTAAAAACATTCTTCTGAAAAGCTATGCTTCATTATAAGCTACACTTGTAAAAAGAAATATGATATAATGGGATACTTAGTTATTGTTCAGGTCAGATGCACTGTGTGACTACTTCGGGAATTGGAAAATTGATATTTGGAGAAGGGACCAAACTGAACATTCTGACCAGTAAGTAGTTTTCCTGGATTGAAAACATCCCATATTGATATGCTCTGACTAGCTATATTATTTAAAAATCTAGATTTTGTACATAGCTTTCATATTGGCTGTCATATCAGGTTGTTCTTGACCTTCAAACAAGTTGGAAAAACATGGCTCACTTGGCTGATAGGACTAGGACTAGTATAATCCAAGATTGAAGGGTTTTTGCAATATGTTGTGTGACTGATGGATTCAGCAAAATCATCTTTAGTACTGGCACAAAGTTAATAGTGGATTCAAGTAAGTTGCATTAGCACTATTGTAGTGGAAATGTTGGTCATATGCATTTAAACTTATGTAATGACTTCCACTACATGTATATGTAATTCAAAATGCTGACAGGTCTTAAGTACAAATATTAATTGTAGCTGTACATACATTTCCAATAAGTCAATCATTGATTATGACACTTATACGTAACGTTGAGCAAAATTTTTTGAAAGATCATTTAAGACACAGAACAGTTAATGTACTGTTGATACATGTTGTGAGACTACTGGATATGGCAAGCTTTTATTCGGGACAGGCGCACAATTACTTGTTGAATCCAGTAAGTAATCCACAACTATTTGATGCTCAAACACATTCTTTAAATTACTGTTAAATGAGAAAATCTTACACAGTGTATGGTTACAACAGGCTGTGTGAAAAATATACATTCTAAATAAAGCTTATTATTTAAAAAAACAAAGTTTAAACTCAAGAATGTACTTGATAGGCAATATTTTCTGTTCAGGAGTTAAATGGACTGTTCAGTTATAAAGTAAATGATTCATTTCTCGAGTGGCGATCTTGCTACACATCAGCTTTATGTAATGTGGGTTCATGTTGTGTGAATGCTGCTGGCCAGAAAATCATCTTTGGGACCGGCACAATGTTAATAGTTGACTCAAGTAAGTTAATTTAACCAAATAGCTGTAGAAAATCCATGGAAAATCTTTACCTAAAATGTCTTCAACATGTTATGTAGTCTGACTGATCAAAACTGTAGAAATTATGCAGGTTTGGCTATTATAAAACCTATCTGTCACCATACAACCTTTCACCATAGACTCTACTCAGATTTTGTAGTGTGAATTTGTATTGTGTGTTTGCTGGAGGAGGTTTCAAGATTATCTTTGGGAAAGGCACAAAATTACATGTTCAATCCAGTAAGTCAAAACCTTATTAATGCTCAGTTTCCTTGACACTGACATGGATCAGACCTGAAAGATAAAGTTAAATCGAGTGAATACTTTTATTGACAAAGGTGACCTAGGTTAGACAGGTTAATGTATTTTGGGTTCATGTTGTGTGAATACTGGTAGCTACAAAATCATCTTTGGGACTGGCACAAAGTTAATTGTTTATTCAAGTAAGTTACATTAACACTTTTTGAACTTATATAATGACTTCCACCAAACGTATATGTAATTCAAAATACTGACAGGTCTTAAGTACAAATATAAATTGTAGCTGTACATATATTTCCAATGAGTCAATCATTGATTATGACACTAATAAGTAACGTTGCGCTAAAAATGTAGGAACATCATTTAAGACACAGAACTGTTAATGTACTGTGGATTTATGTTGTGAGACTACTGGATATGGCAAGCTTTTATTCGGGACAGGCACACAATTACTTGTTGAATCCACTAAGTAATCCACAACTATTTGAATTCTCAAACACATTCTTTGAATTAATGTTAAATTCGAAAATCTTACACAGTGTATGCTTACAACAGGCTGTGTGAAAAATATACATTCTAAATAAAACAAAAACAAAGTTTAAACTCAAGAATGTACTTCATAGGCAATATTTTCTGTTCAGGAGTTAAATGGATGTTCAGTTATAAAGTAAATGATTCATTTCTCAAGTGAAGATCTTGCTACACATCAGCTTTATGTAATGTGGGTTCATGTTGTGTGAATGCTGCGAGCCAGAAAATCATCTTTGGGACCGGCACAATGTTAATAGTTGACTCAAGTAAGTTAATTTAACCAAATATCTGTAGAAAATACATGAAAAATAGTGACCTAAAATATCTTCAACATACGATGTAGTCTGACGGATCAAAGCTGTAGAAATTAGGCAGGTTTGGCTATTATAAAACCTATCTTTCACCATACAACCTTTCACCATAGATTCTACTCAGATTTTGTAGTGTGAATTTGTATTGTGTGTCTGCTGGAGGAGTTTTGAAGATTATCTTTGGGAAAGGCACAAAATTACATGTTCAATCCAGTAAGTCAAAACCTTATTAATGCTCAAACTGTTTCCTTGTGACTGACATGGATCAGACCTGAAAGATAGAGTTAAATTGAGTGAATACATTTATTGACAAAGGTGACCTAGGTTAGACAGGTTAATGTATTTTGCATTCATGTTGTGTGAATACTGGTAGCTACAAAATCATCTTTGGGACTGGCACAAAGTTAATAGTTCACTCAAGTAAGTTTATTTAATCCAATATATTTGCAAATAATTACAAAATTACTTCAACTATTCAAAGCAAGTCTATTTTATTAATAAAAAAGTTACAAGTGACAAAATCAGGGATTTTTTAGAATAGAGCTTTGCTTAATAATATATGTAAATTGGGAATGTTTATGTGTATTATAACATTTGGTCAATGTAACAGCCAGACTCTTACGATTGTCATAGAATTGACTCAGATTTTGTACTATGGATTTATATTGTGTGAATGATGGAGGTTTGAAGATTATCTTTGGGAAAGGCACCAAATTACACGTGCAATCCAGTAAGTCAAAACCTTAACAATGCTCAATCAGACACGGACAATACATTAATATAAATTCAATGAAACGGTTTAAAATCTAGACATGTCCTCAAAAAATATGACCATATGGGAACTGTCCATAACTGTATGATACAATTTGCATCGACACTATTCTACATATTTTATGTGATCAGCTGGTCATTACTGTGTTTAAATATTTGATATGGTACAATTCAATAACTGCAAACAAATGCGCCATTGTCTAAAATATATATTCACCAGATAGAAACAACACATTTGAACAGATCATTAATTTAGTTTTCTCTTGTGAATAGGCATTCAGTTTAAAAGTTTACGTAAACAAATACTCCTTTTATTCGAATTAAAAGTACAGTAATGATCGTGCCATACAGAAGGTTAATGTGATGAATGTTCATATTGTGTGAATGCTGGTGGCATAACCAAAATCATATTTGGGAAAGGCACAAGGTTAATAGTTCACTCAAGTAAGTTTATTTATTTCAATATCTAAGTGTTTTTTCATTTCAAAGCAAGGCCGCAATGTGCTGTACAAGAATATAACATATTTCCTCAGATTTTACACAGATCAGGTAATATATCAAGAATGATGCAGTGATAAAAACAAATGGGTCATATCACAAAGAAAAATTCACAAGATCAAATAAAAAGTAAACACTGTTAAATGTTGAAATCAATTAAACCATCTATTTAAAAAATTATAAATGTCTATTCAAAGTCAGTTTAAATGTGAAGTAGCTATTGCTATTGCTAGTAAGTTTATGTAATGAGCATACACGTTGTGTGAAAAGTGGAGGCTTGGACAAAATCATATTTGGGGCCAGCACAAAATTAGTAGTTGACTCAAGTAAGTTAATCCACTATGATTGTATATAAACAAAAAGATACTAACTCCTTTTCATTTCAATGAAAGACCAAATATGTTTTTCAAATACATACTGTATGTAATCAGTACACTGTATAGCGTATGTTATCACACTGACCAAAATGTACACATTTTCGTCTGGAGATGTAAGTTGAAAAATTCCCAGGTTATGTTGATTAACAACTACTTCTCTGGATATTATTTGCCATTGATTACTCAGATTTTGTAGTATGGATTCATACTGTGTAACTGCTGGAGGGATTAAAAAGATTATATTTGGGAAAGGCACAAGATTACAAATTCAATCCAGTAAGTACAATTTATTGAGAAGCATAATGATATTTAACAGACCAAAAACATTATTTGAGTATTGATTATAAGAAGTTAAGCCTAGCAGAGGTTAAGATTTGAAAATATTTAGTCATTGGTGTGACTGCATCAGAGAGCTATTTGGAGAGGGGACCAAACTAACAGTTGAAGCCAGTAAGTACTGCAACAGTTAAAATGTTTTAGACAGCTGTACTCAAACTAAGATAATACTAAGTACGAAAAAATGCCAGAAACAGAGTAAATGCCTAATGAAGAGCAACACTGAAATTACTTTACTCCTCTGATCTAGTCAGCTACAATTGTATTTAATCAAAAATGTGATTTGTATATACATAATACAGTCCAAAGAACACCATTAACCCCTATTGTGAAATAGTTGCCTCAATGTTTAAGTGAAATGGCGAGGGCTTTTGCTATTGCCATAGGTTTATGTTATGTGAGTTTATGTTGTGTGAATATTGGTGCCAGCAACAAAATCCTCTTTGGATCTGGTACAACTGTAAAAGTTGAGTCAAGTAAGTTAAGTTAATATTATATTTGTTTAACATATACAAAACCTTGCCTGCTTTTCATTTTAAAGTCTGAACTATCAATGTTTTCTGAAATATTTTGTAACAGCTATGATGTAGCACATATACTAGATATCAAGAAGACTCAAGTCAAGTCAGAGTCATTAAACCAAATCATTCATCATAATCTGTACTGAGATTATGTAGTATGGATGCATACTGTGCAACTGGTGATGCAGGGGGTCGCAAGCTTATCTATGGGAAAGGCACAAGATTACATGTTGAATCCAGTAAGTTGAATATTAATTTGCACACTTTTTGTTATATATATTTTAATACATGTTATAGTTGAATAAATATAGTTTTTATAGTTACAGAATTCAAAAGACAAAGTTAAACCTCAGTAGCTTTCAGTACAAATTATAACAAGATTTGAAAATAAAATAGTTAGTTGTTGAGGGCCAATGGTGTGACTGCATCTGGAAAATGGAAATGTATATTTAGAAAGGATACCAAACTAAAAGTTGAAACAGTAAGTAGTAGTTTAAGTTATGTTTAACTCAGATCTTGGCGATGAAAATCCTTCTCCACAAATAAAGGGTTTTGATGGTCAAGAATGTTTTGTCTGATAGTTTAGCTTTAGATTAATTTGTACAGCATGATACTGTGACTGGACATGTTAAGATGGTTGATAGGTGACATTCTGTTGACTTGATTGTGACTTGAGCCTGTTACCCTAGATATTGTGTGTTCACAGATGGCATCAAAAAGATGCAGACTGACACAAAGTTAATATTTGAGTACATTTATTTAGTAATATATATCAGTAGGTGTATGACAAAAAATCTAATGTTTTTTCATGTTCAAAAAGTTACATTATGTCCTACGTTTTCCTCTTAAGTTGCATTGATTGCAGATGTATGCTTTCAAAATAATTAATCAATAGTTATACAAAGTTTTTTTTGCATTAATAGATCATAATTGAAAGTCCTTTTGCGATATCCAAATAGGTTGCATGGTCAAAAGATTTAATTTTACCTGCAGTTTATGTAAAGTGGATTCATGTTGTGTGACTACTGGAAGTGGCATTAACAAGATCATCTTTGGCAAAGGCATGCAATTACATATTGAACCCAGTAAGTAGAATTTTGGTTTACTAGAACAAACCATCTGGTCCATTTTGATCATACGGGTCAACTGATTTGTAAACGTTTTTGGCTGCACACCAAAATAAGCATTATTTGCAAGATGATTTAGTAAAAAATGCCTCTATAATTTAGATTTTCTTTAGTGATTCTTTATAAAAGCCTTGAGTTTGTGTGCTCAAAAGATTATACATGAAAACAAACTAAGTAATATAAAAGCAGTCCTCAAATGTCCTCAGAGTAGTCAATGAGTAATTGTCAAAGTATCTAACACAGTGTGACATATGACAAAATCATTTTCGGTCAAGGAATACAATTAACCATTAACTCAAGTAAGTTTAAATTCAATTTAAGATCTAAACTTATTTTTTACATGATCAATTTCAAAACATATTTCTTTTTTTACCGTGTAGTTATTGTTCAGGCCTGATAGTTTGTGTGACTACATCAGCAGGAGGCTGGACATTTATATTTGGGGAAGGGACCAAACTAGTTGTGAATGCCAGTAAGTAAAATATTTATGATACATCATGGTTAAAACCTATGTATCTCTCATAAAAAATTTGATCGTTCACAAACACACATAAATGATCTGAGTAGACCGTATACACAGAACACTAGTTATGTTATGTCTACAATGCTGTTATTGAATGAGACACATCCCATAACAATATTCTGGTTCAGCTGTTTGCTTTTTCTGTATCTTTAGTTAGTGACTTTCTGTGTGTATTTGTCACACATTACAATATTATTACAAATGTAATGTATTCTTACAGTCTCCAATCATTGAAACCAGTAGCCAGCAGGAGCACAGAACCATTCATGTAGTATGAGTTCTCAATGTGTGACTACTGGAGCAGGTTACAAGATTATCTTCGCAAAGGGTTCATCATTGCATGTTGAATCCAGTAAGTTCAACCTATTTTCAGTGACTTAGAGCGTGGGCTTTGTCAATGCATTTAAACATGTTGACATTCTTAATGGCAAACAGGATTTTACCAAAGCAATACATATTTAAGTGCTCTACAATGAGTGTAAGGACTCTTGTTCAGAGGTCATCAGTGTTCAACTCTGTAAGTATTTGTTAAGGTATCAAACACTGTGTGACATACAGTGACAAGATTATATTTGGCCAAGGAACAGAACTAACCGTTGACTCAAGTAGGTAAACACTAAATACAGGATTAGGCCCAAGATCCCTATCTTTAAAAAATATTAACACAACAGTCAAATGATATGTTTGGATATGCTTGTTGTTACGTGAATTAGCCAAAACTATGAGACAATGACAGCAACTTTGTATTCATTGTCCCGTTGAACCCTATGACTATTGTTCAGCAAGCAAAGACAGGGACATGCAATTACATGTCTTACTTATTAGGTGTTGTGAGGTATCTTTTTGTGATGATAGAAACTTGATCAAACAAAAAGTCTGTTGGTCATGTAATACGTTATCTGAAAAAGTTAAAATCTTCTCTTCATTAGAGGCTGAGGTTTATGTTGGAAAAGATGATGTTGTGTGACTTCCAATGGTCTTAAAATCTTCTTTGGGACTGGCACAAAGTTGAAAGTAGATCAAAGTAAGTTCATCTATTTAAACAGAGACTAAATGAAAGATGAGAAATTATAGAAAGATTTTAGTTTGTAAAAAAGATATATTATGAATCAGTGTGTTACTTTTAAAGTAGCTATCATATTTATAGACAACAACAGGTGTTTTGAATTTAAGTTATTGAAAAGGTACCCATCACAGTGTGACTACTGCAGTGAAGGTTTTGTTTGGACATGGAACCAAGTTAATAGTCATCTCAAGTAAGTGCAAAGAATAGGTATTATACACAACAAAATGTCAGCAATTATAGTTGTGATCATTTGTCCTCGTGAGAATATGTTTAAACCCTAGAGGCTTTTGAATGTTAAAAAATTTATCGTTATTAGAGAATGAGGATTATGTAGAATAGGATGTTGATGTGTGACTGGCAGTCTACAAAATCGTTTTTGGGACTGGCATCAAGTTGATAGTAAACCCAAGTAAGTCAGTTTAAATATGAACTAACAACAATGTATGGAAGATAATAGTAATAATACAATTGTATAATGCATATTGTAATGCTACTTGAAGCCAATCAACAACCAATGTTATTGAGAATGAGAAAAAAACATTAATTAGAAGATTATAGTCAGATACCAATAGAGAATTATCTGAAAACTATTGTGACCCCATCCACTTAATGTATTACATACAGTGAATAACTATTGAATAGTTGTTTTTGCTGAGACAAATGTCATTGTGTGAATGTTGGAGGAAGAAAGCTAATCTTTGGCCATGGAACATCGCTATTTGTAGGAACAAGTAAGAAAAGATATTATGATGGAGGAATTTTTCAATAACTAAAATGTTTAAAAAGCTAAAATGAACAGCCATTCATAATACATTTCAGTCAATTCACTAACCATCTATAGGTTTATCCTAAATGGTTACAAATGATCACTAATTCACTGGTAAATGTATGTGGGTTGGTAAAATGTTGATAGATCTCGGTGGTCTTGGGATTTTGGTAGCTTCGTTCTTTGACGATTTTAGCATTGCACAAATTTGAATGCTATTGAGTAAGATTGCTGAAGTTCTTACATCACAGTCATGTTTTAGCTGGGACAATCTTCATTGTTATATGTTGATATGAGAAATATAATGTTTTATATGTTGAGCAA
Source organism: Hypomesus transpacificus (assembly GCF_021917145.1). Lineage (NCBI taxonomy): Eukaryota > Metazoa > Chordata > Actinopteri > Osmeriformes > Osmeridae > Hypomesus > Hypomesus transpacificus. The sequence goes on from NC_061069.1 coordinate 6,626,794, forward strand.
GACATATACATTTGAAGATATTGTCAGAGAAAGATGATAAAAATCATCAGAATCATCTTAATTGCTGTGTTTCACACTTCTAAAGTGTTTTTGTTAGATAAATGATAGTATATGAGAAACTAAATTCTGCAATTAATCAATAGAATTTAGGTAGGCTATTGAATTACCAGCAATATACAGTAAGACAATTGAATAATGTAACAATTGAAAATTGTTGCTACTAGCTGCAACCAATTCGTTTTTGGCAATGCACCAAGCACAGTGTGACGGACTCGGGACTGAGAAAAATAATATTTGGAAGAGGCACAAAATTGGTCATTGAAACCAGTAAGAAATCTTTGTCTTTGACAAAAAATCTGTCTATCTACATTTTATACAGACTTACTACTTACTATTTTTATCCAAATATTCAACTTAAGTACAAGAGAAACAGCCCCAATGATTTCAAACAAGTAGTTGTTTTGATAATTATACATTTCCACCGTAATTACTATCCAATCTGTAATTTATTGTTCACAATATATACATTTTCAACAATTCCCTACATTTCTCACAATATTTTGGTTACCTTTGTGATCTTAACATAATGCACCCGGATACCAGATCATGTTTTTGTTAATACTGTAAGAACACACTAATAGGAGCGTTTACCAAGATACCAACTAAATTACAATAATATCTCAGGGCTAAACTTTGTTAAGTGGTCCCTTTAGTACTAGGATGCAACAGTGTTTGTGTTGGACCTTAAATCACTGTGTGAATGACGGGACATGGAAAATCCTTTTTGGAAAAGGAACTAAATTGTCTGTGCAATCTAGTAAGTCATATTTCCATCACAATTGACTGATACAACTTTTTGTTGGAACAATTTAGAGAAATAAATCAAATAATCTACTCAAAAGATGCATTGATTGATAATCACAGAACAACACATATCATGAAAGAGTAGCATAACTCAGTGGTTATAGTAATGATCTTGGATTAGTATTGCTGAGGACTAGTTTATGCTTTATACAAACTAAGGTTAAAGAAATTCTGGTGTAATGTGATGAAATTGCATAGTTGACAAGCTGATAAATTGAATATAGTTCATTCAAAACACAGCAAGCATATTTTGGACAATATCAACATTGAGGAAAAGGTTATAGGTCAGGCATTTCCTATTGTGTGACTACTGTAATACAAAAATTACTTTTTGGGTCTGGAACCAAACTGCTAATTGAGACAAGTGAGTAAGACTTTAAACTTTTTATTATCATAATTGATTATAATCCTTCAACACTTTTCAAGAAAAGATAAGTGCAGTGTACTGTAGTTGGATTTCAACCTATTTTTACTGACTTAGAGTGTGGGCTTTGTCAAAGCATTTACACATGTTGACATTCTTAATGGTAAACAAGCTTTTACCAAAGCAATACGTATTGAAGTGCTCTACAATGAGTGCAATGACTATTGTTCAGAGGTCATCAGTGGTCAACTCTGTAAATATTTGTTAAGGTATCAAACACTCTGTGACATACAGTGACAAGATTATATTTGGCCAAGGAACAAAACTAACCGTTGACTCAAATAAGTAAACACAAACTCCACGATTAAGCCCAAGATCCACTATCTTTAAAAAAAATTAACATAAGCAGTGAAATAATATGTTTGAATATGCTTGTTGTTACGTGAATTAGCCAAAACTATAAGACAATGACAGCAACTTTGTATTCATTGTGCTGTTGAACCCTATGCCTTTCTTGTTCAGCAAGCAAAGACAGGGACATACAATTACATTTCTTACTTATTAGGTGTTGTGAGGTATCTTTTTGTGATGATAGAAACTTGATCAACCAGAAGTAGTTTGGTCATGTAACATGTTATCTAAAAAAGTAAAAATCTTCTCTTCATTAGAGGCTGAGGTTTATGTTGGAAAGAATTATGTTGTGTGAGTGGCAGTGGTCTTAAAATCTTCTTTGGGACTGGCACAAAGTTGAAGGTAGATCCAAGTAAGTTCATTTATTTAAACATACACAAAAAGAAAGATGGGAAAGGAGAAAAAGATTTTAATTAGTAGAAAATCAGTGTGTTACTTTCAAAGTAGCGATAGTATTTATAGACACCAAGTGTTTCAAATTAAAGTTATTGAAAAGGTACCCATCACTGTGTGCCTACTGCAGTGAAGGTTTTGTTTTGACGTGGAACCAAGTTAATAGTCAGCTCAAGTAAGTGTAAAGTTCCATACACAACAAAATGTCAGCAATTATAGTTGTGATCATTTGTCCTTGTGAAAATATGTTTTAAACCCTGGAGGCTTTTGAATGTTTCAAAAATATATCTTTATTAGAGAATGAGGTTTATGTAGAATAGGATGTTGATGTGTGACTAGCAGTGGACTCAACAAAATCGTTTTTGGGACTGGCATCAAGTTGATAGTAGACCTAAGTAAGTCTGTTTAAATATGAACTAACAACAATGTACGGAAGATAATAGTAATAATACAATTGTATAATGCATATTGTAATGCTACTTGTAGCCAATAAACAACCAAATGTCCTTCCATCAGTTAGTTATTGACACAAGTTAGAGTCTGACTGATGGGGTCTACAAAGTTATTTTTGGACGTAGAACAAAGTTGATTGTCAATTTCCATTCAAGATGAGAAAAAACATAAATTAGAAGATAATAGTCATATACCAATAGAGAATCATCTCAAAACTATTGAGCCCATGAACTACAGTGAATAACTATTGAATAGTTGTTTTTGCTGGGACAAATTTCACTGTGTGAATGTTGGAGGAGGAAAGCTAATCTTTGGCCATGGAACATCACTATTTGTAGGAACAAGTAAGAAATCAAATTATGATGGAAGACTTTTTCAATAACTAAAATGTTTAAAAAAAACTAAAATGAAAAGCCATTTATAATACATTTCAGTTAACTCGCTAACCATCTGTACATTTATGCTATGATTATAGGTGATCACTAATTCACTGGTAAATGTATGCAGGTTGGTAAAATGTTGATAGATCTCGGTGGTCTTGGATTTTTGTTATATTCGTTCTTTGACCATTTTAGCATTGCACAAATTGGAATGCTATTGAGTAAGATTGAAGTTCTTACATCACTGTACACTGTAAAGTATCTTAGAACTGTTTTTGTTAAATGAATGATAGTATGTGAGAAACTAAATTGTGAAATTAATCAATAGAATTTAAGTAGGCAATTGAATTACCAGCAAGATACAGTAAGACAATCGAATAATGTAACAATTGAAAAATGTTGCTACTAGCTACAACCAATTCATTTTTGGCAATGCACCAAGCACAGTGTGACTGACTCGGGACTGAGTAAAATAATCTTTGGAAAAGGCACAAAATTGGTCATTGAAACCAGTAAGTAATCTTTGTCTTTGACTAACAATCTGTGTATTTACATTTTATACAGACTTCCTACAAACTATTTTTATCTAAATGTTCAAATTAAGAGAAACAGCCCCAATGCATTCAAACAAGTAGTTGCTTTGATAATTATACATTTCCACCGTAATTACTATCCAATCTGTAATTTGTTGTTCACAATATAAAAATGTCAACAGTTCCCTAAACTCAGGGCTAAACTTTGATAATTGGTCCCTGTAGTGTTACTAGGATGCAACGTTGTTTGTGTTGGACCTTAAATCACTGTGTGAATGACGGGACACGGAAAATCATTTTTGGAAAAGGAACTAAATTGTATGTGCAATCTAGTAAGTCATCTTTCCATCACAATTGACTGATACAACTTATATTTATGTAGGAACAATTTACAGAAATAAACCACACAGTCTACTTAAAAGATGCATTGATTGATAATCACAGATCAACACATATCACGAAACAATAGCATATATTTATAGCTCTGTGGTTATTATAATGGTCTTGGATTAGTATTGCTGAAGACTAGTTTATGCTTTATACAAACTAATGTAAAAAAAAAGTCTAGTGTAATGTGATGAAATTGCATAGTTGATAAGCTGATAAGTTGAATATAGTTTTCAAAGCACAACAAGCATTTTCTGGAGAATATCAACATTGAATATCAACATTGCACCAGAAAGGTTATAGGTCAGGCATTTCCTATTGTGTGACTACTGGAACACAAAAATTACTTTTTGGGACTGGAACCAAACTGACAATTGAGACAAGTGAGTAAGACTTTAAACTCTTTATTATAATAACTGATAATAATGCCTCAACACTTTTCAAGAAAAGATAAGACAGTGTGCAGTATAATGTATGTGTTCAGGTGTGTGTACATAAACATTGTTGTTATGTACATGGTATTGGTAAATACCTACTTAATTGCTGAAACTGACCAGTTATGATTTTTCTGAACTAGTCATACAGTCGAGTCAACCAGTCCAAAATGGTTATAGCAATTGCTATCCACAACAACACTGTAATTTATGGGGAGAACAAGCTTGTATTTGGACATGGCACAAATATGTCAATATATACCAGAGTATATATTGTGTGACTTGGCTGGTTACCAAAACAAAATGAAACTCAAAAGCCAAATTAACAAGATTAATATTCCCCATGTTTTTGCTTTGGCTATACATTACATACATGACAGGATATGGGAACTTGTATTTGGGAGTAGAACCCAGTTACATGTACAATATTGTAATATTTTTTGATGTATTTCTGTTTAATAACATTGATACTTTATTTTTATTCAGCAACCCTAGACACACAGCAAAAATATGTAATGGAAATCTTGTTTTCCATTTAATTGTACAGTGTACGGAGTATTGTTCAACTGTTCTAACTTTGTAGAAAAGTAATATCCTTATAAACATTGTCTATTCATAAACTTGACCCTAATACAAAACAAAATAGTAGTACTAGTTCTACTTTGTATAACTATCACAAAACTGAAACACTTTAATGAAAAGTGTGGCTTCAATTAAGTTAAATTCTCCATACTTCAACACCCTGTTGAAGCACACAATTATTGTTAATCATAAATGTAATTTATGTAATGTAAAAAAACACTAAAATGTGTAATGTCTAATGGCATTTACAATTAATTTGTGAATTGCTTAAACAAGTTTCCCTCAGTGTAGAATGTTAATGTTCAGCACTTAAACACTGTGTGAATAGCAACAACGGGAAAATAATTTTTGGTGCAGGGACAAAACTAACAATTAAAACAGGTGAGTACATTTCTAATGCATTTAATACCAACTTTCACATAAATACAATTTTTTCTAACTTCTTAAGCACAAGGTGATTCGTTAAGTCCGGAAATTTGAGAAAAGCACCAGATTCTAACACTAACACATTTATTGAACATCAAGGATAATGTAAATTACGTCTCACACATAAATCACTAATAGAAGTATGTATTGTTTGAATTAATGTGTTGAATTGTAGTGTGAAAGAAGTAAGTGAGTTTTTGGTAAGGTATCAATGAATGTGTGAATACTGGATTCAAAATTATATTTGGAACAGGAACTAAATTATATGTCCAATCATGTAAGTAAACCTCCATATTCATCCACCCTTAAACATCTTTTATTATGTCATCTAAGCAACAAGTCCTCATATTGATGGATTAATGTACATTTTCCACATCACAAGTAGCTCTAAAAATAATTTCAGAAAAAAACGCATTGTTCAGTCAGGATTTGAAAAAGAAAGATAATTTAACAATGGGTAATACAACAAAACAAACAGACTGATGTCTTATGTAGTTGTGCAAGGTTTTTGTTGTGTGTTTTTTGTTTGAGTGAATGATGGATTTAAGATTACGTTTGGAACTGATACCCAACCAATCATACACTCAAGTAAGTTATACTATGATACTATGTATCATCCTTTTTAAAATAAAATCTTGAACCATAAATTTAAATTAAATACGGTGTAATTTAGATTACTTAGGCACATAAACATTCCAGTGTCAACGCCACTACCATTACTATGGAACTCGTACTATGATCATATATGCACATGAATAACAATAATCTAGCACAGTGTGAACTATAAGGTAAAATGTATGCTACTGAAACATGTCAAAAACATTAATAACCAACTAAATTAGTTAGATAAACACTTTCAAATGCACTCAGTTAAGTAAGTTATTGCCCAGCATGTATACACTGTGTGAATGCTAACAACTGGAAAATCATTTTTGGTGCAGGAACAAAACTTACTGTTGAGACAAGTGAGTAGACTTTAAATTAACTTAATCTTGTCAAATCCAAACAATAAACCACTGATCTTTTTTTAACTTCTGAAAAAATCTGATGATTTGTTATCTACTGAGGTGTATGAATACCACATAGACTTAACTACTTTCCTGCGTGCCATTTATATGCCACTATTTTAAATACCAAGTTACCCATTGTAACACGTTACCCATGTAAGTATCTCAAAAACGTATTTTGTAAGGTATTGTTGACTATACATTTAAATAAAATCTATAGTGGTTTTACAGTTACCTTGTAGATTAAATGTAGACACTCAACCATAACAGCAGTGTTGAGCCATAAGGCTGAAGAAAATGAATAAGGCCACTTTCAATACCATTGATGCAACCATGTACTGTAATGTATACACAATGTATACTGTAATGTATACATTCTGGCTAAGAGTTACAAAATTCCGAACCCTCTGGCCTCACTATCCCTGGTCTTCAAACAACTACAAGGTCCTACAGAGTTTGTTTACATTTACATGTATTCATTTAGCAGATGCTTTTATCCAAAGCGACTTCCAAGAGACAGCTTTACAAAGTGCATAGGTCACTGATAATAACAACAACATAGCCCCAAAACATTGCGGGCAGCCAAAACATGAAGCACACATTGAACAACCAAAATAAGTGCCAAAGGGAAGAACCATAAGAGCATGTAGTTAAACAAGTTACAGTTAAATGACATGAATCGCTATAAGTGCAAGTGTACCTGTGGAAAAGGAAGTAACAGTAAATAAAATATTTCACAGCGAGTACAACAATTTAAATCAGTTAAATTGACTACACTAAACAACAAGAGCAACAAGTCTCTAAGCAAGAGTCATTGTGATTCTTGAGGAAAGTTTGTTACACAAGTAGAGGGTTTATGTATTGCACATAGATGTTGTGTGAATACTGGATATGATAAGATATACTTTGGAAAAGGCACAACATTGAACATTAATTCAAGTGAGTCTCTTAATTACAATATAAAATACAACTTTTCAATTCACCACATACTGCTCATTCCACACATTAATCTACTGATTTTAAATTTCTGCAATTATTTTCAGCAAACTTCACATATAGGTGTATTTTAAGCATATTAGGATCCCTGAACAACAAAACAATGGAATAATTTACACTGTATTCTGTATAAATTGATCTGAGAATGCAACCTTTTCAACACTTCAAAAGATTGTAGTGAAAAGTAGTAATTCTATCTGTGCGACAAGTGTCATAAAAATGACATTGTGTTAATACCTAGTCCATGATCAAACGTAAAACTCAGTATTATGACATAATGCAAATTGAGTCATTGTTACTAAACACAAACAGTCTATATACATTTTATGACTGTAGGATTTGTATTTGTCACTGCCTGGTTTTTGGCACTGGACTTATTGTTGTGTGAATAACAACTTCAAAATTGTATTTGGATCTGGCATACAAGTAGTTGTCCAACCAAGTAAGTACTTACATAATATTCCTAAACGTCAGCATTTCTCTGATGTAGGCAATATTTTGCGGTGTAACATTTGCAGATCACAAACTAATGAATAACTAACATTACACTACAATAGGTCTGTTTGTTAACAGATAGTGTGCAAACATAATAATCAAAACAACTGACTATTTTTGTACAGCAATGTATGATATAATCAAAATAAGGAAAACTCTTCATTTCACTTCATTGTGACAGGATAGCAAATTATTTTATTTGTAAACATTGAATCTCAAATTTAAAAGCTTAAATCAAGGGTAAACCTATTTGTCTTAGATGCGTTTTACTGTTTATAAAACGGCAGTTGACATAGGTGTTAAAATAAGGAATTAATCATGTAACAACAAGGGGTTAGGGTATAGTTGAACATAATGAAGTGCTAGTTAGGAATGTGTTTTGACATTGTAGATGCCGAACTTGAGCCCAAAAGTTTGTTGTCTTTACATACAAAATATACAATTGTCTGTAAACCAAAACCAGACGGTTATCGTGCAACAAACATGCATTGTGTGACATCATTAGGAACAAACAAACTTTTATTTGGTGCTGGTACCAAGTTAAATATCAAAATAAGTGAGTAACCGTCTTTTTTTCTCTATCAAATATACTACATTATGGACATTTCTCTATTAATATTATCTATTTATATCAACCCTACTGTATTTAGTGAAATTAAACATAAAACTATGAATTATAGGATAATCTCTTAGTCTTAGTTAGACACGCCAACTTTATATGTAATAATAATCCTTAACCTTTAAGATTATTTTTTTGGGTGCCCTGGTGGGTCAATGTGTAGGGCATGTACCATATGGACTGAGACCCTAACGCAGCAGCCTGGGTTTGATTTCCATTTATTTTCTCAGTCCAATAGATTTTTATTGCATACTGTTCAATCACTCCAGAAAGATAAGTTAATTTTACACTAAATGTACATTTAAACTGAAGATAATATATGGACAGAGGATTTCCATAATTGTTCAAACAGGTATAGTTTTATCTGGTAACGTACAGTACTGTATTTTGAACCACTGACGATTAGGTGTTTTTGCAACCAGACATATGGTTGTGTGAATAACATCAAAATCATGTTTGGATCTGGAATACAAGTAATTGTCCTGCCAAGTAAGTAAACAATCAACAATCCTTAATATGTATACTTTTTTAACCAAATACACACACACTAAAACCTTATATTATGTATAAACTTTTTTGGTTTCATACATAAATATGTATACAATTTAATCATAATCAGTGATAAACAGTTAAGTATTTAAAATCATCATTCCATAGTGAACTCAATGTTTTTGCTATCAGACATAATGGTTGTGAGACTAACTACAACAAACTCATTTTTGGAAATGGAACAAAAGTTGTGATTTTTTCCATTACGTAAAGCCGCTAGTCATTGTCTGTGTACTCTGCAATATACTTAATATCTCTTCATTACAACAATGCAGCCCTCAACTCTTTTTATTGTTCACTGTGCCTGAAATATCATGGTAAAATGATCGCAATTTTAGTACTATAATTTGTGTTGTTTCATTCTAGTTGTTTTAGGAGTAGGCTTAACCATTGTGTGGCTGACCAGAGAAAGTACAGTTTGTGCTATGTTGATGTGTGTACAAATGCATTGAAATACCTTATTTACACCTGGAATCATTATACTATGACAAATGTTGTTCCTTAGCTGTGCTGTCCACATCACTCCATATTTACACATGCAAAGGTACTAAAGATGCATGCAAATGCTAACTACTTGTAAGCAAGCTTTCAATGTAATGCTAATTGTGCAGTTAGGAAACATCCTGAAACGTCTTAACATGAGAAATTTAAAAGAAGTAGGTTTTTCTGTTTGGTCCTATTTTGTATTCTAATCCCTGCACCTACAGAATACACTTTGCCTCTTGCTAGACTTTTATTGCAAATGCTTTCCTTTTTATGTAGCTACATAGTCATTTGCATGCCCTGTCACAAGAACTTCACTGTCCTGAATGACCTGAACGACCTGTCCTAAATGAACATTGAAATACAAATGTGTTCTAAATAAAGACTGTTATAATTGTTAGACTAACCATAAACCTGAACCCCAAACACAGCTGCAATGCCTAACCTTAACCTCCACTACCATGGGCAGGATGCCTTACCCTAACCTTAATCACATACATTTATTTACTGAGTTTAACCAAAACTTAAGTGGAAAAAAGTATAACATAGCTATAGCATGGTGTAAAAATGTACACATTGGTGTCTGGTCATTTTAAGTCCACTGGCTTAAATTTATGAACTTTTTATGTGTGTTTTAACAGGGGAGAGCAAGGAACCATCTTACTATCAGTTGAAAAACAATGAAACAACAGCTTGTCTGGCAACAGATTTCAGCTCATTCAATTCGACTCAAGTCGACACAAGCATATTTAATAATGAAGCCACCAGAATGAAGGAGGACCCGTACTACAGCCAGGTTGCTCTAAACAAAAAATGCCCCTATAACAGTAAGTGTCTACACTGATTTATTGCAATCGCCGCAGCAATTCTAGACATTGAGGTTGAAACTGAAAACATTCCCACATCAACATTCCTAATAAAGTTGTTGTCTATTTGTATTGACAGATAATCAAACGTGTACAGCAGATGGTATTGAATCAGGCAAGTATTTTAATATCTGCAAATGTCATATGATGAAATATTCTTTGAGCATATCGAATGCATTGTGTTTTAGACTTTAATGACTGTGACTCCATGGTTTCCAGATGGAAAGACCAGATTCCTATCACTGACCATTCTGGGCCTGAGAATCCTGTTTGTGAAGACCATCATTTTCAATGTGCTGATGACTCTTCGGGTGTGGATGAGCTAGAGTAGGTACACAGCATCTTAAGTAAAACATTTCACAAAGGTTATGCTTTGCCAAAAGTAATAAATTAGGCCAGGCACAATACAAATTTAAATGACTTGAAACCACAAATGACAGTTGCACACTGCCTTCAGTGTGTTACTGCTAGCTCCCATTAACCTCCATGACCTTCCTTCAGTGGATAATGTAAAACACCCAGTGTGATGACATCATTGTAAAATAAAACATGCTGAATTTGACGGCCACAATCTTATTTAAGAGTATTGTCATGAGGAGATATTGTCTTGTTTACTAATACATTTTGGTTAACATCATTTAATCTATTTTCCAGATACAGCAGTCTGTCAAAGAAGACAATAACATTCACCCCATCTATTTGGAAGCATAGAGATGTTATTTGCCATAATTGTAATTTTCTTCTGTAATATTATGTAGTATTCTAAAAAGCAAAGTTAATGTTTAGTGTATGTTTATAGTTCTATTGAGAAACACGTTTTATTTGTCATTTGCTAATTAAGAGGACTACTGTGTTGTACAGTAAAAAAAACAAAGTATGTTGGTATATATGTTTTTTCCCCCTCTTCAACTGTTATTTTCATTTTTGTCTGGACATTTCACCTTCTGAAATCGTAATGCTTAATCTGATTATTCTGTATTTACAGTGAACTGTCAATTGTTTAACAACTAATCCAAGCATCCTTCATACTCTGTGTGTACACACTGATGTATACATTCATTTGTATGTAGTAAAAATGATTTAAAATGTCTTAGTTTGTATATCAGCCATAAATGTGTTTTTGAACTTTTCTGTTTTGATGAAAATATTTCTACAATTAAATAAAATAAGAATTTGAAGCTATTTGTTGTATTTATTTTCTTTCATGTCAGAAATTGGGACCCAGGTAACTTACTTGACCTCAACGCCTACATTATTTACAGCAAAATTGAACCTTTAGTTACACTTCATTGAGTACAACAAGCAGCTCACCTATGGACCATACTCACATGACCATATATGATACAGCATTGAAGTGCACGAAAGGTACAGTAGTCAAGGTGCTTTATGTATTTAAGGTTAATTTTGGAAAATTGGTAATTGACAAACAAATTAAGGCTCTCCTCATTGGAACATTTTATTATTTGAAAAAAGCTTTAAAACTTCAATATTGATTTTTTGGCATGACCTTAGGGAGTAAAACACCTTCATAGTTGAGTGGAGCTATTAAGCTTTTCTCTCTACTGATCACTCCCTGGAGGCATGCCTTTTGCCAGCCTGTCTCAAGTCCTCCACCATCATCCCTGTGCCCAAAAAGCCAAGGCCAACAGGACTTAATGACTACAGACCCGTTGCCCTGATCTCTGTAGTAATGAAGTCTTTTGAGTGCCTGGTGCTGGCACACCTCAAATCCATCACGGATCCTCTCCTAGACCCCCTGCAGTTTGCCTACAGAGCCAACATATCTGTAGAAGACGCAGTAAACATGGCACTCCAGTTCATCCTCCAGCACCTGGACACACTGGAATCCTACGCCAGGATCCTGTTTGCCAGCTCTGAATCCTACGCCAAGCTCTGCTTTCAACACCATCATCCCGGCTCTGCTACAGGACAAGCTCTCCCAGCTGAACGTGCCTGACTCCAACTGCAGGTGGATCACGGACTTCCCCTCCTACATGGAGCAGTGCGTCAAGCTGGGAACAAACGTCTCTGACTCCTAGGTCATCAGCACTGGATCTCCTCAGGGCTGCGTCCTTTCCCCTCTGCTGTTCTCCCTGTACACCAATAGCTGCACCTCCAATCATCAGTTCGTCAAACTCCTGAAGTTTGCGGACGACACCACCCTCATTGGGCTGATCTCTGACGAGGATGAGTCTAATTACAGGTGGGAAGCTGACAACCTGGTGACCTGGTGCAGCCAGAACAACCTAGAGCTCAATGCTCTCAAGACAGTGGATATGGTTGTGGACTTCAGGAAGAATACAGCTCCACTCCCCCCTATCACCCTGTGCGACTCCCCAGTCAACACTGTGGAGTCCTTCTGCTTTCTGGGCAATATCCTCTCCCAGGACCTCAAGTGGGAACTGAACATCAGCTCCCTCACCAAGAAAGCACAACAGAGGATGTGCTTCTTACGGCAGATGAAGAAATTCATCATGCCAAAGACAATGATGGTGCACTTCCACTCAGCCATCATTGAGTCCATCCTTACCTCCTCCATCACCATCTGGTACGCTGCTGCCACTGGCAATGCCAAGGACAAGAGCAGACAACAGCGTATCATCCGTGCTGCTGAGAAGGTGATCGGCTGCAATCTGCCTACCCTCGAGGACCTGCACACCTTGAGGACCCTGAGGCGAGCAAGGAAGATTGTGGGCGACTCCTCCCACCCTGGACACTCTGTTCCGGCCACTCTGTTCCGGCAGAAGGTTGCGGACCAAAACCTCACGCCATAACAACAGTTTCTTTCCATCCGCTGCTGGCTTCTTCAACAAGGCCAAGGACTCACACTGACATAACACTTATAACACTTTATCTATTTCCATCCCTAAGTCTATCCACCACCGTATTTGCACATGTCATATTGCACAATGCTGCCCTATTTCATCTATTTTTTATCCTACATATTGTTTACTTCTTTAGCATTGGACTTTTTCTTTATACATTCTACTTTTAAAAATTAAGATCCGTATATGTTTATTGTATGCAACTTCCTGCCACAGTAAATTCTGTGTTTGAGTGAAATTCTGATTCTGAAGATGACAAAATCATCTGTTCATTTCAGGATTAATTCACTATATTGTGATATTCAGGATGGATCATCAGGATGTAATGAACTTCTACTTACCATGGAAAGACCATTGAACTGGACATCTTGGACTAATTAAGGCATTTTAGCTATAGCGATCTATGACTGTTAGATAAAGACATTTTGTACATTCAGTCATTGACACAGATGTCATTGTTTTGCTTCTCATCATTGTTTCCAAATTCGCTTGTTCCCTCAGTGGACTTGATCAGGGGTTCTCTGCAATAACAATATTCAGTATGTAAGTAAAATGTCAAAGTCTTGCTGAGGTACAAATATGTTTTTTTGTTTAACAGAAAAGCAACAGATAAATTCAATCAACAGGTGTTCTTCAAAATGGAGTAAATTACAGATTTCATGTGTCAGGCTCAATCTATCCAAAAACTTTCACCAGCCACAGGGCCTCAAATACGTATCTATGGCCTTCGGAGCCAGGCTCAGATCAGCTCATAGATGTGTGTTGTCTGTAATTAAGAGTTTGTCTTACTTTGTGTTAGGGCAACAAATGGCAAAACATTTTGTTGCCCAACACCTGTTGACACCTGTTATCCATGAATTCCTTTTGATCATCATCCTCTGATTTTAGTGCCACAGAGAGACTTTGAAATTACTCTGATCTATTTAACATGCTGAAGATGAGATGAACTGTCTTTTTGTTATGAAAGTAATAATTGTGCATGAAATGAGATAAATAGCAATTAATGATATGATTTAGGATCCTAATAAGGGATCCTGAGAGAGTCAGATGGCTGAGCGGTGAGGGAGTCGGGCTAGTAATCAGAAGGTTGCCGGATCGATTCCCTGCCGTGCCAAATGACGTTGTGTCCTTGGGCAAGGCACTTCACCCTACTTGCCTCGGGGGGAATGTCCCTGTACTTACTGTAAGTCGCTCTGGATAAGAGCGTCTGCTAAATGTAATGTATGACATGACATGTCCCACAGATTATGAATAACATAAACAAATGGTTAAAACATACATTTCTCCCACGGGCCCTAAGTCTGACATTATGTACTAAAGTATTCCATCAGCATTTTACATCATATTTCGGTATTGTTACCATGTTGACTTTGATTACATAACCTAATTGGGCATTGCCAAAGCTACCAGACAACGTTGTTGCTTTTCCACTTCAAATGTGTCACACTTTCCAGGGTTTACAACACGGCTGGATGAATGGAAAGTCAACCATGTGACCTGCAGCTGTCAGCACTGAGTCTGTGAATACCACAAATGCATCCTCAACCCACATCCATGCCACCTGTTTTCCATTTTAGTAAAATCACTTGCATATCCTTGTTTTCTTTATCTGTGTCACCCTATATGACATCCATTGATAGATTCACAATTCATTTGCAACTATTTAACATTGTAATTATATGAATACTTATACAAGTCTCATGGCAACCTCATCCACAAAATGTAAAAGAACTATTATCATTGTAGTGTACTTTCTAGTCTGGAAATGTTTTGAGTTGAATAGAATTACTCATTCTTGCTTAAGATAACGTGTGCATGCATTGTTGGCACTTATTGCATCTTTAATACTATATACACCTTAAGTAACAGTGTATTTGCTTAACCAATTTGAGAGAGTTAAACAATTTGTTGTATTCGTGATGGTTTTTAAGTATCTCAAAATAAATGCTTATTGATGTCCGATAATGATTTAAGAATGCTTGTAAAAATTGCAAAGATTACGTTTTTAAATGGCAGATCAAGACATGATAGTCTCCCCCTCAATGAACATTTGCTTAACAGCACTCGTTTCACATTCACACATTCACCAGTTTCAATTCATGTCAGAGAGAAGATTATGAGTGGAGAACTCTTCTCATAATGTATATAACTCATAACTCTTCTCATAATACTCTTACTCATAATGTGCTGAGAGTAAACAGACTCTCACACAACAGTTGCATTCCCTGTGACGTTCTAATGGAATTCGAAATGAAATTCTACACTGCATTTATAAATACTGTAACAGCAGTTTGATAAGAATGAAGCATAATGCCACTTGGTGCATCATTTCGGCAATAAAGCATGAAGCACATTTTAACACCTTTGGAAGGCCTGCCTGACTTAATTCTTAACAATGTATTTCAGTACACTTGAAGACATTACAGTTTACCTTTGATTTTCTCTGTTACCATCACATTGTGCATTTTAAACTGTGTTTTCAAAGCAGTGATGACCACACCTCAACATTGTCAAGTCTCAACAAGGAAGTAGGCCAGCTAAACTAACTGTTTGGTAGTCATTGGGATTTCAGTGAAAGGGCCACCATGGTCTGGTTGAGAAAGAGACAGCAGTTGGCCAACTAGTGTTTGCATTATGCATTTTAATATGAATGTGTTCCTACAGTACAAATGTTCTTGAATGTCTTAAAGTATGGGTCAACATTGTTGATAGTTTGTGTCTTTACATTCCTAGTATGCACTAAAACACCAAACAGCCCACATAATTATAAGGTGTACAAATGTATAAGGTGATAACATGTTTGCTGATCAAAATAAGTATCTCTGTACATCTTAAAAATGGTGTAAACTTTGAACTTTAATGAAAAGAATGGAGACAGTGTCCGAGAAAGATCTACTCTCTCAACAAACAGCACAGTTCTTTTATTTCTATAAAGATTGGAAGAAGTGGGTAAGTGGAATGGAACAACATGAGGTGAGGGGGTGTCATGCATTATTATTTCCACAGGATGCGGTCTCAGCAGAGATGTACGAGGGATGGGCTGATGCTGGTTGCCGACGTCACAGGCGTCTGCGGTTGTTTCCACGTCAACCCGTTCCTGAGACAGGATGTCTGTGTGTACGCATGTCTGAACAAGCGAGCGTGTGTGACTTTGCATGTGTGAGCACGTGTATGTGGGTGCTTTGCAAGGAAACAAGGACAAGCATGCTCTGCACTGTGTCGAGTGGAGGAGTAGCATCAGCTGTGGTTATCTGCAAATATGGTCAACAAGAAGTCTGCGTGTAAAAAAGTATTTCACACCTTCAGTTATAGGCTGTCTATTGCTAATATAGTAATTATTTTATTATAATCAAACATACATGATTGCGTAGAGGCAGTGACAACCAGTGATAAAAGCCATAATTATGACTTCCACCACAATACAGTATATGCTTGAAGAGGTGTCAGGTGGCTGAGCGGTTAGGGAATCAGGCTAGTAATCTGAAGGTCGCCAGTTCGATTCCCGGCCACACCAAATGAAGTTGTATCCTTGGGCAAGACACTTCACCCTACTTGCCTCGGGGGAATGTCCCTGTACTTACTGTAAGTCGCTCTGGATAAAAGCGTCTGCTAAATGACTAAATGTAAATTGTTATTTCAGACAACGGATGATTGTGTCATGTTTGGCTATACGTTATCTACGCCTAACCCAAAGAGATTTACTTTGAAATTGACCTTTTACTAAATTTGAGTAGTTAATACATTGTTGATAGTTTGAGTGTCTGATGAAACTTTCAAAATAAAGAATTAACTCAAATAGTACTTTGTATACAAACAACATCATTATAGCAATGTCACTTGAATTCCATTGAACATAAAATGTATCAAATGTATCTTTGTGACATTTCATGTATTCGTTCAATTCATGTGAAAAAATGATTTGCATAAATGGTATCATATACTCTTATTCATAAGGGGGACTGAGGGACAATTGTTGCCACTTACATTACCTGAGCTAAGCCTTGATGTGTGTGATAAGCCTTTGAATCCCACTGCAACCAAGATGTCTCTGTATGAATTGATGTCAACAGCACCACTGCTAAACTTGATATTGTACATAATCAAGAGGGGCTGTATAGTACAGTTGTGCCAATTAATAAAAC
The DNA here is from genome assembly GCF_021917145.1 of Hypomesus transpacificus. Lineage (NCBI taxonomy): Eukaryota > Metazoa > Chordata > Actinopteri > Osmeriformes > Osmeridae > Hypomesus > Hypomesus transpacificus. The sequence continues at coordinate 6,644,003 of NC_061069.1, forward strand.
AAATGGAAATAAATCTAACATAGAGCGATACTGCTCACTTTCCACTGGCAGGGTAGTATCATGTACCAATTCAGAAAGTGACCGATAGAACATAGAATCTGGTCCTTGTTTCAGCAATAGGCTACATCTTTGAGTACACTATTGCAATTGGCTTTTTTTCTGTACAAATTAGTTTCATGTAAAAAATAGAAGTAAATAACATGAAACGAATGAACACAGAAAGTAGCTCAAACCTATGGTACACCACCTCCCTCTACTGGAGACTATGTGTGCACTTACCATCATTTTTTTATAAATAACATTTTACCAATGCTTACATTGGAACACTAGATGGAACTATATGATTACTTATCGGATGTAGATGAACCAAGTCAGTGCACAGACACTGTTGACTCAGAGACGGTTATGGCTGCAGCCTGCAGCCTCCCGTCCCATGCCCTCCCGTCCCATGCCCTCCCGTCCCATGCCCTCCCGTCTCATGCCCTCCCGTCTCATGCCCTCCCGTCTCATGCCCTCCCGTCTCATGCCCTCCCGTCTCATATCCTCCCGTCACATATCCTCCCGTCTCATGCCCAAGCTGTCCAACAGTAAATTCAGAGGGTCAAATGACTAATTACGGATGGAGTTAAAGGGAAGTTCGTGAGCACGTTTGTCGCAATAAATTGAAAAACTTGAAATAGATTTTTTTTGTTTTATCCATATAGTTTGCTGATTTCTGGATGTTATTGTTCTGTCCCAGATGTTAATGTATATTTGATGAAACCTGCGATGACCTTCATTTAAAACTGCATCAGCGTTTTATGTTGACATTTGTTAGCGAATATTACCTGTTACCTAGATACATTTATGGTTGCAGACTTTGATGGTTTCTTTTTGTGATTTTCCTTAAGGTGCACATCAGTGTCTTTAAAAAAAAGAACACACCGCAGGTGACAAAATGCACGGTGTGCTGTACCGACCATCATGGTCCCCCAACCGTCGTGGTTGTGCCTAACATAACCTTGACCTCTGCTACAACTCCTGGCCTTAAACTAATCCTAACCTCAACCGTCATTGTGACGCCTAAACTCAACCGGGCCTCTCAGGCTGAAGCCGTAGAATGGATTATTAGTTTGTAGTCAAGCTAAAAAAAAACACGTACACCAAAGTAGGAAGGAGAAATAGCGGACCAGACAAGCTTTTATTAAAAAAAAGTAGAAGCATGAGACGGGATGGCATGAGGCGGGAGGCTGCAGGCTGCAGCCATACACTGTTGGAGACTCTTATCCAGAGCGACTTACAGTAAGTACAGGGACATTCCCCCGAGGCATGTAGGGTGAAGTGCCTTGCTCAAGGACACAACGTCATTTTACATGGCCGGAAATCGAACCGGCAACCTTCTGATTAATCTCCTGATTCCCTAACCCCTCAGCCATCTGACCTCCCTACTTGTGAACAATGAGCAGCAAGATGTTCAGTTGGTTATTGAAATGTTTTTTTATTATTTGTAAACACACAATAGTAAACAAGGACGTACAATAGTAAACAAGGATCCTGTGTGCCAATTTTTTAGAAGATTGTGACCTGTGAAAATGTTGAAGCTTTTCTTTTCACCTGGGGTAACAATGGGGTGGCAGAGATGGTGTGACCTGATGGTACCATCAATTATTGTAAAGTTGTAGTTTGAATAATGCCAATAATAATATTCCTGTCATATTATTGTCATGCCCTTCACCTTGTTTCCGTCTTTCTCCATTTGTTTTACTGTGTGTGCTTGTGGTGGGTGTGGCTCCGCTCTCTAGCCCTGATGACATCACTCCACATTCCCCCGGTCTCTAACCCTGTCTCCCATCAGCTCATCAGACCCGCCTGGTTTTCCTGTAATTCATCGCAGAGATTGCTGTTTCTACACTTTCAGTTGCACTAGTTCAAACTCAGAGTATTACAAGTGTTTTTGTTTCGCTAACTTTTGTCTGTCCTGTGTCAGTAGGTGAGCAGGGTGATCCTGGAGACACAGGCCAGACAAAAGTAACACTTGTAATGGGAGACAACACTTGCATCTGCCTTACCCATCCTGGCTGTGTCTGCCTGGAAATTGCCCTGCCAACCTCACTTTAGATCTGCCAATGGAAAGTCAAATTTTTGGGGAAATTGTGTGCTTACGGCCACTGCAACTGGAGCAGTTTATTTAAATACATAACCAGCAAACCTATTAAAACTCAAATCAAATGTCTTCTTATGTTCCTGAGCGCAATAAAAGGTAGAAGACACATTGGGAGAACACAAATAGAAACATTTGAATCATAAATTGTATTTACTTATTCATTAATTATGTGGGTGGAGAGTAATATAAAAGTACAGAATAAGAATTGTGAAGTTCTTCAGTTGCTGTAGTTTTTGTACAGTGTGTCTGTGTTTCCTGTCACTGTGGGCCTCACAGCACAGTAGTATAGAGCAGAGTCTGTCACTTCAGCAGAGGAGATGATCAGATTCAGGCGGTCTTTCCCTCCGTTTAGGTTAGCAGATATTCGATTGTTGAGGTTGCTAGTTTTATTTGAGGACTCAAATCCTAAGACTGACACAAGGAATCCTGGTGGTTTTCCATGATCTTGTTGATACCAGTAGATTTCATCACTAGCTTTAACAGTTTTTGGGTAGCTGTAGGACAAAGTAACAGTGTTACCCTGTACACTGTTCACTTCATTCTTCACTGGAGTGAGGTCTTGACAGAATATGCCTGAAAAGACAATGTATTCACAAGTGAAAATACAGTGATTTATAAATGTTGGTCATATACCATCATTTAAGACTATAACAGTAACTCAGTACATCACCTACCTGAAAGTGTGTTGAGTAAAAACACACAGTACAATAACGTATTTTGGAAAAGAACGAGACACTGTATTTTGTATCTATAACACATTCTGAAATGATGTTATCAGAAGAGATACAGCATCACAGCTAGTAATGGAAACTCATGATGCTCTTCTTTATGTATCCCCACATAACCTGCATTGTACCTCCCCTGAACATAAGCCCATCCCCCGTGTTTCTATTGTGGATAATGGTAATGGCTGGTACAGCTACAAAAGAAACATGCTTTAGTCACTCTGACAAGTTCTAGTTAGGTTTTTGTACAATGTGTCTGTGTTTCCTGTCACTGTGGGCCTCACAGCACAGTAGTACAGAGCAGAGTCTGTCACTTCAGCAGAGGAGATGATCAGATTCAGGCGGTCTTTCTCTCCGTTCAGGTTAGCAGATATTCGATTGTTGAAGGTACTAGTTTTATTTGCAGAATCAAATCCATAAATGAACACAACATATTGTGGGGGTTTTCCAGTTTCTTGGCAATACCAGTAGAATTGATCTTGACCTGTAACAGTTTTGGAGTAGCTGTAGGACAGAGTAACGGTGTCACCCTCTAAACTCTTCACTTCCTTCTTGAGTGGAGTGAGTTCTTGACAAAAGATACCTGTGAAGATAAAGTTATTTTATCAGAGCATTTTTAATTGACCATCAATAAATGTTTTCAAATCTGGATATCACAACAATTTAAAGCTTTATCTACCTGAAATTGTAGCAAGGAACACCTCAAAATACAGAAATAACATTTTAAAATAAAGTTATTGTAGTATGTATTATGCTCTGGAAGTGCAGTCTTTGTAGAACAAAGAGGGAAACTGTACGACAGTATGTTATGCCCTGTCTTAAATGATGCTTTTCTTTAGCATGCATCCCCACATGACTTCAATAGTACCTCCCCTGAACATAAGACCCTACAGAATATTTCTATTGTAGATCATGGTAGAGGCTGGTACAACCACTGTAGAAGGATTGTTTCATGGTTCAGTTCCTGTGATTGGTCTAGTCAGGTTTTTGTACAGTGTGTCTGTATTTCCTGTCACTGTGGGCCTCACAGCACAGTAGTACAGAGCAGAGTCTGTCACTTCAGCAGAGGAGATGATCAGATCCAGGCGGTCTTTCCCTCCAGTCAGGTAACCAGATATTCGATTGTTGAGTTTGCTAGTTTTAATGGAGGACTCAAATCCTGAGATTAACAAGAGGAATTCAGGGTTCTTTCCAGAGTCTTGGCGATACCAGAAAAAATTATCTCCAGCTGTAGCAGTTTTGGAGAAGTTGTAGGACAATGTAACAGTGTCACCCTCTACACTGTTCACTTCAATCTCGACTGGAGTGAGGTCTTGACAAATGATACCTGTGAAGATAAAGTTATTTCATCAGAGCATTTTTAATTGACCATCAATAAATGTATTCAAGTCAATCCATCTTTGTATTCATATCTAGAAGTTTCACTGTTATTCAGTGTATTACCTACCTACATGTATATTGACTAACATTGCAAAGTACAGTAATATCATGTCAGTATAAATTGACACTGTAGAACACAGTAAAGTACACTCAGAAAAAATAGAAGAATGTGCTAGCACAGTATTTAATGCACACTGATAAATGATGCTCTTATTTTACTCATATATATACTGAATACCCACATATATGCACATATGCCTATTTTCTACAGCCTCTATAGTACCTCCCCTGAACAGAATCCCCCCCCCCCTCCTCTTAGTTTGTTGTAAATTATGGCGGTGGGTGGTACAACTACAGTAGAAGGATTGTTTCAGGCTTCAGTTCCTGTGATAGATCTAGGCAGGTTTTTGTGCAGTGTGCCTGGTGTTTCTGTCACTGTGGGCTTCACAGCACAGTAGTACAGAGCAGAGTCTGTCACTTCAGCAGAAGAGATGCTCAGATTCAAATGATTCTTCCCCTCATTCAGGTTAGCAGATAATCGATTGTTGAGAGGATCAGCTTTAAATACATCACCAATCACTGGTACATATAGGAGAAATTGTGGTGGTTTTCCAATGTCTTGGCGATACCAATAGAAATAATCTCCAGCTACTGCAGTTTTGGAGTAGTTGCAGGTCAAACTAACAGTGTCACCCTCTACACTGTTCACCTCCTTCTTCACTGGAGTGAGGTCTTGACAATACACGTCTGTAATGACAAAATACTTTTTATTTGTAAAATATGTAATTGTTAAAAAATGTTAATATATTTCCATATGCACAGGTCTGTCAGTACATCTGTAAACCACCCACCTGTAAGTATGCTGGCAACCAACACTGAGTACAACAGCAACATCATTTTAGATGAAAGAGGTACTGGACCGTATCAGACACTACTGCCTTTGAACATACCCTATTATTGTGTCTGTGTGTCTGTACTGTACATGACCATGTACATTCTAAACTGTAGGGTTCAGTCACCTCCAATACTAAGAATGATTTAAACCTGAAGAAAGTTAATATAAGTGCTGTAGGCTTCCTCATGTTGCCTTAAAAAATGACTGTGGGTGTGGTTTACAACTGTAGTTCATATTATGGTTAGAGGGAGGTTTTTGTACTGTGTTGTACTGTTTTACTGTCACTGTGGGCTTCAGAGCGCAGTAGAACAGAGCAGAGTCTGTCACTTGAGCAGAGGAGATTTGCAGATGCACATGTTTATCCTTTTTTTGAATGTAAGATGAGTGACGAGGAAATGGTGTCGGAGCATTGAATACAGTCCCATCTTCTGTGATGCTGAGGATGAATTCTGGTTTAGATTGTGGATACTGGCGATACCACTGTATATTGTAGATGTTCCCATCATATTTGCAGGTCAGATTGACAGTACTCCCCTCTACAATCTGTTTCTCTGTCACTTTGGGGTTTATTGTATCCCCAGAAACAGATTCTGCAAAGTGTAAAGCTGGTTTTAAATACATGCTTACATATTTACTCAATTGTATTGAGGAATTGCACTTAATATTTATTATTTCAAATATAATATTACATTTATAAGATATGGTTAGGACCCCCCCCAAAAAAGATGTAATTGACAACTCACCTAAAACAGCTAAAAAGACTAAAGTTAAGAGGTGCCTCATCTTGACAGAGGGATCAGCTGAAAGATTTGAGAAATGCGTTCCACCATCACAATAACATACACAGTACCCCTAACCAAAGCCCCTCCTCCTGACACTAAAGTGGATGTCAATGTATTGTATTTATGGGTGACTGTGGGATGAATCAAGGATTTCCCACCTACCTATGTTGATCTCAATTGGTAGATAAGCTATTACCTTACTACCTGTTCATATTATATATATTTTTGTAAGAGTTTCTACTGTAACTATTGCGCTGTGTACTAATGTTCCATATTCTGACCTTCTTAACTCAGAGAAAAACTACCACAGTGTCTGATGTCTTTATTCTTGGCAGGGTTTTCACAACTTTCTTTCTAATCAGCTGTCAGTCTAATACATCATCACACTGTAATGACTCTTGTTGTAAGGCAATGTTGAACACAATTTAAAATAATGGAATTATTCACACTAACCACATAATAGTATTTATATTGTTTATAATTCAATTTCAGTTTTTGTACAGTGTGTTTGGGTTTCCTGTCACTGTGGGCTGCAGGGCACAGTAGTACAGAGCAGAGTCTGTCACTTTAACGGAGGAGATTTTCAAATCCAAACTGTTCTTCTGGTCATTCAGTTCAACAAACAGTCGAGGGCTGGTCAATTCAGATGATGTTTTGAACCCTCCTTCATTGACCAGAAGCAGGTATTGTGGTATTGATCTGGGACGTTGTTGATACCACAGTAAAGTATCAGAACCCACAGAGCCACTGTAATTGCAAGAAAGAGTCGCAGTTTCTCCCTCAAAAACATGTTGTTGAGAAGTAGTGGATGTTATCCCTTGCTGTAAACTGTGTCCTAGAATGGAAAGTTTAACCGTTCTAAAATTATTGTTTTTTTAATGAATAAAATGAATTCATAAATGTGTCAAATATAAATGCGTTATGTGCATGGATTATATAATAATGGTTAAAATAACGAACAATCATGAACTTACCAGTGAAAGAAAAAATTAAAAGAGCACAAAAAAACATCATAATCTTTAGAGGGACTAACAACAATGAAACAATTCAACCCCGAGTATGAGAATTTAACTTCCAAAAAGATCTACACTACTGTGTACGTACAGGAGGAAGCTGTTTCTGATGTTAGATTGCCTCCTCCTGGCACTACAGTAGAGTACTGATCGGTGAGAAGTTGGTTGCAGCATTAAGCTGTACTGTTACTTCAAGATATTTAAAGACATGAAAAATACCTACATTTTATGACACGTGTTTAGAAACACATTCACAGCTGATCTCATCTTTGCTTCGAGGCTTGTCTTTTTATTAAACTTGAGCATAATCTTTCTCTTTGGATTACATAATACAGTGAATGCCCAGCATGTAAAAATAGGTTTTATATGAAAGGACAGTGTTTCTACAGCAGAAAGTACAAACCTTGAAGGCTTACAAAGTATTGTTTATTATCATATAAGAGTCAACCTTCTTATAAATGCACATTCAGGTAGTATACAAAGCAGTGACATTGTTGGGATTAAATATCCTGTAAAGTGGAATTGAAAAGGAGTTTTAAGTTAATCACACCACAGAAGAATGTGTTTTTAACTACCCATCCAAATCTGAATAAAAAAAACATAGACAAGTATGTTAAATTAGGCTTTAAAATCTTGAAAAAATCATCAGTATTCTCTGCTTGAGGCTGGGGAGGGTGTGTCGCCTGAAGGAGCTGAATCTCCGCCCCCTTGAATTTATTGAATTTAGCAACAACAGCAACACTAGCTGAATCAATTGCAGATATCAGAACAGACCGACGTGCAGTCTCTGAGTTTTTTATGTATTAATTACTTTGTCTTTGCATCATACCAGTTGAGTAACAGAATGCAACCGTCTGTGATCTGACGTAGATAGGTCGCTGTGACGTAGATCGGTCGGGTTTTGGCTCCGCCTATACAAAACCTAAGATGAAAACGGAACTGAAACTGTTCAGCGGTCTAACTCCACATTTCAGTGCGACAGTTTCAAAGCTTTGCACATGCTTCCAGGAACTCATTTCACACGTAAATTATGTACTGAGAAGCAAATCATGGAATTTGCTTTACAGGATCTTTAGAAGAACCAGCATTACTTGTGGAGCCCAATCTTAAAATGCACTATAGGAATTGCTATTGTCCTGGCAGCAAATGCAGTTGTTTTATAGTGACAATTACAATGGTTTGATAGTTACCACACATGGAGAATGATAATGGAGGGTACAACTACAGTAAAAGGATTGATAAGTGCTTCAGTTGCTGTAGTTTTTGTACAGTGTGTCTGTGTTTCCTGTCACTGTGGGCCTCACAGCACAGTAGTACAGAGCAGAGTCTGTCACTTCAGCAGAGGAGATGATCAGATTCAGGCGGTCTTTCTCTCCGTTCAGGTTAGCAGATATTCGATTGTTGAGGTTGCTAGTTTTATTTGAGGACTCAAATCCTAAGACTGACACAAGGAATCCTGGTGGTTTTCCATGATCTTGTCGATACCAGTAGAATTCATCTGTAGCTGTAACAGTTTTTGAGTAGCTGTAGGACAAAGTAACAGTGTCACCCTGTGCACTGTTCACTTCATTCTTCACTGGAGTGAGGTCTTGACAGAATATGCCTGAAAAGACAATGTGCTCACAAGTGAAAATACAATACGTTATAAATGTTGGTCATATACCATTTAATTCAAGACTATAACAGTAACTCAGTACATCACCTACCTGAAAGTACGTTTAATAAAAACACACAGTACAATAACATCTTTTGGAAAAGAAAGAGAAACTGTAGCTTGTAGCTGTAATACAATTAAAAATGATGTCGTTATGAGAAGAGACAGTATCACAGCTAGTAGTGGAAACTCATAATACTTTTCTTTATGTATCCCCACATAACCTGCATTGTACCTCCCCTGAACATAAGCCCATCCCCTGTGTTTCTGTTGTGGATAATGGTAATGGCTGGTACAGCTACAAAAGAAATGTGTTTATGCTTCAGTCACTCTGACACCTTCTAGTCAGGTTTTTGTACTATGTGTCTGTGTTTCCTGACACTGTGGGCCTCACAGCACAGTAGTACAGAGCAGAGTCTGTCACTTCAGCAGAAGAGATGATCAGATCCAGGCGGTTTTTCCCTCCGTTCAGGTTAGCAGATATTCGATTGTTGAGTTTGCTAGTTTTAATGGAGGACTCAAATCCTGAGATTAACAAGAGGAATTCAGGGTTCTTTCCAGAGTCTTGGCGATACCAGAAAAAATAATCTCCAGCTGTAGCAGTTTTGGAGAAGTTGTAGGACAATGTAACAGTGTCACCATCTACACTGTTCACTTTAATCTTGACTGGAGTGAGATCTTGACAAATGATACCTGTGAAGATAAAGTTATTTCATCAGAGCATTTTTAATTGACCATCAATAAATGTATTCAAATCTATCCATCCATCTTTGTATTCGTATTTAAATGTTTCACTGTTATTCAGTGTATTACCTACCTACATGTATGTTGAGTAACATTGCAAAGTACAGTAGTATCATGTCAGTATAAATTGACACTGTAGAACCTGACACAGTAAAGTACACTCTTAGAAAAAATAGAAGAACGCGCTAGCACAGTATTTAATGCACACTGATAAATTATGCTCTTCATTTACTCATATATATACTGAATACCCGCATATATGTACATAAGCCTATTTTCTATAGCCTGTATAATACCTCCCCTGAACAGAATACCCCCCTCCTCCTCTTAGTTTGTTGTAGATTATGGCGGAGGGTGGTACAACTACAGTAGAAGGATTGTTTCAGGCTTCAGTTCCTGTGATAGATCTAGGCAGGTTTTTGTGCAGTGTGCCTGGTGTTTCTGTCACTGTGGGCCTCAGAGCACAGTAGTAGAGAGCAGAGTCTGTCACTTCAGCAGAAGAGATGCTTAGATTCAAGTGATTTTTCCCCTCATTCAGGTTAGCAGATGATCGATTGTTGAGAGGATCAGTTTTAAATACATCACCAATCACTGGTATATATAGGAGAAATTGTGGTGGTTTTCCAATGTCTTGGCGATACCAATAGAAATAATCTCCAGCTACTGCAGTTTTGGAGTAGTTACAGGTCAAACTAACAGTGTCACCCTCTACACTGTTCACCTCCTTCTTCACTGGAGTGAGGTCTTGACAATACACATCTGTAATGACAAAATACCTTTTATTTGTAAAATATGTAATTGTTTAAAATTGTTTACATATTTCCATATGCACAGGTCTGTCAGTAAGTCTGTAAACCACCTACCTGTAAGTATGCTGGCAACCAACACTGAGTACAACAGCAACATCATCTCAGATGAAAGAGGTACTGGACTGTATCAGACACTACTGCCTTTGAACATACCCTATTATTGTGTCTGTGTGTCTGTACTGTACATGACCATGTACATTCTAAACTGTAGGGTTCAGTCACCTCCAATACTAAGAATGATTTAAACCCGAAGAAAGTTAATATAAGTGCTGTAGGCTTCCCTCTCCTCATGTTGCCTTTGGAAATGACTGTGGGTGTGGTTTACAACTGTAGTTTATATTATGGTTAGAAGGAGGTTTTTGTACTGTGTGGTACTGTTTTACTGTCACTGTGGGCCTCAGAGCGCAGTAGAACAGAGCAGAGTCTGTCACTTGAGCAGAGGAGATTTGCAGATGCACATGTTTATCCTTTTTTTGAATGTAAGATGAGTGACGAGGAAATGGTGTCGGAGCATTGAATACAGTCCCATCTTCTGTGATGTAGAGGATGAATTCTGGTTTAGATTGTGGATACTGGCGATACCACTGTATATTATAGATGTTCCCATCATATTTGCAGGTCAGATTGACAGTACTCCCCTCTACAATCTGTTCCTCTGTCACTTTGGGGTTTATTGTATCCCCAGACACAGATTCTGCAAAGTGTAAAGCTGGTTTTAAATACATGCTTACATATTTACTCAATTGTATTGAGGAATTGCACTTAATATTTATTATTTCAAATATAATATTACATTTATAAGATATGGTTAGGACCCCCCCCAAAAAGATGTAATTGACAACTCACCTAAAACAGCTAAAAAGACTAAAGTTAAGAGGTGCCTCATCTTGACAGAGGGATCAGCTGAAAGATTTGAGAAATGCGTTCCACCATCACAATAACATACCCAGTACCCCTAACCAAAGCCCCTCCTCCTGACACTAAAGTGGATGTCAATGTATTGTATTTATGGGTGACTGTGGGATGAATCAAGGATTTCCCACTTACCTATGTTGATCTTAATCGGTAGATAAGCTATTACCTTACTACCTGTTCATGTTATATATTTCTTTGTATGAGCTTCTACTGTAACTATTGTTCAGTCTACTAATGTTCCATATTCTGACCTTCATGCCTCAGAGAAAAACTACCACAGTGTCTGATGTGGTCATTATTCTTGGCAGGATTTTCACAACTTTCTTTCCAATCAGCTGTCAGTCTGATACATCATCACATTGCCTGACTGATTGTCCTTCATTGACCAGAATCAGGTATTGTGGTATTGATCTGCAATGCTGTTGATACCACAGTAAAGTATCAGAACCCACAGAGCCACTGTAATTGCAAGAAAGAGTAGCTGTTTCTCCCTCAAAAACAAGTTGTTCAGAAGTAGTAGATTTTCTTAACTTGCGAAGTTTAACCATTTTATTATTATTGTTGATGAATTAATTAATTTGTCAAATATAAATACTTTATAGGTATGGATTATATAATAATGGATACAATAACAAACAATTATAAACTAACCAGTGAAAGAAAAAATTCAAAGAGCACAAAAAACATCATCCTTAGAGGGACTGACAACAATGAAACAATTCAACCTCAAACATGAGTATTAGACTCTAACTTCCACAAAGATCCACACTACTGTCTATGTACAGGAGGAAGTTGTTTCTGATGTTAGATTGCCTCCTCCTGGCACTAAAGTAGAGTACTGATCAGTGAGAAGCTGGTTGCAGCGCTGAGCTTTACTGTTACTTCCAGATTTTTAAAGACATGAAAAATACCTACATTTTATTACACGTCCTTAGAAACACATTTGTTCCCGGGCAACTAGTACTTCAGCAGCTCAAGGTTTGCAGTTATGCTCTGTTACAATGTGTGCCTTTTGCTCTACGTGTGTGAAACCACCTCCAAGTTGTCTTTTGTTTTTTACTTATTTTGTTTGGCGGGGCCTACTCCTTTCTTTTTATTTCTTTGCCGTGAGAGTGCCCTCTTTTGGGGGGATTACTTATGATCATTTGATCTTGGTTATTTTGTAGCAGGCATAGTAGCAACATCGCACCCTTGGTGCAGCACTTTGTATTAGTGGCTCGTGTGAGCACCTTATAGGATTGTGCCGTATTTTAAATAAAGTGCATTCTTTTCATACGCCGCCGCCTCCCCCCTCGTTCATTTAATTGAATAACCCATAGTGAGGAATACGTCCCAGGTACCACTGATTCTTAGTCAAGATTCAGTCTGTTGGAGGTTACACAATTTATTGTTTATTATCATGTAAGAGTCAACCCTCTTATAAATGCACATTCAGATTGTATACTTGGCAGTGCCATTGTTGGGATTAAAGGAACCAACTGTACTTGTGGAGCTCAATCTTAAAATGCACTATAGGAATTTCTAGTGTCCTGACGGAAAATGCAGTTGTTTTATAGTAACAATTAGAATGGTTTAATAGTTACCACACATGGAGAATGATGATGGAGGGTACAACTATGGTATGAGGATTGATAAGTGCTTCAGTTCCTGTAGTTTTTGTGCAGTGTGTCTGTGTTTCCTGTCACTGTGGGCCTCACAGCACAGTAGTATAGAGCAGAGTCTGTCACTTCAGTAGAAGAGATGATCAGATTCAGGCGGTTCTCTCTGTTCAGGTTAGCAGATATTCGATTGTTGAGGTTGCTAGTTGTATTTGAGGACTCAAATCCTAAGACTGACACAAGGAATCTAGGTGGTTTTACATGATCTCGTCGATACCAGTAGAATTCATCTCCAGCTGCAGCAGTTTTGGAGTAGCTGTAGGACAATGTAACAGTGTCACTCTCTAAACTCTTCACTTCATTCTTCACTGGAGTGAGGTCTTGACTGATGATACCTATAAAGACAAAGTACTTACATGTGAAGATACAATACATTATTAATGATGATCATCCAACATTTCATTCAAGCCAACATACAGTATACAACCACAATTCAGTCAATCTCCTACCTGAAAGTCTGGTAAGTAAAAATATGAAGTACAGTAACATGTTTTGGAAAAGACACTGTATCTTGGAGCTGTAACACACTCAAAAAATATGTTGTTTTCAGAAGAAAAGACAGTATGACACCTTGTAATACAAACTCAATGTATCTCCACTTAACTTATGTAGTGGCCTCCCTCTGAACATAAGCCCCTCCTTTGTGTTTTGTTTTTTGACACCTTCAAGTCAAGTTTTTGTACAGTGTGTCTGTGTTTCCTGTCACTGTGGGCCCCACAGCACAGTAGTACAGAGCAGCGTCTGTCACTTCAGCAGAGGAGATGATCAGATCCAAGAGTTCTGCATCTTTATCATGATTCAGAGTGATCCCCGTTTTTACTTCTCCATGCTGCATTATCAACAACTGAGGAGCTGATTTGGGGTATTGCCGATACCATTGAAGGCTGTCACCAACGGAGTATTTAACTTTGCAGGAAAGAGTAGTATGATCTCCTTCCAAAACCATTTTAGTGTCTGCTAATGATGTGATGATATCTTCACAGTTGACACCTAAAAAATACAGTCTTAATTTTCAGAATAAAATTGTTTTCTATTCAAATATATGTAAAATACATCATATGCCAAAACATATTGAAACAGATTACAGTTAATAAAACTATATGAAGAAAATGAGAATGATGATATGTACTGTAAATGTTAGAAAAAAAAGCATTAGTATGAAACTTCCAGTCACTTACTTTTGACAGTTGTTAAAATAATAATTATATTTAGTAACATTGTTCCTGTTGTTGTGGATGGCCAGACAATCTGACATTTGGAACCGACTGATCAACAGATCATTGTACTGTGTTTTACTACCCTAAAGTGTGGCTCCTCATTCTGAACTCTATAGTCTACTTCAAATGTATCTTCAAAAGTATGTAATCAGTACATTTTATTAGTATTTTCCTACTTAATCACAATTTAAGAAGGAAATCAGTGTACTTATATACTAACTGTCAGGTTTTTGCACAGTGTCTCTAGGTTTCCTGTCACTGTGGACCTCAGAGCACAGTAGTACACAGCAGAGTCTGTTACTTCAGCTGAAGAGATTATCAGATCAGTACGTTTAATGTCTTTCTTGTGATCAAGAGTAAATTTGTTCTTCATCTCCGTCTCCCTAAACTCCATCATCAGCAAATATGGAAATGATTCTGGATATTGGCGATACCACTGCAAAGTGTTGCCAGAAGAGTAGTTGCAGGAGAGAGGAACAGGTTTTCCTTCTGAAGCCAGAACAGAATCAGCGAATGGTGTAATTATTTCCTCAGAAGTTACTGCTGTAAAGCAAATGGATACAGATTTTTAACAAGACAGGCCTTAAAACGTCCAAATTGGCAGTTGTGTAGATATGTTGTAACAGTTGTGAAATGTAAGGTCTTTGGTTGAAAATGAAAACACACAGAGTTAAAGCTATTGCATCACTTACCTTTAAGGTTCGCCAACAGCAGAATTAAAGAAAGCAACATTTTGTCACAGAAATATTAAGATAGATGGGCAGCTGAATCTGTTCTTTTTCAATGTGCAAGATGCACTTCTGAATCAGGACCCCCAGTCAATATGGAAGGTTCCCCTGCAGGCAATATAAAGAGGCACCGCACCAACAAACGAATGAATGATGATCACACAGTGTGCCCAGGTAAACAGCACCCCCTGCAGATTGTTTCTAATCAGTGTTCATTTCTAAACAGAGTGAATATTGTGCATGTTGTCTGGGTTTCCTGTCACTGTTGGCTTCTAAGCACAGGTGTAGAGAGCAGATTCTGTCACTTAAACAGAAGAGAGCACCAGATCTAAGCGCTCTCTATCTTTGTGATTAAGAGTGATCCCTGTTTTCACTTTTCGATGCTGCATTATCAACAACTGAGGAGCTGATTTGGGGTATTGCTGATACCATAGATAGAAGGCTGTTCCCAGGGGAATATTTAACCTTGCAGGAGAGAATAGTACAGTCTCCTTCCAAAACGAGTGCTTCATAAAGAAATTATGTCATGATGGTTTTAAGTGTTGCTTTCTTTCCGGTCACTATGGTCTCCAAGGGAGAGAAATAAAGAGAAAAGTCTCTCAATTTAGCTGAGGAGATTTTCTTCTCCTCTAGTTTTATAGATGTGTGGATATGATGGAGCGACATTGATGATAAAAGTGTTATGGCCACAGCCGTGCACCCTTGTGTTTTTGGTTTTGCCCTGCCCTAGTGCTTCCCTGTGCTTCCCTGTGTCTGTCATTAGGTGTGTTCGACTTCATGCAGCCGCCGGCGTCGCCGGCAGCCGCTGCCTGCAGCCCGGCTGACTTAAAGCAGCCAATGGCACTCTCAGGCTGCCTTGAGGTCAAACACACCTCTTGTCTTCACCTGTGTCTGGTGAAGTGATTTCAGTTCTCGTCAGTCTTATCGTGTCCACCTGTGTCTTGTTTTGGTCTGTGTATTTAGGTTCCTGTTTCGTGTCCAGTTTTTGTCTTGTCCTTGCTCTTGCACTGTGAGTATTCTGTCTTTTTTCGAGTTCAAGAATAAACCCTTGTTTCACGCTCTGCCTGGCTATCTCTCCTGCATTTGGATCCTACCCCACCACTTACCATAACAAAAAGTCACTGGACTTCACAATGGGCACAATGTGTTGTGGCTTTAGTCCTGGGTATTGGCAATACCACTGCAGATTGTGAGCAGTGTCATTATATTTGCAGGAGACCATGGTGCTGGCGCCTTCATATAGTTGAACACATTGTTTGTTTGGCATTGTAGCCGGTTATGAAACCAAAGTAAAAATAACACATACTTTGAATACATTTTCTTTTTAGCCTCACTCATTACCAACTAAATGATGATGTATGTTAATCATATCATGACAGCTCCACCTGCAGACAATATAAAGATGCATCATCCTCATCTGCTTCTATGTTAACATTTGAGCTTTTACGAAATAATAAAAATCCTTTCCCTTTTGTTACTAGAGGGAATTGAATACTGTAGCATTCTCTATGCAGAAATATACTGCTAAAATGAACCGGAACCCAACCCAGTAATGTGTCAATCAGGAACAATCAGGGTCATTCCCAAACTATATTTAGGATGTGAACCTTGTAGTAGATTGCTCAGGAGCTCCCCCAAGGCAAATATTTCACACCTACACCATCTGATATGTTATGGTATCTGGAAGAGTGGCCTATTTGATTGAAGTCCAAGTCAATGCCATGTGTGATGTGGAAACACTCAGAGCAGACATTGGAGGAGCGTGGAGTGTCACACCACAACAAGCTGTTGAGTAACCTCTTAACCTATGTCTGGGAGCCAGCTTGCAGTGTGGGATCCTCCACATATTTTTGGCTCAGTTCCAGTAAATGTGTACTACAGTGAGTGTGCAGTGGACCATGGATTGTTGGCCACTATTATTAGAACCAACAGTGGAAGGAAAGGACCTTGGTAAAGGTCAAGAAGGGTAAACAGTCAAAACAATACAATCTATGGGAGTACATTTACATACAATATGTTATGAATTACATGATTCATGTTCATACAGACAGTGAAACAAGTACATAAGTCTTCACAATCGTACTTTCTCTAAGAATAGTGATAGATGAGTAATGCAGTTTAAAACTGCGCCTTAAACAACTTCAACAATGTACTGGATTACATAGCGCAGGTTAAAGTTTCACTTCAGTGAATGTCTTAACATCAACAGACAACAGCTGCTCCTCCGTTGTCAAGATTGATGCCACCCCTTCTTTCAATGTCATGGCTGAACAACACATCCTAAAGACAATGCTATACTTTACAAAAAAAGCTTGATACATTTCCTTCGAACAATAGTTTGAAGAGTGTCTATATGTATTTTTCTGCATCATTAACTTTATTTTTTATTCTTAATTCTATTTTTAATAGCTGGACCAGTCTTAAATAAAGTTAGAACCACACACAACATAGCTAAAAAAAGGTTCTTGACTCAATAGGCCATATAAGATGTTATTTAGACTGATACTGATTTAGCTTGAGTGGCAGCTTATTATTCATTTTACTGATAAAGGATCATAAAGTCCTTTGTGTCATAATCATCAGCTGTAGGTTATTTTGCATGTGCCTACTCATGTTGCGGTGTGAAGCACAGTCGTTTTACCTTATAAGTCCCCCTTTCCCCCACGTACCCCCCTCCATCCTCACAATTCTGACATTGGTGCTGAAGTGGATTTACCACTGAGATATTTGGCTTTGAATATAAACCCTTGAAGAGCCAATCCCTGCTTTGACCTTTGTTGGGTAAGTAAGGTTATTATTTGGTGGAGCCTTGCCATCACATGTGACATTTCCCATCCCAAATTAGACTTTTACTCAGAGGATCTTGTTTATAGCTCCAATCAAGTTACTGAATAAAATGCTGATGCATCAGGAAGGCAGACTGATATTAAACTGTCTATAACTACCTGTTTTCAACCAAACTGAGAAAAAGCTTGACTGTTGCTGTGCATTTTGGGGAAGCGTATTGATTTAGGTTGGTAACGTGCAAATCTATGGGTGTATGTGGAACCCTCTGTGACATTACTTGAAAAAGGGCTATACATATAAATTCTAATTCGATTTTGATTCACGACTCAACATAATAAACATCCTCCAACTACACCATTGAGACATCCTGCTTTATTGATTAAAAAACAAGGGAATATAAAAAAAAAGTTGAGACTGGAGGACTTGCATCATTATTTTCTTCATATTAATTGTACCATATTACCGTATTCACAACAGCTTTCACATCAGCTTCCTAGAGGCATACTTAAATGCTTAAGAAAATGAAACAAACCATTATTAGGAATATTAGCTGAGGTGGTTATTATGAGTACTAGCTCAAGGAGGAAAATGACATAATAGATACAATACATGATGTATGTTTAATGTCCCTAATGCCGATGTCATTTTACATACCAAGATGTTGTGCATATCAAGATTAAATGTTTACAATACATTTTCCCAAATGGGTTTGAGTATGATGACCTGATATTGAAATGAAATTAAGAAAATATTTGATGAAAATTGTCACTTTCTTATTACAGTGTTTTTAACAATTGTAATGTCAAATACAAGTCTAATTGTCAGTCAAAACAACAGCTTCAATTGGTTAAATAAACAAGAAAACATTTAAAATGATGTACCGAGAATTGTTATAGTATAAACAAACCTATCTATAAAAAGGTTCTCAAACAATTTAGAAGGAGATGGTGTAGGGGGAAAAAGAGCAAAGGAGGGGGTCTGAGCGAGACCCTAGATTCTTTCCTCCAATCCACTTCCATAAAGAAAAGGGATCCACAATTAGCTTCTGCTTGCTAGGCACTTTGCAACAGATATAAGGAGTCCCAAAGATCAGCATCCATGGACAGACACAGCAGCTTCAACTTCTGTGGTAAGATACTCTTCTTTGCATCCTTTATTCACATGGCCTTCACGTTATGACACATTACATTATTATTTGTATTAATATTGACATATATATCACTTTGTGAAGTTAGACTGTGCATTCTATTCAATTTGATCCTTTCTGAGCTGAGTGGTTGGCATGGGTGTACTATCCATATTCATATTACTATTGTTACTTTCAAATATTTGACAGCATCATCAGAGTCTAATTCATCTAGGAGGGGAAAACCAGGTGAGACATGGTTTGATATTACGAACACACTTGTATAGACGGTTCATTTTTAGACTGAGTGGGGAAATATTATTAGTATTGTTTAGCCTTATTTTAGTATTAGTGTACAATACCAAATGGATCTTTCAATTTAATTAGCTTATTTATGTCTGTCATCTTTGTCTTCCAGTGAGCCGTCACCATGAGTACGGACGCGGAGATGGCCCAATATGGCAAGGCCGCCATTTATCTTCGTAAGCCTGAGAGGGAGAGGATTGAGGCTCAGGCTGCACCATTTGATGCTAAGAATGCCTGCTATGTACCTGATGTCAAGGAGCTGTACCTCAAGGGACTGGTTATTAAGAGAGATGGCGGGAAGTGCGATGTGAAAATCCTTGTCACTGAGGAGGTAAGAGGATAAATGTTTGTGGTCATAACCAAGTGAGTATGTATAGCAAAACAAATGTACAGTAGCAACACATTTGACTGTGTGCAAAAGCCTATCGGCTTGTCAACTGTTCAATTTCAGTTAGCTTAATAAAACTCACTCCTTTTGGCATTTAGTCAAGTCCTATTAAAATGAATTTAGTCTTTACTCATGTTTCCTCATTTTTCAGATAATTAATATTTGTACATGTTTTTGACATATGTCAGGTTAAAACCTTCAAAGATGAGCAAATAGATCAGATGAACCCTCCTAAGTATGACAAGATTGAGGACATGGCCATGATGACCTACCTCAATGAAGCTTCTGTCCTGTACAACCTCAAAGAGCGTTATGCTGCATGGATGATCTACGTAAGAAAATGACACATGAGCTATCTTAAGAGAGCCAACCAGACCAGAAACAATACCATAATAGAACATACTGTCACTTTTAACAGCTACATTTTCCTTTACCCTCTCATCACACACAGACCTACTCTGGGCTCTTCTGTGCCACGGTGAACCCCTACAAGATGCTCCCTGTGTATGACATGGAAGTGGTCAACGCCTACAGAGGGAAGAAGCGTATGGAGGCTCCACCCCATATCTTCTCCGTCTCTGACAACGCTTATCAGTTCATGTTGACAGGTATGGATGGATGGATGAGCAAATTGATTTATGGACTGACTGACTTGTCTGGTGAAGTAAAGTTGGCCAACAGAATAAATAGATGGATGGACAAACAGATAGATGGATAAGATGATAGAATAATAGATTTATAGTTACGTGGATAAATGGGGAGGGGTATGCATTTTTCGTTTACATAATTCATGCTCTCCACTTCCAGATAGGGAGAACCAGTCCGTCCTGATCACGTAAGTTTAACATTTAAAATGTATATCTATTAGACTATATTCAAGGTTTGAAACAATAATGGAGCAGGATTTTTTTGTTTCAGTACATGAGGTATGATCTTTTCAGCAAAATAAAGTTTTGTTACCTATAAACATGTTGTTTAAGTAAATGAGTCCCTCTGACTCAGAGCTAGTGGAATGTCTATTCATATTTTCTGGAGCTGGCCACTACTTTCCAACCAATTCTGTTCCAGCAATCCTGCTAAATAGTATTGCCTTTGGCTTATTTTGTGTCAGTCATACTCAAGCTGGAGAAAAGAGTTGGAGTTCAGACTAATATAGGGGGCGCTGTGTCTCTTAACTTAAATGTTACCTAGTGCAGGGACATATTCATTTATTCATTTCATTTACCTAATATGTCCTAATATGTATCACGAGTAAGACATTCACCAATACTTTGAGTTCTTTTAGATTTGACTAAAAAACTTTTTCATCAACCAGTGGAGAATCTGGTGCTGGAAAGACTGTCAACACCAAACGTGTCATTCAGTACTTCGCAACAATTGCTGTTTCTGGAGGTGAAAAGAAGAAAGAACAAACACCTGGCAAAATGCAGGTAAGTTCTAACATACAGAAGGAAATGTTAAGATTCAGTATTAGATGTGTACTCCTCTATTCAAACAGGCCCCAGATTTTGTCCAATGGTCAACAAATTTGCCACAGATGATCTTTAGACCAGGCCTCACAAAGATATGATGTGCCTTTTCTTTTTTCAAAACCGTTTGTCCGCCACAGCCAATCAAAATTGTGGGTTAACTGTCAAACAGGAAGTTGGGGTGAAACAGCAAATCTATGATATATTCACGCCCAAACTTGATATGTCTCCGGAACCCAATTCTGAGAATGTCCAAAACATATTTTAGTGTAATTATACCTGCTTGGCCCACTCTGTTTCCAGTTATTTTTGTCTTTGTCTTAAATTGTGTGGTTGATGATTGTTTTATTGAATGGAGATTCAAGTTCTTATTTCTGCCTAATATAAGTTTAAATGTATACATTTTGAATATAAATGTTTAAAGCTATTATGAAGTGAAGCTTTCCAGGACTAGAGAAAAATAATAAATGTTCGAAAGACGAACGTTATCAGACTAAACAAGCCAACTGGTTTGTCTCTCTTCAGGGTTCTCTTGAGGATCAGATCATTGCAGCTAACCCTCTACTGGAGGCCTACGGTAATGCCAAGACAGTGAGGAACGACAACTCGTCTCGCTTTGTAAGTCTGACAAGCATATTTACTGTACATCTTCACACTTATTATTATGATTATATTCCTATACTGCATATAATAATGCATTTGTATTATGAATCAAAAAAGCATAATAATGAATGTTGAGAGATTAATGCTTTCCTCACCATCATACCTTTTTAGGGTAAATTCATCAGGATTCACTTCCACACTACCGGCAAACTGGCTAGTGCTGATATTGAGACTTGTAAGTTGACTTTGATTAATTGCTGTTGGTGTCGATATACAATCGATTCTAAATATTCTCTCTCCCATCTGTCTCTCTCTCTCTTTCTCTCTCTCAATTTTATTCAACCCTCACAGACCTGCTAGAAAAGTCCAGAGTGAGCTTCCAGCTGCCTGATGAGAGAGGCTACCACATCTTCTACCAGATGATGACCAACCACAAGCCTGAGCTTGTTGGTAAGTCACTGCAGAGCTTAAAGGAATAATATGATTTAGTTTTCAGCATTTGCTCCTTTGCCCTCTCATTGAAGGTACAACATTTCACCTTTTTACCTTTAACTAGATTCAGGTGATAATCATTTTAGTTTTGTGTCTCCACAGAAATGTGTCTTATCACCACCAACCCCTATGACTATCCCATGATCAGCCAGGGTCAGATCACTGTGGCCAGTATTGATGACAAGGTTGAGCTTGATGCCACAGATGTAAGTCACTAAAAGGATTCAACTTGAAAATCATAATGTATTGGTGGTTTAATGTAAACTTGCTTTCCCCATCCAGGATGCTATTGACATCTTGGGCTTCACCGCTGAAGAGAAGATGAGCATCTACAAGCTGACTGGTGCTGTCATGCACCACGGCAATATGAAATTCAAGCAGAAGCAGCGTGAGGAGCAGGCTGAGCCAGATGGCACAGATGGTGAGTCTGACATTTAATCCAAAAGTTCTTACTGTAATCCCTAACCATTTTACTATTTAACTATTGCACTATTGAACCTATTTGTGATAAACCTGCATTCTGATGCTCATTGCTCTTTTCCCTCCCCAGTGGCTGATAAAATCGGTTACCTTCTGGGTCTGAACTCAGCTGACATGCTGAAAGCCCTGTGCTACCCCAGAGTGAAGGTCGGCAATGAGTATGTGACCAAGGGTCAGACAGTGCCTCAGGTAAGGCTTGGAAAAGCCTCCGAGCTTCGTTTTCCTACAATATATATACATATTTGTTATACTTGATATGCTGTTACAAGTGCAGTGGGATAGTATATGTATATTTATGAAATCATTAATACGTAATGTGACACAGGTGAACAATTCTGTGAGCGCTTTGGCCAAATCCATCTATGAGAGGATGTTCTTGTGGATGGTCGTCCGCATCAACCAGATGTTGGACACCAAGCAGCAAAGGAACTACTACATCGGTGTACTTGACATTGCTGGATTTGAGATCTTTGACGTGAGTTTGAGATTGGTCAAAGATTATTTGAAATTAATTAGCAAGTGGTTGATTTTGCGTATCAGGAAACCATACAGAAAGTATCTACTATAAATTAAGTGCAGGTGAAGTAAGAATATAATACAGTATGGGTGGATAGCTCAATGAAGTTCTCCCAAACTGAAAATCCATAGTACAACAGCATGGAGCAGTTGTGCATCAACTTCACCAATGAGAAACTGCAACAGTTCTTCAACCACACCATGTTCGTCCTGGAGCAAGAGGAGTACAAGAAGGAGGGCATTGTCTGGGCTTTCATTGACTTTGGCATGGACTTGGCTGCCTGCATTGAGCTTATTGAGAAGGTGAGCTTTCTAGTAAAACTATTGATGTACAGTATATCATCATTGATTTTACACAATGCCAAGGATACAGCAAGGATATAATTCGATTGATGAGGTGCTTTAATAAGTTGACATATTTCATTGTAATTATAACTGAGTTAATAATTATAGTTATATAATGTACGCTTACTTCTGCAAAATACATTTAGCATACAAATATTTTTCTACGCAGCCAATGGGCATTTTCTCCATCCTTGAAGAGGAGTGCATGTTCCCCAAGGCTTCAGACACCTCCTTCAAGAATAAGCTGTATGACCAACATCTTGGAAAGACTAAAGCATTTGAGAAGCCTAAACCAGTAAAGGGCAAAGCAGAAGCCCACTTCTCCCTGGTCCACTATGCTGGTATAGTAGACTACAATATCACTGGATGGCTGGAAAAGAACAAGGATCCCCTGAATGACTCTGTGATTCAGCTGTATGGGAAGTCTTCTGTCAAACTGCTGGCCAACATTTATGTTGCTCCCCCACCTGAGGGTTAGTATTGTTATATTGACAGTTCAGGCATGACAAACAGCAAAAAATGTATTCATAATAAAAAATTAAACCATTCCTGTTAATGATCTCCAATCTGTCGTATCTGTTCAACAGATACAACAAAGAAAGGAGGCAAGAAGAAGGGAGGTTCCATGCAGACTGTGTCTTCTCAGTTCAGAGTGAGTAGACTTTTTATAATGTTTTAAAACAACTGAATAACTTTAAATTATTGTTTTGAAGATATAATTTGCAAAAACCTTACAGGAGAATTTGGGAAAGCTGATGACCAACTTGAGGAGCACCCACCCTCATTTTGTGCGTTGCCTGATTCCCAATGAGTCAAAGACTCCAGGTATAACAGAACCCATAATTTTACTCTGATGTGAATATAATACATTCGCCAATTGTAACTCTAACTATTGAAACCAGGTCTGATGGAGAACTTCCTGGTCATCCACCAGCTGAGGTGTAATGGTGTGCTGGAGGGTATTAGGATCTGCAGAAAGGGCTTCCCCAGCAGAATCCTCTATGCTGACTTCAAGCAGAGGTACTGACACACATGCATAATTAAGTTTTTTTTTTATTATAATACAGGTACAGTAATATAGGTAGACAGAAAAATGTACAGTAATAATCAAAATGTCTCTCTTTACAGATACAAAGTATTGAATGCTGCTGTAATCCCCGAAGGCCAGTTCATTGACAACAAGAAGGCTTCTGAGAAGCTGCTTGGGTCAATTGATGTAGATCATGAGGAGTACAAGTTTGGACACACCAAGGTAACAAACCAGATACACTCTTAATGATGCGATACAAGCAACTTTATTGTAAATAGTCTGCAAACAGTGCATTGGCCTATATTTGATTAGATGAACAGTCACTTTGAGAGCAATATGTGAATCTGTTTTAGTCATCTTTTAATGTTCAGTTTTGTATTCTCCCTATGCCTCAGGTGTTCTTCAAAGCTGGTCTGCTTGGTGTCCTTGAGGAGATGAGAGATGAGAAGCTTGCTAATCTGGTAACCATGACGCAGGCTCTTGGCCGTGGATACGTGATGAGGAAGGAGTTTGCCAAGATGATGGAGAGGAGGTGAGATGGAGAAGATACAAGGAAAAATCTGGATTCAGGTTTTTGCATTCAAACCATGTTTTTAGGGAGTGATTCAACGATGAAGCTATTGTTAGATTAATGATGTGAACTTGTAATTTTGAATTTATGGATATATTGAACTTTATGGAATTGTGATAGATTTTACATGTAGGAATGGGTTAGTGTGATGATTTAATTACATCCTTTTGTATCCAGCTAACCAAGTACTGTCTTTATCTTTCTTTATCAGAGAGGCTGTCTACACCATCCAGTACAATGTCCGCTCATTCATGAATGTAAAACACTGGCCATGGATGAAGGTCTATTACAAGATCAAACCTCTCCTGCAAAGTGCTGAGACTGAGAAGGAGCTGGCCAACATGAAGGAAGACTATGAGAAATGTAAAGTTGCTCTTACCAAGGCTGAGGCTCGCAAGAAGGAGCTGGAAGAGAAGATGGTGTCCATACTGCAGGAGAGGAATGATCTGTCTCTCCAAGTTGCTTCTGTAAGTGAAATACATATTCATGTGTGAAAGCATACTGTACAGTGCCTAAAACAATGACTAAACATATAAAATAAAACATTTCAACAGTCAATGCTAATCAATATTTGTACTTTTCTTTTACTTTTCTCATTTCAGGAATCAGAGAATCTGAATGATGCTGAGGAGAGATGTGAGGGTCTGATCAAGAGCAAGATCCAGCTGGAGGCCAAACTCAAAGAGACAACCGAAAGGCTGGAGGATGAAGAGGAGATGAATGCTGAGCTGACAGCCAAGAAGAGGAAGCTGGAGGATGAGTGCTCTGAGCTGAAGAAGGACATTGATGATCTGGAGCTTACCCTGGCCAAAGTGGAGAAGGAGAAACACGCCACAGAAAACAAGGTATCAACATCTCACCAATATCCAAGCAGTAGTTTGTTCAGAAACACCAAACAATGGTTTTGACTTGAACTAACTTTGTCTTGTCCAGGTTAAAAACCTGACTGAGGAGATGTCATCTCAAGATGAAACTGTTGCCAAGCTGACCAAGGAGAAGAAAGCCCTGCAAGAGGCCCACCAGCAGACACTGGATGACCTGCAGGCAGAGGAGGACAAAGTCAACACTCTGACCAAGGCCAAGACCAAGCTGGAACAACAAGTTGATGATGTGAGTTGAGTTAGAAGAATCATTCTTGCACATTTTTCATTTAGAAAATGTATTTAAACTTTTCATGTGCTAGCCTAGATTTTAACATAGCTTGAACATTCCCTTTTTGAGATCAGGGATTCAGATTGACAGCCCAAAATTATTGTTTTAATAATAATATTAATAATAATAATAATTGTATTATACCATCATATGGTTAAGTAGTAGTGATAACTATCAACCCTTTACATTGAGGTTACCTTAACTACGATACAATTAGTAACAACATTGTAGTTACAAACTGTTGTAACATTTGCAGCTGTAGTTTAGTTTTCAAGATATTATACAATGAAAACTTTGTATTAGTTGTAACCTTTACAACCCTCCCCAATACTTTGCCTTACACGTTATTTTAATTTAAACATACAGTATACCACAAATACTTAATACCCTTTAAGGACATATCAATTCCTATGTACCTACTTAACTTTCACAATGAGTATTGCTATGTAGTTAATTGGTAGTTAATGTAACCTCAATGTAAATGTTACCCAACTGTTTTTTTGTCCTCCAGCTTGAAGGTTCTCTGGAGCAAGAGAAGAAGCTCCGTATGGACCTTGAGAGAGGCAAGAGAAAGCTGGAGGGAGACCTGAAACTGGCCCAGGAGTCCTTAATGGACCTGGAGAACGACAAGCAGCAATCTGATGAAAAGATCAAGAAGTAAGTGTTTTGATACACTATACAGTATAGATGTAGACATACATAATTTGACATTATTTGAGATATTCTTGTCTGACTTTTTAAATTGTTTAAAAAAGACTATCCCCTTATGGAGTTGATGTGTTTGACTTTCCCCTCATAATAACACAGTAACTAAACATCTGACATGTATTCTTTTGTGCATAATAGAAAAGACTTTGAGACCAGCCAGCTCCTCAGCAAGATTGAGGATGAGCAGTCTCTGGGTGTCCAGCTGCAGAAGAAGATCAAGGAGCTCCAGGTGCGCTGTAGTTACTATGCCCATGTATAGGGATATTCAACTTTTTTTCACTGGAAATACTACATTTGACAATAGCTGTTTGCCAGAGTTCATGACGTCCTGAGGTGAGGAAATTCCTTATTTTGTTTAAGAATTTAATTAGCAGCTAAACAATATTTGACATCTACTGTAGGCTCGTATTGAAGAGCTGGAGGAGGAGATTGAGGCTGAGCGTGCTGCCAGGGCCAAGGTGGAAAAGCAGAGGGCCGATCTGTCCAGGGAACTTGAGGAGATCAGTGAGAGGCTGGAGGAGGCTGGAGGCGCCACAGCAGCTCAGATTGATATGAACAAGAAGCGAGAGGCTGAGTTCCAGAAGCTGAGACGTGACCTGGAGGAGTCCACCCTGCAGCATGAGTCCACAGCCTCAGCCCTGAGGAAGAAGCAGGCTGACAGTGTGGCAGAGCTGGGGGAGCAAATCGACAACCTGCAGCGCGTCAAACAGAAGCTGGAGAAAGAGAAGAGTGAATTCAAGATGGAGATTGACGACCTCTCCTCCAACATGGAGGCGGTTGCCAAGTCTAAGGTCAGTGATAACAAATACACAATCACATAATCAGACCAAATGGTGGGATGGCAAGATTAGGGTTTAGGTAGTCTCAGGATCAAGATCTGAAATCTGACATCTTGTCAATCTCCAAAGTTTTCTGTTACAATTCATAACATTACATTGACTCCTATCCATGTGAGCGTTTAGTCTTTGTCATGCATACATGGGAGATGCTACATGTTTCCAATTCCATACAGTACAGTATGTGTTAAAAAGCTTATGCATTTCTTAATTTATAGTTTGGTAAAGTGAAGAAAAATAAACCAATCCATACACTGTCTGCATTTAGCTGGTTATGAATCAGGAAACAGTGTATGTAAAACATGATCTTTGTTCTGCAGGGCAATCTGGAGAAGATGTGTCGTACCCTTGAGGATCAGCTCAGTGAGATCAAGACCAAGAACGATGAGAATGTTCGCCAGATCAACGACATCAGTGGACAGAGAGCTAGACTCCTCACTGAGAACGGTAAAATCAGTCAAGAATAAAGCAACATTGAAGTACTTCCAATTACTGTGTACTGATTAAAGTTATAAAATACAGTACTAGTGATTTGACTTTGATGAACAATTAGCTAATGCTCCACAAAATCCAACTAAGTTGATGAGGTACTCTTAAAGAAAGAAAACTCTGATTTTATCGACTCCCCACAGGTGAGTTTGGTCGCCAGCTGGAGGAGAAGGAAGCCCTGGTGTCCCAGCTGACCAGAGGCAAGCAGGCCTACACCCAGCAGATTGAGGAGCTCAAGAGGCATGTTGAGGAGGAGGTCAAGGTAATTCTCAAACCTGAAGAAAAATACAAAAGGTTTACCATTGATCCACAGGCCCACTGAGCTAAACAGTAAGGCAGTGCCTGTTTGGATATTTTACCAGTCCATATCTGTATCTCAATATCTTATCAGTAAGGAATCAAATCTAAACGCATCACCCTGTAGTTCTCATTGATCAAGTCAACACAGCTGCCCTTTTTTATTTCCCTTTAAGGCTAAGAATGCCCTGGCCCATGGTGTCCAATCTGCCCGCCACGACTGTGACCTGCTGAGGGAGCAGTTTGAGGAGGAGCAGGAGGCCAAGGCAGAGCTACAACGTGGCATGTCCAAGGCTAACTCTGAGGTGGCTCAGTGGAGGACCAAGTATGAAACTGATGCCATCCAGAGGACAGAGGAGCTGGAGGAGGCCAAGTAAGTCCATGAAAGTCTGCCCTCTGGCAGCAATACACAAATGAGCCACAAGATTATTTGACATTATTGTCAATTACTGCAAGCCTGCCATCAGGACAGGACATCTTTACAATACTGCTCTTGTACCTAACAGAAAGAAGCTGGCTCAGCGTCTCCAGGATGCTGAGGAAACCATTGAGGCCACCAACTCCAAATGTGCCTCTCTGGAGAAGACCAAGCAGAGGCTGCAGGGAGAGGTGGAGGACCTCATGATTGATGTTGAGAGAGCCAATGCCCAGGCTGCAAACCTGGATAAGAAGCAGAGGAACTTTGACAAGGTAAAAAATATTGTACTACACCTGCAAATTTAAGTATACATTTTAGTTTTGAGGCAGTCACTGTTTGAAACATGCAGTTGAATGGCGTACAAGATAGACCTTCAGTTGTTTGTTGTATGAATTGCTGCTGTGGTACTTTGGTAGGTTCTTGCAGAGTGGAAGCAGAAGTTTGAGGAGGGCCAGGCTGAGCTGGAGGGAGCTCAGAAGGAGACTCGTTCTCTCAGCACAGAGCTCTTCAAGATGAAGAACTCCTATGAGGAGGCTCTTGACCATCTGGAGACTCTAAAGAGAGAGAACAAGAACTTGCAACGTGAGATAAATATTGTGTGTGGTGCTTTATACAGTATACTTAAGTAGTGTGCAATCCCATGTAATGGTGATTCCAAATGTTTTTTTTCTAATCAGAGGAGATCTCTGACCTGACCGAGCAGATCGGAGAGACTGGCAAGAGCATCCATGAGCTGGAGAAGGCCAAGAAGACAGTGGAGACAGAGAAGTCTGAGATCCAGACGGCTCTGGAGGAGGCTGAGGTACAACAACTACCATTTTATGATAAATATGAGTATGCTGTAGAATTCCTCAATACTGGTAAGATGATCACATGTAAATGTTTCTTTATTCAGGGAACCCTGGAGCATGAAGAGTCCAAGATTCTGCGTGTGCAGCTGGAGCTGAACCAGATCAAGGGTGAGGTGGACAGAAAGCTGGCAGAGAAGGATGAGGAGATGGAGCAGATCAAGAGGAACAGCCAGAGAGTGCTGGACTCCATGCAGAGCACCCTGGACTCTGAGATCCGTAGCAGGAATGATGCTCTGAGAATAAAGAAGAAGATGGAGGGAGACCTGAATGAGATGGAGATCCAGCTGAGCCATGCTAACCGCCAGGCTGCTGAGTCCCAGAAGCAGCTGAGGAATGTTCAGGCGCAACTCAAGGTACTGTGATTGTTGGCAATAGTCTTACAGTACATAAACTATATTTTATTAGTATACAAAAGTATATGGACACCTGAACATCACACATGAGTTTATTGTATGTTTCATTCCAAAACTACAGGCTACAGGATTTTTAATGGAAATACCCACCAAACCCACCAAAGCTACAGCCGCGTAAATCGGAGAATCGAATTGTTTACAAACAGTTAAATGTCTTTCAAATACGCATTCATTAATAAACAAACTATTACACTTTAAAGGAGTGCGCTGTAAGCATCTGGTTAAAGGCAATTATTGCTCACTCAGACAGCTAGTGACCAACAGGAAACCCCCAATGATCTGTCAATCACTTCCTGCTTTGCACCCAACCCTTCAGTGTGACATTAAACAGTAACTTAACAGACCAGAAAATCCAACACATTCCAATTTAACAGTAATAAAAAATAATGATTTTCAAAATGTTATTTTTTCACCCACAGTGAACATTTGCTATTATACATTGGTATAGAAAATACACTCTGTACATGGTCTTGCCACAGGATGCTCAGTTGCACCTGGATGATGCTGTTCGTGCCGCAGAGGACATGAGGGAACAGGCTGCCATGGTGGAACGTAGAAATGGTCTGATGATGGCTGAGATTGAGGAGTTGAGAGTTGCTCTGGAGCAATCAGAGAGAGGCCGCAAAGTGGCTGAGCAGGAGCTGGTGGACGCCAGTGAGAGAGTGGGACTGCTGCATTCCCAGGTGTGGAAAACATCCACAATCACACACACACACATACACATACATATAAGAAAAACTAAAGAAAAACTAACTGTTAATGTTGACTCCTACTCCTCCTCCAGAACACCAGCCTGTTGAACACCAAGAAGAAGCTTGAGTCTGACCTTGTTCAGGTGCAGGGAGAGGTGGAAGACATTGTCCAGGAGGCCAGGAACGCTGAGGAGAAGGCCAAGAAGGCCATCACTGATGTGAGTCTGGATCACTTGAATTCATCTGTGTGCTCCCACTCTTACCACTGTTCTACTACCACTGCCACTTCCCCACTGTTCTAAAATATATTGTTCTACTAAAACAATTTAAAGGTAATGCCATTATACAGTAGTTAGCATCTGTGTACTGTATCTAACATGTATGTTAAACAGGAACTACCTTCCACCCCTATTTGTATAATAGTAATATATATATATATGGTATTGCCTTTTGCCCTCACAAAATATCAATGAACAGCCATTATAGCTACTATATGCTGGCTCACCTAGCTTTACTGCATCTCCTCATGTCTGATCTATTCTGTGGTTGTATTATTTTACTGTTGCAGGCGGCCATGATGGCAGAAGAGCTGAAGAAGGAGCAGGACACCAGCTCTCACCTTGAGAGGATGAAGAAGAACCTTGAAGTGACAGTCAAGGACCTGCAGCACCGTCTGGATGAGGCAGAGAACCTAGCCATGAAGGGTGGCAAGAAGCAGCTCCAGAAACTGGAGTCCAGGGTGAGTTGATAGTCACTGATTGACCTCAAATGCTTCTATACAGTATTTTGTACGCAATGTAATTGATTTGAGTATTTTGTGTGTCTTCACTGTAAACCCTAATAAAACCCTTTTATCCATGATTTCATGAGTGGTAGATTACACAGGTTCACTCATGAGTTCCTGTTCTCCACCCAGGTGCGTGAGCTGGAGACTGAAGTTGATGCCGAACAGAGGAGAGGAGCAGATGCAGTCAAGGGAGTCCGCAAGTATGAACGTAGAGTCAAGGAGCTGACATACCAGGTAACAACACTCAGTAAAAATCTGCATATTTTGATAAAACAATAGGCTTACATGTTGATACAAATAATTTTGTGTTTACCTCATCATCTGCTTCAGACTGAGGAGGATAAGAAAAATGTAACCAGACTTCAGGACCTGGTGGATAAGCTGCAACTTAAAGTGAAGGCTTACAAGAGACAAGCTGAGGAGGCGGTGAGTCATTCATTAATTAATATAAATGTAATATTACAGAATTAGACTTTACAAAGTAAAATATTAATTAGTTAATTAATTAATTACTAATCAGCCTTTTTAAAATGTGATTGCCATTCTGCTAATCTTTAAACCTGCCAACAATGTCACCCAGGAGGAGCAGTCCAACTCCCACATGTCTAAGTTCAGGAAGGTTCAGCATGAGCTGGAGGAGGCTGAGGAGCGTGCCGACATCGCTGAGTCTCAAGTCAACAAGCTCAGAGCCAAGAGCCGTGAGGCCGGAAAGGTAAAGAGATGATGCTGACTTATACTACTGGAACCTTATTAACACCATTTCAAGTGTGGTAGCACTTAATTTCATGTACTGTAGCATCCAATAACCGTTAAGTTGCAGCAGACCACTATGTGCATTTATCCTTCAGGTGTGATTTGCCAGCTCTAAGCTCTATTATTCCATGACGTCCAATTGCCACACTATACAGACTTTTACATTTGACTTTTTTTTATGTATATTTGCCAAAACAAGGTTTCACTAATAGTAAGTACATTGAAGGTACCCCTAACTCTCCACTCAATTTATAGGTTGGACATTTGATGAAGTATTTCTTAAAAAGGTCAATGTGTTTAATTTAGAAAGTCCACATTTCATGTAAAATAAATGGGATTCGTAATGATCCTTCGTTCTCTCTTCCCTTCTATCAGGCAAAGGAAGCTGAATAGAAGTGACAAGAACCTGCACCAAAACATTGCTATGTTTCATAAAATATGAATTGAATGGTGATTTTTTGAACATGGTTTGAAATAAAGTACGTAGGCCTACACTATTTCATGACTTTGTGGATTTTTTAGCAAATTCAAAGTATTATGCACACAGACAAGTGTTACGATTAGCAACTCCCATACAATTTTAGCTTATGGCAATTGAGCTGTATCCAAATTACTTTCTAAAACATCTCTTATTAGTGCATTGTGATGTTTTACTGTCACTGCAAATGGAATGATGATTAAATATATGAACGATGAGAAAAATGATAGAATAATTTATGATTATCATGAAAGAGTCAACCCTTATACTAGTACAGATTGATTTTACACATTAACAATTACATTGTATACTTGTGGAGCCCAGTCCTGAGGTGCAATGGCAGCAGATGCTGTAATCGTTACATGTTCTAGTCAGGTTTTTGTACAGTGTGTCTGTGTTTCCTGTCACTGTGGGCCTCACAGCACAGTAGTACAGAGCAGAGTCTGTCACTTCAGCAGAGAAGATGATCAGATCCAAGAGTTCTGCATCTTTATCATGATTCAGAGTGATCCCCGTTTTTACTTCTCCATGCTGCATTATCAACAACTGAGGAGCTGATTTGGGGTATTGCCGATACCATTGAAGGCTGTCACCAACGGAGTATTTAACTTTGCAGGAAAGAGTAGTATGATCTCTTTCCCAAGCCATTTTAGTGTCTGCAAATGATGTAATGATATCTTCACAGTTGATACCTAAAAAACACAATCTTTTAATTTTCAGAATAAAATAGTTTTCCATTCAAATACATGTAAAATATACAATATGCCATATAGTTAGTAAAACTGTATGAAGAATGTGAAAATGATGATCTATATTGTACATATTAGAAGAAGAAAAAACGTTTGTATCTGTGAAACTTCCAGTATTGTGTCACTTACTTTTGACAGTTGTTAAAATAATAATTACATTTAGTAACATTGTTCTTGTTGTTGTGGATGTGCAGACATCTGGCATTTGAAACCGACTGATTAACATATCATTGTACTGTGTTTTATTACCCTACAGTGTGGCTCCTCCTTCTAAACTGGATAGTCTACTTCAAAAGTATGTAATAAGTACATTTTATTGGGATTTTCCTACTTCATCACAATTTAAGAAGGAAATCAGTGTACTTACTTACTTACTTACTTACTGTCAGGTTTTTGCACAGTCTCTCTAGGCTTCCTGTTACTGTGGACCTCAGAGCACAGTAGTACACAGCAGAGTCTGTTACTTCAGCTGAAGAGATTATCAGATCAGTACGTTTAATGTTTTTCTTGTGATCAAGAGTAAATTTGTTCTTCATCGCCGTCTCCCTAAACTCCATTATCAGCAAATATGGAAATGATTTGGGATATTGGCGATACCACTGCAAAGTGTCGCCAGCAGAGTAGTTGCAGGAGAGAGTAACAGGTTTTCCCTCTGAAGCCAGAACAGAATCAGTGAATGGTGTTATTATATCCTCAGAGGTTACTGCTGTAAAGCAAATGGATACAGATTTCAACAAGACAAGCCTTAAAACGTCCAAATTGGCAGTATATGTTATAAGAGTTGTGAAATGTAAGCTGTTTGGTTGAAAATGAAAACACACATTTGAAGCTATTGCATCACTTACCTTTAAGGTTTGCCAACAGCAGAATCAAAGAAAGCAACATTTTGTCACAGAAATATTAAGATGGATGGACAGCTGAATCTGTACTTTTTTCAATGATGCGCTTCTGAATCAGGACCCTCAGTCAATATGGAAGCTTCCCCTGCAGGCAATAGAAAGAGGCACCGCACCAACAAACTAATGAATGATGATCACACAGTGTGCTCAAGTAAACAGCACCCCCTAGAGATCGTTTCTAATCAGTGTTTCCAGAGTGAATATTGTGCATATTGTCATGGTTTCCTGTCACTGTGGGCTTCTAAGCACAGGTGTAGAGAGCAGATTCTGTCACTTAAACAGAGGAGAGCACCAGGTCACTCTGCATCTTTGTGCAGAGCGATCTGCATCTTTGTGATTCAGAGTGATCCCCGTTTTCACTTCTCCATGCAGCATTATCAACAACTGAGGAGCTGATTTGGGGTATTGCCGATAATATTGAAGTCTGTCACCATGGGAGTATTTACCTTTGCAGCAAAGAGTAGTACTGTCTCCTTCCAAAACCAGTGCTTCATTAAGACATTTGGTAATGATGTCTTAAGAGGTAACACTTGCAAAGCACATGTTTTAATATATAAAGTATGTCTAGGATTTTAGGGATTGTTTTTGCGTTTTTAAGCAGTTTTATGTTGTTCTATTCCAGTCACTGTGGTCTCCAAGACATAGTAATACAGAGCAGAGTCTCACAATTCAGCTGTGGTGGTTCTACACGGGGGCCTACAGGGGCCAGTGCCCCTGTAAAAATGTCCCTGCCCCCTCTGTGGCCCCCCCCCCCTGAGCTGACTGAATAATAAAATGATTTTCTTTTTTTTACGTTGTTTTTCTTCTTTTATTAGTCATCATGAAACCAAGGAAGGGACATTGCAGCCTTTTTTGCCCCAGTAAGTAAAAAAGTGAGAGAAACATCTCAAGGTATTGAGAGAGCAGAGGAGCTGGAAGAGCCAGAGCCGTTTGTATGATTTTAATGTAAAGCAAAATTAAAGTATTTAAATAGCATTTGTTTCCGTTTTTTTATGTGCCCCTCTGATTAAACACTGGCCCCACCTTGGCCCCCCTCAGTAAAATGTGTCTAAAACCGCCACTGCCTGTTCCTTCTCTTCATCTAGTTTTATAGACGTTTGAATATGATGGAGTGCATTAACAAAGTCACTTGACTTCACAATGGGCACAATGTGTTGTGTTTTTAGTCCTGGGTATTGGCGATACCACATAAGATTGTTAGCAGTGCCATTATATTTTCAGGAGAACATGGTGCTGGTGCTTTCACCTAGTTTTGTTTGGCTCTGTAGCCTGTGATGAAACATCACCTATAAAACGTAAAATAACACAACATTTGTTTACATTTTCTGTTTAGCCTCTCACTTATTATCAACTCAATTAAATTGTAAGTTAATGGTTCATCAGCTTCTAACAGCTCCACCTGTAGACAATATAAAGTAGCACAGCATCATCCCTCCCATCCTCCATGTGAAAAGCAGAACTTCATGTAATATAATAGGTTGGACACATGTTGTTATTATGTTTGAGTCAAAATCAGATGATCTTTTGGCCTATTATTTCGAAACTTTCTTTAACTTTGTAATATTTTCCTAGCTTACCTTAATAATGACTTGCGTGCCAACACCTGGACTTCTATGTGCTGCGCGGTAATGCATCAGTTTTTTTTTTTTGGTTGAACAGCGTTGATTTGACAAGCGTTGATTGAGATACTGCATTTCTTTTTCCGGGATTATTAATCTAAATGAATGCACTGACTAATAATGTAAATTGTTAAAACTCAAACAAAAAATATTACTGAGGCACGTACCCCAGTAAAAAGGGTCAAGCGACGCCCCTGACCCAAGCCAAAATTGCAAGGTTTGCAAAATGTACCAACCCTGCCTTTAACATTTGAGCTTTCATGAATGAATTAAAATCCTGAAAATATTTCCTTATGAATGTTGTTACTGGAAGGGATTGGAAACTGTAGCATACTCTGTAGTACTATACTGATTAAATTAATCAGAACCAAACCCAGTGATGTACCAATCAAGACAGAAATTCCTAAACAATATTTTCAAAAATAAACCTAGTAGTAGATTACTCTCTGGAGAGCTCCCCCTAGGCAGATATTTTACATTTAAACCCTCTGATCGTTATAGTATCTGGAAGAGTGGTCTATTTGATTTAAGTCCAATTCAATGTCATGTGCGATGTAATGGAGGCGCCCTGAGCATAAACTGGAGTAGCCTGGAGTGGAGCCTCAACAAGCTGTTCCATAACCTCTTAAGCTTAAATGTCTGGGAGCCAGCTTGCTGGGCAGGATCCTCCACATATTTATATCTCATTGCCAGTGAATGTGTGTGTGGGCAATGGGGCATGGATTGTTGGCCACTATAAATAGAGCCAACAGTTTTCCTTTACCAAGCAAAGGACCTTGATAAAGGTCAGGAAAGCTAAACAATGCAAACAATGCAAGATATAGGATTACATTTATATACATTATGTTTATGCATTTTACAATATTTGTTCATACAGACAAAGACAGTGGAAGCTTACTTAACTTTTCATAAACGTACTTTCATTAAGAGTGGTGATGGATGAGTAATAGAGTTTAAAACAGCGCCTTAAACAACTTTAGATATGTACTGGACTGCATAGCACAGGTTAAAGTTTCACTTCAGTGAATGTCTTACCATCATCAGACAGCAGCTGCTCCTCCGTTGTCAAGATTGTTGCCACCCCTTCTTTCAATGTCATGGATGAACAACACATCCTAAAGACAATGCTATACTAAAAAAGCTTGATACATTTCCTTCAAATGTTAGTGTGAAGTGTCCAGATGTTTTTTTTCTGATTTATGAATTTATCTTCTTACTCTTCATGCTGTTTTTCATAGCTGGACCAGTCTTACATAAAGTAATAACCTCACACAACATAGCTAAAAAAAAGGTAACAACTCAAAAGGCCATATAAGTTGTTATTTAGGCTGACACTGATTTAGCTTGAATGGCAACGGCTGATATTGGGTTAGAAAGTGAGTGCTCTATGTTATTATTTTCTGTAATTATTTTGCATGTAAGACCCATGTAGGGGTGTGAAAGCACATTTATTCTTGAATATAAGTCCCCCCTGCCCACACCCCCATGTACCCCCCTCCATCCTCACAATTCTGACATTGGTTCTAATGTAGATTTACCACTGAAATATATTGCCTAGAATATATCCTGTATCTCTAAAGAGCCAATCCCTGCTTTGGACTTTATAAGGTAAATACGTTTGTTATTTGGTGGAGCCTTGCCATTACATGTGACATTTCAGATCCCGAATTAGACTTTTGCTCAGAGGATTTTTTTTATAGACCCAATCAAGTTACTGAATACAACGCTGATGCACCAGGCAGGCAAACTGATATTAAACTTGCTGATAACTGCCTGTTTTCAACCAGATTGAGAAGAGGTTGACTTTTGTGCATATTGGGAAAGCGTATTGATTAATGCCTAAACATAATAAATGTCCTCCAACTACAGCACCAAGACAGTCTTTATATATTAATTAAAACACTGGGGCATTTAAAAAATAAATGATAATGTTTGAGCCTGTTCAATACTTGTTTATATTTATTAATGTTTTTTCCTCACCCATCCTCCTGAAAGAAGTTGAGACTGGACAACTTGCATCACTATGTCTACATCTTTATTGTACCATAATACCGTATTCACTTCAGCTTTTACGTGAGCTTTGTGAAGACCTACTTAAATGCTTCATAAGGAAATGAATTAACAGACTAAATGAACAATTATCTGGATTATTAGTTGAGGGGGGTATGTGTTGTAGCTCAAGGAAAAGATTGACATTATGTACATAATGATGATGTGTTTTCCTTTTTACATACCAGGATGTTTGTGCATATCAAGATAGAGTGTTTACAATGTACAGTATGTCCCCAAATGGGTTTAAGTATAATGAAATGTAACTGAAAATCTACACTAACTCACTGCAGTATTTTTAACAATTGTGGATAAATGATTATTTTGTATTTATTTTTTACTATGTACCTAGTTTATTTATGTGAAACAACCTATATGCACATAAATACATGTATATATATATATGTAAAGACATTTATATATATATATATATATATCAAAGAAAATTGTGAGGGAGGGGGAGAAAGAGCAAAGGAGGGGCTTTGAACAAGACACTGGATGCTTCCCTACAATTCACTTCCTTAGAGGAGAGTGATCCACAATTAGCTCCTGCTTGCTAGGCACTTTGCACCAGATATAAGGAGTCCCAGAGATCAGCATCCATGGTCAGATACAGCAGCTTCAACTTCTGTGGTAAGATACTCTTCTTTGCATCCTTTATTCACATGGCCTTCACATTATGACACATGACATTATTATTTGTATTATTATTGACATGTAGACTAATTCATACAGTGTATAAAGACGTACAGGCAGTATATCAATTAAAGACTGGACTCATATTTTTGGCAATAAGCAAATGGCAATCACATTTTGAAGTTGAACTATGCATGCGATTCAATTTGGACAATTTCTGGGTAGTTGGCATGTGGGTACTATCCATTTTCATACTAATATTGTAACATTCAAATATGTGACTGCATCATCAGAGTCTAATTCATCTGGAAGTGGAAAACCAGGTGAGACATGGTTTGATATTACGAACATTCTAGTATAGACTGTTTATTGGTAGACTGAGTGGTGAAATGTTGTTAGTCTTGTTTAGTCTTATTTCCTGATTAGTATATAATGCAAACGGATCTTTCAACTTAATTAGCTTACTTATGCCTGTCATCTTTGTCTTCCAGTGAGCCGTCACCATGAGTACGGACGCCGAGATGGCCCAATATGGCAAGGCCGCCATTTACCTTCGTAAGCCTGAGAAGGAAAGACTTGAGGCCCAGGCTGCACCATTTGATGCTAAGAATGCCTGCTATGTGACTGATGTCAAGGAGTTGTACCTCAAGGGACTGGTTATTAAGAGGGACGGTGGCAAGTGCGATGTGAAGATCCTCAGCACTGAGGAGGTAAGGCTCTACTATGATGACCATGGCTGCCTTGTCTTTAAATTGCAGATAATGAACAACAGGTTTAGTGGGTAAAGCCCATGTGGTAGTCAATACACAAACTATCCTGTTACTATACTCAACACCCGACAAACATGACTAAACACCATGAAGCAAATTGGGAAATATCTTTTGAATAAAAGATGATTTTATACTGTTCAAATGTATTTATGTCCAGTAGAACCAGTGTTGGCTTGATCCATGTATCTGTTTTGCAGGTTAAAACCTTCAAAGAAGACGATGTCTTCAACATGAACCCTCCAAAATTTGACAAGATTGAGGACATGGCCATGATGACCTACCTCAATGAAGCTTCTGTCCTGTATAACCTCAAAGAGCGTTATGCCGCATGGATGATCTACGTAAGAAAACTACACGTGAACTATACACATTATCCACCTCAAGGAAAATGCAGATACTATGATATTTGAACTGTGACATACAACAATCTGTCGATTTCTTGTTTATCAATTAGCCTCATGGAGAAAAAAAAAGAATCCTGACATACCGTAAACCATACTGCTAAATGCTAAAAATCCTAGATTAATCCTAGAGTTTATTTTCACTTTGCAGACCTACTCTGGGCTCTTCTGTGCCACTGTGAACCCCTACAAGTGGCTCCCTGTGTATGACAGTGAAGTGGTCAACGCCTACAGAGGGAAGAAGCGTATGGAGGCTCCACCCCACATCTTCTCCGTCTCTGACAACGCCTATCAGTTCATGTTGACAGGTATGGATGGATGGATGTATGGATGAATGAGCAAATTGACTTAGGGACAAACTGACTGACTTGAATGATGAAGCAAAATTGGCCTATAGTTGGATAGATACAATAAATGGATGGATGCCTTTTAAACAGATAGGATAAGGTGACGGAAAAATGTATGTATGGTTATGTGGATAAATGGGAAGGGGTATGCATTTTCCGTTTACATTATTCATGCTCTCCACTTCCAGATAGGGAGAACCAGTCCGTCCTGATCACGTAAGTTTAACATTTTAAATGTATATAATACTGTATTCAAAGTTTGAAGTAATAATGAAGCAATACTCTTCAAGGGTTTTTGTTGCAGTACATGACCACTACTTTCTCACCAATTCTGTTGCAGCAATCCTGTTCAATTTCAAGTGTGCCTTGCTCCTTGACTTACTTGTGTCAGTCATACTCAAACTGGAGGAAAGCATAGGAGCTCAGACAAATATAGCGCAGCTAAAACAATACATGTATCATGAGTGAGACATTCACCAATACTACTAAGATTTGAAATGGCTATATAAACTAAAAAACCTTTTCATCAACCAGTGGAGAATCCGGTGCTGGAAAAACTGTAAACACCAAACGTGTCATCCAGTACTTTGCAACAATTGCTGTTTCTGGAGGTGAAAAGAAGAAAGAACTAACACCTGGCAAAATGCAGGCAAGTTCTAATATGCAGAAGGAAATAGATCTTTTGGACATCTGCTGTAGGAAAACCCCTGTTGTTGTACTTGTCGGTTGGCAATTACAGTATGCTATGTTTGTCCTTGAAACTTTTAAATTACTGAAAACTGAAACACCAAAAAGTTTGAACAACTTATATTAGAGACTGACAATGTCAGCATAGGATGGCAAAGAATTGTGGGTATGTGGGCCTTATATCACCTTTTCCATCACAATGTTACCAAGCCTTCTATATATAGGACTACGGTACTTCTTGCTTGCAACTCTATTTCCAGTTATTTTTAGTCTTTTTCGATGATTTATTTTGTGGTTGGTGGTTCATGTTCTTATATCTGCATTGTATAAATGTTGAAATGTATACATGTTTAAAATAAATGTTTGTAAGCTATCATAAAGTGAAACTTCCCAGGACAAGAGAAAATACATTTATTTTTGAAAGAAGGGAGTTACCAGATTAAATGATCCAACTGGTTTGTCTCTCTTCAGGGTTCTCTTGAGGATCAGATCATTGCAGCTAACCCTCTACTGGAGGCCTACGGTAACGCCAAGACAGTGAGGAACGACAACTCCTCTCGCTTTGTAAGTTTGTAGGGACAAGGATAATTAATTTATATTGCACTATTTTTATTACATTAGATTCCAATTTTTATGAGCTGTAGGGATACTTTTCTTGATTTACTCTGTGCTCTACCTTAGGGTAAATTCATCAGGATTCACTTCCACACTACCGGCAAACTGGCTAGTGCTGACATTGAGACATGTGAGTTGGATTCCTTCCCTGTTCCATAGATGTTTTCTCTAAATGGATTTGGACTCTTATTGGGATTCTCCTATCTTAATTTCTCTTTGTCTCTGATTATACTTTATCATTTAAAACAAACAAAAAGTTGGTGTTGGTGTCTACTTGAGTTTCAGATGTCTCCACTTTGCCCATATCTCTCTCATTTCTTCTCACAGACCTGCTGGAAAAGTCCAGAGTGAGCTTCCAGCTGCCTGATGAGAGAGGCTACCACATCTTCTACCAGATGATGACCAACCACAAACCTGAGTTGATTGGTGAGGCACAGAAGATTGCAAGGAATTTTCAACAGACATAAGACAAAATCCATGGTTTGCATGTTTGCACAAACTCAGAAACTGGTTTCAAGAGATGTTTCCATTTTGGTTCTCTACAGAAATGACACTCATTACCACCAACCCCTATGACTTCCCCATGATCAGCCAGGGTCAGATCACTGTGGCCAGTATTGATGACAAGGTTGAGCTTGACGCCACTGATGTGAGTCTATGAAAGAGTTAGAAAACACATACAATGTTTGACTATGGCTGGTGAGTGTATGAGTTTAAAAATTCATTGGAATAATCATGATCCATCTTACTCCATCTTGCTTGGAGCTCCCATCCCTAAAGTAACCTGTTTAATAGATTGTAGGTCGTCTGTTTGTCGTATGTGAACATGATCTTAATTTCCCCCTTCAGGATGCTATAGACATCTTGGGCTTCTCCAATGAAGAGAAAATGGGCATCTACAAGCTGACTGGTGCTGTTATGCACCACGGCAATATGAAATTCAAGCAGAAGCAGCGTGAGGAGCAGGCTGAGCCAGATGGCACAGATGGTGAGTCACATTTACACTTCTTGTCAAAAGCATCTATTCAAATTTGGATTTAAGTACTTTGTAATAGTTCGATGCTTGTTGTTTCTGTGAACTAATAGTTTGGAAAAGAGAGAAACAATCCCCACAAACCTTGTTTCTCTTTTCTTTTTAATTCCGATGCTCATTGCTCTTTTCTCTCCCCAGTGGCTGATAAAATCGGTTACCTTCTGGGTCTGAACTCAGCTGACATGCTGAAAGCCCTGTGCTACCCCAGAGTGAAGGTCGGCAATGAGTATGTGACCAAGGGTCAGACAGTGCCTCAGGTAAGGGCTCTTTAAAACTAAGGCTTTTTTCAAACTTTTTCCAAACTGTCAACTCAGCACTGTTGTTCGTTACACAGGTGAACAACTCAGTAAGTGCTCTGGCCAAGTCCATCTATGAGAGGATGTTCTTGTGGATGGTCATCCGCATCAACCAGATGTTGGACACCAAGCAACCTAGGAACTTCTTTATTGGTGTGCTTGACATTGCCGGATTTGAGATTTTTGATGTGAGTTTAGATTTGCCATGGGATGGTTTGACCATTATGAAACAATACAATCCTTTTTATTGATTAAATGATAGAATACTAACAGAAAATGTTAACCCAACCTAAGTTCTTGTATATTCACAGTTCAACAGCATGGAACAGCTGTGCATCAACTTCACCAATGAGAAACTGCAACAGTTCTTCAACCACCACATGTTCGTCCTGGAGCAAGAGGAGTACAAGAAGGAGGGCATCATCTGGGAGTTCATTGACTTTGGCATGGACTTGGCTGCCTGCATTGAGCTTATTGAGAAGGTGAAGAGTGTGGGAAAAGTCTAATATAATTGTATTGTATATAAATATAAATACACGTCAAATATTGTAATTGGAAGTGGATACTTAGTGCAGATTCTTCCATGTTAA
This sequence comes from Hypomesus transpacificus, assembly GCF_021917145.1. Taxonomy (NCBI): domain Eukaryota; kingdom Metazoa; phylum Chordata; class Actinopteri; order Osmeriformes; family Osmeridae; genus Hypomesus; species Hypomesus transpacificus. Next base: position 6,687,344 of record NC_061069.1, read on the forward strand.
TATTTCGATTTTTGTATACATACATTTACTTTACATGTTTTTCTCTCTTAGCCAATGGGCATTTTCTCCATCCTTGAAGAGGAGTGCATGTTCCCCAAGGCTTCAGATACTACTTTCAAGAACAAGCTGTATGACCAGCATCTTGGTAAGACCAAGGCATTTGAGAAGCCTAAACCAACAAAGGGCAAGGCCGAGGCCCACTTCTCCCTGATCCACTATGCTGGTACAGTGGACTACAATATCAATGGCTGGCTGGACAAGAACAAGGATCCCCTGAACGACTCTGTGGTTCAGCTGTACCAGAAATCTTCAGTCAAACTTATGTGTACCCTTTACGTTGCTCCCCCACCTGAGGGTAAGTATATTTCTGTGCACAAAATATTTAAGTATTATATAATTGTTAACTTAAAAGTTAACTTTTTCCCTGCATTTGTAACTATTTAAAGACACTTCAAAGAAAGGAGGCAAGAAGAAGGGAGGTTCCATGCAGACTGTGTCTTCTCAGTTCAGGGTGAGTACTAAATTACTAAATTAATAATTAGTAATCATATTTATAAATGTTGAATAATTAAAATGAACGATCATCAGATAGTCACTTTAATTCATATATATAATTTGATCATTATCGTCCTTTGGAACAACCTTACAGGAGAACTTGGGTAAACTGATGACCAATTTGAGAAGCACCCACCCTCATTTTGTGCGTTGTCTGATCCCCAATGAGTCAAAGACTCCAGGTAAAAAAATAACATATGGTAAAATTTGACTTTAAACAAAGGAAAACACTTCTAAACTGTGATATTTGTTTCCCCAAAACAATTGACAAGTCCTCTCCAATCTCCTGATTTAAGGTCTGATGGAGAACTTCCTGGTTATCCACCAGCTAAGGTGTAATGGCGTGCTGGAGGGTATTAGGATCTGCAGAAAGGGCTTCCCCAGCAGAATCCTCTATGCTGACTTCAAGCAGAGGTACAGCACAGATACGCACACACTCTTTGACACACACTTTACTTACACACAGACCATAGCAGATACACATGTACATTTAGAAATGGAAATACACATTATAATACTTATGAGTGCACATAAATGTTTAATATGTAGTGTTCGAAAACACACCATTGTTTGACACTTCTCTACACAGATACAAAGTATTGAATGCCAGTGTCATCCCCGAAGGCCAGTTCATTGACAACAAGAAGGCTTCTGAGAAGCTGCTTGGGTCAATTGATGTAAACCATGAGGAGTACAAGTTTGGACACACCAAGGTAAAATTCCAGATACACTGGAATGTTTGAAATACTGTACGAGCAAAAACACTGACCCTACTCATGTTTCTCCAATTGTCTCAGGTATTCTTCAAAGCTGGTTTGCTTGGTGTCCTTGAGGAGATGAGAGATGAAAAGCTTGCTATTCTGGTAACCATGACGCAGGCTCTTTGTCGCGGTTACCTCATGAGAAAGGAGTTCACTAAGATGATGGAGAGAAGGTGAGATGGATATGATTAAAGTAAAAGTTCTGAAGAATTCGAGTTGAACACTTACACATAGCTGGTGTTTAGATTTTCTTTTATTATTAAGCTTTTGTAAGAATCATGAGGTGAATTTGTATTTTTTTTACACTAGATATATTTTACATGTAGGAAACATCATATAAACAGACTGATTTATTTAATATAATTTTGTTGCATAATTGTGTTTTGAGCTAAACACTGTGCCACTCTTTCTCTTATTTTCAGAGAGTCTGTCTTCACCATCCAGTACAATGTCCGCTCATTCATGAACGTGAAACACTGGCCATGGATGAAGGTCTACTACAAAATCAAGCCTCTCCTGCAAAGTGCTGAGACAGAGAAGGAGCTGGCCAACATGAAAGAGGACTATGGGAAGTGCAAAGCTGCTCTTGAAAAGTCTGAGGCTCGCAAGAAGGAGCTGGAGGAGAAAATGGTGACCCTCCTGCAGGAGAAGAACGACCTGTCTCTTCAAGTAGCATCTGTAAGTGAAATATACATGCTCACACCACACATCTATAATTTAATATACACATTGGCTTACCCACAAACTTTCTTCTCTCAGGAATCAGAGAATCTGAATGATGCTGAGGAGAGATGTGAGGGTCTGATCAAGAGCAAGATCCAGTTGGAGGCCAAACTCAAAGAGACAACAGAAAGGCTGGAGGATGAAGAGGAGATGAATGCTGAGCTGACAGCCAAGAAGAGGAAGCTGGAGGATGAGTGCTCTGAGCTGAAGAAGGACATTGATGATCTGGAGCTTACCCTGGCCAAGGTGGAGAAGGAGAAGCATGCCACAGAGAACAAGGTATCAACATCTCACCAATATCTAAACAGTAGTTTGGTCAAAAACACCAAACAATAGTTTTAACTTAGACTAACTTTGTTTTGCCCAGGTTAAAAACCTGACTGAGGAGATGGCATCTCAAGATGAGAGTGTTGCCAAGCTGACCAAGGAGAAAAAAGCCCTGCAAGAGGCCCACCAGCAGACACTGGATGACCTGCAGGCAGAGGAGGACAAAGTCAACACTCTGACCAAGGCCAAGACCAAGCTGGAACAGCAAGTTGATGACGTGAGTAAAGTCATGTTTTCGTGCATAATTTGGGGTTTTATCCAACTTTGCCTCTATTGGTATTTGATCTAATTGTATATAATAAATTGTTTTTAGGGATTCAGAAAGACAATTGATTAATATATCGTGTTATGGATAAATAGCTGTTAACATCAAAGCTTAAGTATGAGAAATGTGTGTTGTCCTCCAGCTTGAAGGTTCTTTGGAGCAAGAGAAGAAGCTCCGTATGGACCTTGAGAGAGGCAAGAGAAAGCTGGAGGGAGACCTGAAACTGGCCCAGGAGTCCATCATGGACCTGGAGAACGACAAGCAGCAGTCTGATGAAAAAATCAAGAAGTGAGTTAGTTGATCAGAAACATATTATTCAAACAAACTTAAGGATTCAAATGTAGGATTAAAAACGTACCTGCTGTAATATTCTGATGGGTATGGGTAAAGATTAGTTCGTACTCCCATCAAAATAACATAAAAATAAAACGTAATTCCTTTGTGCTCTGTAGGAAGGACTTTGAGACCAGCCAGCTCCTCAGCAAAATTGAGGATGAGCAGTCTCTGGGTGCCCAGCTGCATAAGAAGATCAAGGAGCTCCAGGTGCAGTGTAGTTAATAAACAAGAAGCATTTCCTGTTTTTGGCCTTGATGATATTGGACTTGCTTGTGTTTGGAATCCACCCTGTTTCTAAAGTTGTTTTCTGCTCATATGCAGGACAGAATTTTGAAACTTATCATGAAACGTATGAATGTTGATGCATGTTGTTCTACTGTAGGCTCGTATTGAAGAGCTGGAGGAGGAGATTGAGGCTGAGCGTGCTGCCAGGGCCAAGGTGGAGAAGCAGAGGGCCGATCTGTCCAGGGAACTCGAGGAGATCAGTGAGAGGCTGGAAGAGGCTGGTGGCGCCACAACAGCTCAGATTGAGATGAACAAGAAGCGAGAGGCTGAGTTCCAGAAACTGAGACGTGACCTGGAGGAGTCCACCCTGCAGCATGAGTCCACAGCCTCAGCCCTGAGGAAGAAGCAGGCTGACAGTGTGGCAGAGCTGGGAGAGCAGATCGACAACCTGCAGCGCGTCAAACAGAAGCTGGAGAAAGAGAAGAGTGAATTCAAGATGGAGATTGATGACCTTTCCTCCAACATGGAGGCAGTTGCTAAAGCTAAGGTCAGTGATACAATAAACCTAAACAGAAAGATAAAATTATTGTAAAACTTGAATGCTTCCCGACCAAGTCCGCAGAGGATGAAGGAGTGGATTGTAGAGGTTTGTGAACAACTGTTCACCTTTATATAATTTACTAAATTTGAACAATTTAAAGATTTCACAACTGCAATTGATCAAAATAATTCATTAACTGTTAGAAAAACTGTAAAACAACTAGAATAACTATCACTGAAACATGATGTTTGTTCCTCAGGGCAATCTGGAGAAGATGTGCCGTACCCTTGAGGACCAGCTCAGTGAGCTCAAGACCAAGAATGATGAGAATGTGCGCCAGGTCAATGACATCAGTGGACAGAGAGCCAGACTCCTCACTGAGAATGGTAAATTCAGTGAATCAAGAACAATTCCTTCATCAAAAGTTATGAATATACATATTTGAAGTTTAGTACAGTACATGTGCAGGTACATATTCTGTAAGAAAAAAATACAAACTAAGCATATTAAGGAGTACACCAGTGAGGGCTTGACCTGAGAAGAACCTTCTATCCTCCCCAGGTGAGTTTGGTCGCCAGCTGGAGGAGAAGGAAGCCCTGGTGTCCCAGCTGACCAGAGGAAAGCAGGCCTACACCCAGCAGATTGAGGAGCTCAAGAGACATGTTGAGGAGGAGGTCAAGGTAAATTACAAATTAAAAAAGCAGTTAGTGTTGACCCATCATCCTCCTGAGTCACATAACACTTTAACTATGAAACACATTTTTCTATTTCTTACTGAGTCTGCGTCTTATTCTTGGTCCATTTATAAGATCCACAATACAAATGTTTTACCCTTTAATGTTTGGATTTTGGGATAAGTCAATACATGTGTACATGTATCAATTGAGCTACAGTGCTGACCTAAATGTATGTACTGGGCCGGTGTAATTCTCATTACCAGAGTAAGGAGAGCTCACTCTTTTCTCTTGATCTTAGGCTAAGAATGCACTGGCCCATGGAGTCCAATCTGCTCGCCACGATTGTGATCTTCTGAGGGAACAGTTTGAGGAGGAGCAGGAGGCCAAGGCAGAGCTGCAACGTGGCATGTCCAAGGCTAACTCTGAGGTGGCTCAGTGGAGGACCAAGTATGAAACTGATGCCATCCAGAGGACAGAGGAGCTGGAGGAAGCCAAGTAAGTCAACAAAACTTAAAGGCCTTCCTTAAGGAAGCAATATAAGGAGTTAGTGTTGTGCTCAAACCGTTCCCAAAACCAAAGTCAGGTTTCTTACGAATGTAAAAAATAAACCTTCACAGGAAGAAGCTGGCTCAGCGTCTCCAGGATGCTGAGGAGACCATTGAGGCCACCAACTCCAAGTGTGCCTCTCTGGAGAAGACCAAGCAAAGGCTGCAGGGAGAGGTGGAGGACCTCATGATTGATGTTGAGAGAGCCAATGCCCTGGCTGCCAACCTGGATAAGAAGCAGAGGAACTTTGACAAGGTGAAAATGAGAAAAATACCAGAATCTGCAACAAGTTGCTCAAAACTGTGTTACTACACCCTAATTTTTTTGCCATTGCATAGTCATTTATAATTCAACTGTTAAAGGCTGCTTTGGTCTGTGCTTCCTCCTAGGTTCTTGCAGAGTGGAAGCAGAAGTTTGAGGAGGGCCAGGCTGAGCTGGAGGGAGCTCAGAAGGAGGCTCGTTCTCTCAGCACAGAGCTCTTCAAGATGAAGAACTCCTATGAGGAGACTCTTGACCATCTGGAGACTCTGAAGAGAGAAAACAAGAACTTGCAACGTGAGATAAATGTTGTGTGTGGTGCTTTTGTTAAGCAGAAAACTGGACACTGTTTCCTATTTTACTTTGGATTAGTATGTTAGTAACAGCAGTTTCCTGTTTTCAACTCATTGCTTTCAACTCGTTGCTTAGTTTTATCCCTGGGAGATCAGGGATGGTACTTGAAAATGCTTCTGTTTCAAATCACAGAGGAGATCTCTGACCTGACCGAGCAGATCGGAGAGACTGGCAAGAGCATCCATGAGCTGGAGAAGGCCAAGAAAACAGTGGAGACAGAGAAGTCTGAGATCCAGACGGCTCTGGAGGAGGCTGAGGTACAAACTCTCCACAATTTCCAGAATGAAGTGAGAAGAATAAACACTTTTAGGATCAACTTAACTAAGAATGACATTGCAAATTGTTTCTTTATTCAGGGAACCCTGGAGCATGAGGAATCCAAGATTCTGCGTGTGCAGCTTGAGCTGAACCAGGTCAAGGGTGAGGTGGACAGAAAGCTGGCAGAGAAGGATGAGGAGATGGAGCAGATCAAGAGGAACAGCCAGAGAGTGCTGGATTCCATGCAGAGCACCCTGGACTCTGAGGTCCGCAGCAGGAATGATGCTCTGAGAATAAAGAAGAAGATGGAGGGAGACCTGAATGAGATGGAGATCCAGCTGAGCCATGCTAACCGCCAGGCTGCTGAGTCCCAGAAGCAGCTGAGGAACGTTCAGGCGCAGCTCAAGGTACTGTGATTGTTGGCAACAGTTCACTTAAAATGACTCAAATCTCTATTCCAGTGTAGAAAAACATTCTACAGGCTTGTTCAGTACAGACAGGGTTATTACAGAACTAGACACGAAAAGAAAAAAGAAGAGTACCAATGCTAAGCTCCAAAATTATTTTAACCACTTTGTTCTCTAGGATGCCCAGTTGCATCTGGATGATGCCATCCGTGCCGCAGAGGACATGAAGGAGCAAGCTGCCATGGTGGAACGTAGAAATGGTCTGATGGTGGCTGAGATTGAGGAGCTGAGAGTGGGTCTGGAGCAGACAGAGAGAGGCCGCAAAGTGGCTGAGCAGGAGCTGGTGGACGCCAGCGAGAGAGTGGGACTGCTGCATTCCCAGGTATGGACGAGATCCACACACACATAGATAACATTCACGGCAAAAGTTTAGTTTTTGCAATATCCATGTGTACTCTCTTCCAGAACACCAGCCTTTTGAACACCAAGAAGAAGCTTGAAACTGACTTGGTTCAGGTGCAGGGAGAGGTGGACGACATTGTCCAGGAGGCCAGGAACGCTGAGGAGAAGGCCAAGAAGGCCATCACTGATGTGAGTCTGGCTATCTAAATATCAAATACACTCACTATTCAGTCTGCTACTTTACTTACACCATCATCATCAAGGCCATGTCAAAGCAATATGGAACCACCATATCATCATACAGTAGCCTATGCCAATGATAACATACCTTCCACCTTGTGGCCATGTTCTACTGACTCTTTCACAACTTATGTGTTCACAATTCTAGTGTCGACCCCCACTGATCCATCTAAGTACAATGCAGAAAGTAGTTTGATGGTTCTGATTTATACGCAGTTCAGTTCCCACAAGGCTTTTTAACTGTTTGTTTGGTCATTCCACTAGTATATGGTCTACATAATATAATGCCGTACTGTGAAAAAATTTGGTTTTGTAACCCGGTACAATACTGTGTGAGTAGTTCTTCAGTTCAACCAGTTCAAGTGTTTTATTGTTGCAGGCGGCCATGATGGCAGAAGAGCTGAAGAAGGAGCAGGACACCAGCTCTCACCTTGAGAGGATGAAGAAGAATCTTGAAGTGACAGTCAAGGACCTGCAGCACCGTCTGGATGAGGCAGAGAACCTAGCCATGAAGGGTGGCAAAAAGCAGCTCCAGAAACTGGAGTCCAGGGTGAGTTTGAAAACATTTGAATATTCCTTGTCTAACCTTGATAGAGGTAAAACATTTCTGGTGCATTTAGTCCGGCATTATGCTGTTAATAAGGACCTTTTAGCATGGGAGGGATGTACCCACCATGACCTCCTGTTCTCCACCCAGGTGCGTGAGCTGGAGACTGAGGTTGAGGCTGAACAGAGGAGAGGTGTAGATGCAGTCAAGGGAGTCCGCAAGTATGAACGTAGAGTCAAGGAGCTGACATACCAGGTAATGTAACAACACACTCACTTTACATAGCATATAGAATCAACAGAATGTGTGTAATTTGAAAAAAATCCTCTGCTTCAGACTGAGGAGGACAAGAAGAATGTAACCAGACTTCAGGACCTGGTGGATAAACTGCAGCTTAAAGTGAAGGCTTACAAGAGACAGGCTGAGGAGGCGGTAAGCCATTTTTTTATTCAAATGAAGAGACATTTGTTTCTGAAAAGTTTTCACACTAAAGTCCATTTTAGGCAAATATTTACCTTTTACTTACTGTCTGTATTTTGTGTACTTGAGCATTTACAGAGGATTGTCATTCAAGTCTGAAAAGCTGGTGGTAATTCTGAAAAAAAGAAGAATTGCATTAATTAATTAATGTTTTCATATGAATTAATCCCAGGAGGAACAGGCCAACTCCCACATGTCCAAGTTCAGGAAGGTTCAGCATGAGCTGGAGGAGGCTGAGGAGCGTGCCGACATCGCTGAGTCTCAGGTCAACAAGCTCAGAAGCAAGAGTCGTGACTCTGGAAAGGTAAAGACCGGCTGATGTCACACCAAGGGTTCATAAATATACCTTTTGGGACCTCATAAACAACACTTTAAATCCGTTACTGAAAGTACATATTTCTGGGGGTCTTTTTGTCAAAACGTCTATTCTCACACCGTTTAGATTTTTACATACATACACATACTTAATATATATATATATTTTTACCAAAACCAGGGGTTAGTAAATTGAATGTACCGCTAACTCTCCACTCAGTCTATAGATTGGACATTTGATAAAGTATTACTTAAAGGGGTCAATTAGACCTCCAATAAATATCATTAAGAAAAAAGTCCATTGCCCACATTTTGTGAAAATGAGATTTACATTGAGCAGACACTTTTATCCAGAGCGACTTACAGTAAGTACAGGGACATTCCCCCAAGGCAAGTAGGGTGAAGTGCCTTGCCCAGGGACACCATATTGTACGTCACGGCTGGGAATTGAACCGTCAATCTTCTGATTGGTAGCCCGATTCCCTAACCGCTCAGCTATCTGACCCCTGAGTAACAGTCCGTTGTACTCTCTTCCCTCTCAGGCAAAGGAAGCTGAATAGAAGTGACAAGAACCTGCACCAAAACATGCCAACATTGCTATGTTTCATAAAATATGAATTGAATGGTGATGTTTTTAACGTGGTTTGAAATAAAGTATGTAGGCCTACACTATTTCATGACTTTGTCGATTTTTTAGCAAATTTGTAGCATTATAAACACAATCACAACTTTTAAGATACAGTTAAGACACAAGACAATACATAAAATGATTTAAAAAAAAAAAACATTATAATCCATACAGATTTGTTTTTGAAAATATCAAAATCTATAAAAAAAAAACGGAAAAAACAATTTGTAGTGAAATGACAATTGAAAGTGCATGAAACATCATCATCTTTAAAATGACTGTCACAATGCAACATCAAACAAGTGTACTTAATGTCTAATCTCAACAATGTACTGAACTCTTCACCTACATTTTAATAATAAGTTTAACATTACAGCACCACCTCCTGGCACTAAAGTGGAGCACTGATTCCTCAGGTTTTTTGATGCATTATGATTAAATTTCATGATGTCCATGAACAAATATCTAACTAAATTTATTTGAATTAGACTTCTATAAAATAATCATAATATCTTTGATTTATGGGCACCTTTCAAGGCACTCAAGGACATCTTTCAACAGAAAATCATTTGAATAAAATCCAAAACACAATATAAATCAAACATGCAGAACAAAGAATACAATCATTAAAAGCTATTCTAAACAGATAACTTTTAATCTGAGTTTTAAACTAGGAAATTGAATACAACTGGTGGATACAATGGTAAAGAGTTCCATAATTTGGGCCCTGCACAACTAAAAGCTCTGGCACCAAAATAATAAATTAGGAGCAGACAATAAGTGCACAGAAGATGATCTTAAAGAACGTCTGGAAATATATAGTATATAACTATCACTAACCCATAGATATGTTATTAGTAAATGCACTAACACCATCTTAGATGAGAAAACAGCAAACATAAAAAGTATGTCAGATAAAGTCATATGAAGTATATGTCTACTGCTTTTGTACACATATTTCAGTTCAGCCACTCCCTTGACATCACACCCCTCCTCTTGGAGTACTTCTCTATGTGTGACATGTCGTCAGGTTTTTGTACAGTGTGTCTGGGCTTCCTGTCACTGTGGGCCTCACAGCACAGTAGTACAGAGCAGAGTCTGTCACTTTAGCAGACGAGATGCGCAGATCCAGCTTTTTTCCCCCGTCATTTAGATTAGCAGATAGTCGATTGTTTAGTGTGCTAATTTTAGTACTGGAGTCAAATTTTGTGATGGAGACAAGAAATTCTGGTGGTTTTCCAGTTTCTTGTCGATACCAAAATAAATAATCATTAGCATCCGCAGTTTTGGAGTAATTGTAGGACAGAGTAACAGCTTCCTCCTCCACACTGTTCACTTCATTCTTCACTGAAGTGAGCTCTTGACAAAAGAGACCTGAAAAGACAAAATCCTTAATGTGAACATCCTTTTTTCATGTCAACATTTCCCATTTTATCCAAATATGCATTTATCACAGTTATTCAGTACATTACCTGCCAGACAGTATGTTAAAGAACAACACAAAGTACAGTAACATTGTTTGAAAATTGTATGGACACTGTAACAAAAAAACACACAAAACATTTGCTCTTGATAAAAAATACATGGTATGACAGCTTGTGATACAAACTCTTAAATTATTCTCTTTTTTGTACATGTCCCCACACAACCTATTGTACCTCCCCTTAAGATTGTCCCCTCCCCAGTTTTGTTATGTAGATAATGATGGTAAAGGGAACAGTACTGTAGAAGGTTTTGTTCATGCTTCAGTCACTGACACCTTCTAGTTAGGTTTTTGTACAGTGTGTCTGTGTTTCCTGTCACTGTGGGCCTCACAGCGCAGTAGTACAGAGCAGAGTCTGTCACTTCAGCAGAGGAGATCATCAGATTCAGGTGGTCTTTCCCTCCGTTCAGGTTAGCAGATAGTCGATGGTTTTGTGGATCAGCTTTATTTAGGTTGTGAAGACCATAGAGGTGTATGAGAAATTGGGGCGCTCCAGTTTCTTGTCGATACCAATATAAATCATCTGCAGCTGTAGCAATTTTGGAAAAGCTGCAGGTCAAAATAACAGCGTCACCCTCTACACTGTTCACTTCATTCTTGACTGGAGTGAGGTCTTGACAGGACAAATGACACCTGCAAATACAAAGTACTTACATGTGAACATGTTTTGTTAATGTAAACATATACCAACTCTGTAAGTATGACAGTAATTCAAAACATTACCTACCAGATAGTAATATATTGAACAACACCAAGTATACTAACATCATTTTAACAAGAAACACTACATGTAGCACATTCTAAAAATATGCTCTTGTTAGATGGAACAGACAATAAGAACAGGTAATTTACAAGACTCTTTATTTTGTGATTATTCATGCACACATAACCTGTATTGTACCTCCCCGAACATTAGCCCCTCCCTTTGGTGTCATTAATGAAGATGGTAGTGCATGGTACAAGACATAGTGTGTGTCACCAAGCACACTTCAGACTTAAATACTGAAATAAGGTACTGACAAACTGCAAATACTAAGCACCACATAGACACTTTTTAATTGTTCATTGTCTGATTACTTAGAGGTCACTCCTTCTAATCTTCAAATAATCAATCTCTCTGTCTATCTATCTATCTGTCTATCTATCTATCTGTCTATCTATCTGTCTATCTATATTGATCTCATGTATTTGACACAGTATCAAAATATTAATTATCTGTGGAAGTATTGTTTGAGTGTGACTCATATCACAGAATATTATATAAATGAGAAATTAGAAGATACAAGTATTGCTCAAAGAGTCAACAGTTTTGGACGGTACACAATGTATTTGTTTACTTGGGAAGATTACTCCACGACATTCATAATAAAGTTCTAGGTACAAGGTTTCCAGGATCAGTGTATTATGTCTCTCAACTGAAACATTGCTTCTAAGGGTTTACTTGAGGTTTTTGTACGGTGAGTCTACATTTCCTGTCATTGTGGGCGTCATTGCACAGTAGTACAGAGCAGAGTCTGTCACTTCAGCAGCTGAAATCTCCAGCTGCACAAGCTTGTCTTTCTTGTGAATGTAAGATGACAGACGAGGAAATGGTGTGGTAGCTTTAATTATGGACCCGTCTTCTGTGATGGAGAGAAGGAATTCTGGTTTACATTGTGGATACTGGCGGTACCACTGTATATTGTAAATGGTGCCATCATAATTGCAGGTCAGATTGACATTACTTTCCTCCACAATCTGCTCCTGTGTTTTCTTAGGGTTTATTGAATCTCCATTAACAGATTCTGCAAAAAGTAGTATTGGTAAAATAAAACATTCCACATTTTGTAGATTGTATGGAATAATATGCACATGTTAGTATTCACTTTTATTAAAAATGTTTTATGCATAGCATTTTGCAAAAGCAAATAAATGATTAACACATTTAACAACTCACCTAATAAAGCTAAAAAGATGACAGATGAGTGGAGCATCATCTTGACAAAAGGATCAACTGAAATAACAGAGAAAGGAATTCCACTATTTCAGAAACAGCTGCCACCTGAACATCTTTATGCAGTTCCACAGCCCCTCCTTCTGACAATGAAGTAGATTCCAACTGTCTACTGTCATTAGTTACAGTCAGCATCTCTGATAGAAAACAAAACCAATGATGTCACTTTGAACAGTCGTGAAAAACAGAATCCAATAAAGAGAAATGTTTTACTTTAATGAAAGACAGAGACAGATGTGCAGACGGAAACACTGGTCTCTATCAACCAATGTGCTTTTTGTGTGAAGACTGACACCACAGTTCCTCAGGAAATATGTTGCTGGTACGTTCATTTTACTCTTAGGTCTGGAACTTCGTTATGATGAGTTGGTTATGGCAGTCAGAAATGTATGTTCTTGTATTTAAATAATACATCTTTAAACAGTTTTTGTCCTTCATTGTCCATCAGGTTTTTTTTACAGTGTGTCTGGGTGTTTGCCGCCTGTCACTGTAGGCAATGCACAGTACAACACAGCAGACACTATTATTTTCACCGTAGAGAGCTTTTTGGTGCCAGATTAAAACAACTGTCATGACCACTGAATGTAGAGTGTCATGGGGGGAACAGTATTTGCATGTACAGTAGCTGACTGAAACCCCAACTTTTTCATACCAGGACCAATGCCATTCATTATTTGGTTAACCATGTTGATTTTAAATGTAAAAGTTTATAAAATTATCCAAGCTCCATGAGGAAAATGTTGGTGTTGATGTACGGTACTTTTTCTGAAGTTGAATCGTTACTTTTGTTGTTGCTCTTTTGAAGAGAATCATCAAATTCCTATAGCTCCTCCTGCAGACACAATAAAGAAGCAATGTATCAATCTTCCCATCCTCCAGGTTTGCTAACATTTGAGCTTTTATGAAACAATTGATGAATTTCTATAAAATTTTATGGATAGCAATATACTGATTAAATTAACTGGAACCCAACCCAGTGCTGTAACAATTGGGGACAGTAATTCCTTCTCTAAATTTCTGGATTTTAATGGACCTTGTATTGCCCAGGCAAATCTTTCACATTTACAGCATCAAATTTGAATCTGGAAGAGTAGTGTGGTGGAAATTTTGAATATAGATAAAATGTATGTGTTTTATAAGCAGTGATCTATACGTTTCTTTGTTATAGACAGTGAATGCAGGATGCATGCTCTATCAATGCTCTATCAATCTTCCCATCCTCCAGGTTTGCTAACATTTGAGCTTTTATGAAACAATTGATGAATTTCTGTAAAATTTTATGGATAGCAATATACTGATTAAATTAACTGGAACCCAACCCAGTGCTGTAACAATTGGGGACAGTAATTCCTTCTCTAAATTTCTGGATTTTAATGGACCTTGTATTGCCCAGGCAAATCTTTCACATTTACAGCATCAAATTTGAATCTGGAAGAGTAGTGTGGTGGAAATTTTGAATATAGATAAAATGTATGTGTTTTATAAGCAGTGATCTACACGTTTCTTTGTTATATACAGTGAATGCAGGATGCATGCTCTGTAGGATGGGTTAGCAGATTACCTTAAGGTATTTATAATGACTAACTAAGAAGCCAGAGGCACGAAGGTTGGGGGATTCTTGAGTTCCCATGGCCTAAAGGGAGTTGACCTTTTGGCCAAGGAGATTGTGTCCTGTGTTCTGTTTGTGTTTCATTAAAGGTGTCATTACTATCCTCATTTAGAGAGGGAGCTGGGACATCAAGGAACTGTGGGACACTTGGTGTAAAGTCAAACTGTCACTGTGTGGTGCTGGCCAATCACAGAGACTGCTATATTGATTGATTTAATACCTAGAGATCCTTTGTTCTAAGTATATATAAGGCAGGGCTTTATGGTTGTTCTTCATCACTCTGCCGAATGACCTGTAGCACGTCGTTCGGTCATGACTGATCACAGAGTACTCTGTTTATTTTTTTAGTTTTACAAACTAAATAAATTGTATTGAAACCGCCATCTTGACTATATTCAAATCTACACAGTGCCGCTAGAATTTTTTTGACAGTTGCCACTTGATTTAAGTCCAAGTAAATTCCTTAAAATGTGGAGGTGTCCAGAGCAGACATTGGAGGAGTCTGGAGTGCAACAACAAGCTGTTGAATAACATCTTAGCTCACGCATCTGGGACCCAGCTTCCTGAGAGGGATCCCCCACACATTAATGACTCATTGCCAGTGAATGTGTACTACAGTACAGGGGCGTCGTATAGGGAGGAAAAGTTAGGACAATTCTAAGGGCCTCGACTGACAGGGGCCCCAAAACATTTAAAAACGTATAGAAATGATAAACTTAGTTTTTTGTTTTTTTCATGGGGCCCAAAATTCCTGGCGGCACCCCTGCTACAGTATGTGCGCAGTGGAGCATGGATTGTGGGCCTGATAATCAAATCTAATAATAGAACCAACAGTGGCAGGAAAAGATCATGGTAAATGTCAAGAAGGCTAAACAATATGGGATGACATATTGACATTTTACTATTCATACTATTACCATTTATACAAATAAAGACACTAAAACTAGTACTTAACTTTTTACAAACCTACCTTCATGAGAATATCAAACAGCGCCTTTAAAAACTTTAGATATGAACTGGACTACATAGCACAGGTTAAAGTTTCACTTCAGTGAATGTCTCACCATCTTCATACTGCAGCTGCTTCTCCGTTGTCATGCTTATAACCACCCCATCTATCAACTCTAATGGTGATCCTATACTTAAATATAAAACATTTCCTATTAAGAGGTTCAAAAAGTGTTTTCTCTCTATCGTGACCCTACCTTCTTCTTTTTCTCAAGTCACGTTTTCATAGCTGGTCTCACATGAAGTAATAACTCACACAACATAGTTAAAAACAAGTCCTTGCCTCATTTTAAGAGTCTATATAAGGCGTTATACAGGCTGTCACTGATACAGCTCAAATAGCAATTGAAGTACTTCATATACTTGAACGAAGGCTCAAAAAGGGAGTCTTCTATGGCATCCGGGTTAGCGGCTGGCTGTTTTGCAGCTAAGACATATGTAGTGGTGTGAAAGCTCAGTTATTTGACCGTATACTTGCACTTGCCCCCTACCCCTTTGTGTACCCCCTCCATCCTCACAATTCCGACATTGGTGCGGAAGTAGATGTACCACTGACACATTTGTCCTTGAATATAAACCCTTGAAGTGCCAATCCCTGCTTTGGCCTTTATAAGTAAGGATGTTATTTGGTGGAGCCTTACATGTGACATTTCACATCCCAAATTAGGATTTTACTCAGGCTATCTTTTTTATAACCCAAGTCCAGTTACCAACTAAAATGATGATGCATCAGGCAGGCAGACTGATTACATTGTAATTCTATACCGCTAAAACCATTTATGGACTTGGAATTGTAAATAGGTGGGTTAAAGCCTCTTCTTCTATTTTTAAGAAACATGAAAGTCAGCTCTAAATACATTTTTAATAATACAATAACATGGTATAAAAATAAAATATAAACAATATATTTTCAGGACTTGACTGAAAACAAAATGTTGAAAGATGGGAGTTACATGATTTGGGATAAGGACCAACTAGTTTGTCTCCCTTCAGGTTTCTCTTGAGAATCAGATCATTGCTCATCATCAAACACTAACCAAATACAACTGTGTAAACAACTGTATGCTTTTAGTTGGACCAGTCCTTCACAATGACACAAAACCAAAACCTCTGACATTGTGCTCCGTACGTAGGAAGGAATTTGAGACCAGCCAGCTCCTCAGCAAGATTGAGGATGAGCAGTCTCTGGGTGCCCGACTGCAGAAGAAGATCAAGGAGCTCCAGGTGCGCTTGTAGTTGCTAGACCCCAGACAAGTAATTTTTCCTGTTTTGTCCTCGGTTAAATTTGACTGGCTTGTATTTGTATGCTTAGAAAACAAGGTCAGCATAGAACAGCATGGGAATGCCAAGGGGTGTGTCACATAGCAGTGAATGATTCTTAACATTTCAAACAGCGTTTGGCATCTTGTGATAATCTGGTGCTCTGCATTGCAACTGCCGCATGCCAGGTTTTATACTTATCACACAGTATATCTTAACAGTCCAGCCGTTCCCATTGTTGGTCAACAGCCACCCCAAGCACAGTCTTACTCATTCTGTAGCTTTGACACTGTTTTTAATGCAAGTTTGTCAGTAATCATAAAGAGGCCCTGAAGCAGGGAGGGAAATTGGAGGAGTCTGGAGTGCAGCCATAGCAACACACTGTTGGATAGTCTTTTAACCTTTTATGTTCTGGGAGTTGGTTTACTGTGGAGGATCATCTGACAGACTGTTTCGATGGCCCAGTTTGTATGTGCATGTGCTGTGGTGGCAATTATAGGAACAACTATGAATAGAGTCATCAGAGATGGGAAAGGCAATTGGTGGAGGAAAAAAGACAGTCAAAACAATACCTAATATGGAATTTGT
This sequence comes from Hypomesus transpacificus, assembly GCF_021917145.1. Taxonomy (NCBI): domain Eukaryota; kingdom Metazoa; phylum Chordata; class Actinopteri; order Osmeriformes; family Osmeridae; genus Hypomesus; species Hypomesus transpacificus. Next base: position 6,704,130 of record NC_061069.1, read on the forward strand.
TAGTCCATCCGTATTATACATGACTTGTCAGATGAAGAGGATGTAGAAACTGTAGACAGACACACCTTCATACTTTACCAGAAACCTCACCATCCTTGAACTGTAAAGGTTCATTTCCATAGCACGTCATTTAGCCACTTAGATGTGGTTTTCATTGCTTTGAGAATAAATCCGAACTGGTTCTAAACAATGACTGTATGACAGTAAAAAACAGTTCCAGGTTATCTATCATGAAAGACAGTCAATTGTTGCATTTTATTGATGAGGTTCCTCACGTTTAAACCCTTTTAGACGCCTATACAGATTTGTTGCCCTGTGTTTTGCATTATACTATTTGTATTAGACAGACCAAACATACATGGCAACTTTAATAATACTGCTTCCCCCCAGCAGTTATCGCACGCGTAACAGTACATTAAGTTGTGTCCGGAAAAGTGCCGCACTTGGTTCAACGAATTACATTACATTTACATTTACATTCATGGTACCATGAATGATATGCTGTAGAGGAGCCTGGGGCAGAAATTTGAGAAATCTGGAGATTAGCCAGCTAAAGGAACTGTTGACTGTAAACTGTCTCTGATCCTGGGAATCGGCCTGCTGTGAGGCCTCCCCTCACAGTATTTCCACATGTATTTATAGCTTATCTTGAGTGAACATGCGTCTGTGTGTATGCATAGTTGCAGACTGTTCAGTAAGAGCTATTAGTTAAGTAAAGAAAAAGTGAAAACAGTCAAAACAATACAAAAGACAAAATGTAGAATGACAATTACATTTGTATTAATACACAATTCTGTCATAGAAAGATGGTGTAACCATGGTATACATTTCCTCAGACCTAGATGGTGCTTGACTACATAGCACATTCACATTTTACTTATCATTGAAAGTATAACCATAAAATGATAACAGCTGTTAGCAATCAAGGCAACATTTTATATGAAGGTGCTTGTAATAAACATAAGTTAATGGGTAAAAAAGCCCTTATAAGATGTTTATTAACATCAGGGTTTCCCGCAGCACTTTGCAGTTAAGGTGACCGCCTTTGCAACACATGCCTACCGCCTTGACTACATTGGATAAAAAAAAGAAATATTATATATATAAAAAAAACATCATTTCTTCCAATGAGCGATATCCGCCGTGTTACTGTATCCAGTTTTCTCCCTTTCATTCCAACGGCAGTCTCCTTTCTCTGCAGACTGGGGGGGAACTTTTTTTGGGGGGGGTTCTTCGTTCCTCTCTCTTGGAAGTCGCTTTGGATAAAAGCGTCTCCTAAATGCATAGATGTAAATGTAATAACAATAACAATACACGTGCCTTATTTGCTACCATTGTTACCACAGACAAACCCTCCGGTGTAAGTAACTGCTACACTCTAACCCACCTGGGCATGCAATCAGTTTGCCTCCTTTTTTGCTGACAAAATTCATAAAATTAGACGAGCAGTCGGTGCCTCCACACCAACCACAGGGTATGTGCTGTCCCCATCTTTAAATAGCATCCATTCAAATATCATGAAACAATTTCATTTAATCAACCAAAGAAGCCTAGAAGACATAATACAACATCTGAAAACATCCTCCTGCAGGTTGGATATTCTACCATTTCACACTGCATGACCACTGATCTTTTACAAATTATGAACACATCCCTTCTCTCAGGTGTCTTCCCACAAGTCCTGAAAACTGCAGCTATTAAACCACTCCTAAAAAAGGCTAGTTTAGACCCCGAAATAAAATAAAATTATAGGCCAATATCAAACCTCCCATTTTTAAGTAAAATAATGGAAAAAGTGGTTTTTCAACAGCCGAAAATAACTGTTTTGATGTCCTCGGGTCCAGTTTTTGTCAGCACCACAGTACTGAAACTGCTCTTGTTAAGGTCTTCAATGACATCCACTTAAACACAGACAGTGGCAGAACTTCAGTTTTAGTATTTCTGGATCTTAGTGCTGCATTCGACACGGTCGATCATGACATACTGCTAGACAGATTAAAAGTATGGGTAGGATTCTCTGGCGCAGCACTTAACTGGTTTGAATCTTACTTGAAGGACCGACAATACTTTGTGTCTGTAGCTAATTACAGATCAGAGCTGACGAGAATAACATGTGGTGTTCCCCAAGGTTCAATTCTGGGGCCTCTTCTGTTCAACATCTGCATGCTTCCACTGGCTCAGATTATGAAAAACAACAAAGTGTGTCATCATCACATCATTGTGCAGACGACACATACAGAACATACATAACTTTATCACCTGAGGACTATAATCCCTTAGAAGGGCTAGGTAAATATATTGAAAAAATTACAACTGGATGTGCCTGAATGTTCTTCAATTAAATACAGATAAAACTGAAATAATTGTTTTTGGTCCCAAGGATGAACGATTGAAAGTCACCACTCAGCTTCAATCGCTGATGTTAAAAACCACAAACAAAGCCCAAAATGTAGGTGTAACTATGGATTCATCAACCTGAACAGCCATATTAAGACAATTAAAAAATCAGCCTACTATCACCTGAAGAATGTATCAAAGGTTAGAGAACCTATGTCTCAGCAGGATTTGGAGAAAAACTTGTCCATTTATTTATCTTCAGTAGACTCAACTAATTTAACGTTGTGTTCACAGGTCTCTGTAAAAGGTCAATTGGAAAGCTGCAGCTGATTCAGAAAGCTGCAGCTCGAGTCCTCACTAAGCCCAAGAAAGTGGATCACATCACTCCAATTCTGAGGTCTTTGCATTGGCTTCCTGTTCTACCTGCTGCTACCTTACGAACCATCCCGACCCCTCAGGTCATCTGGGACTGGTGTACTTTGTGTTCCAAGAATCAGAACTAAACATAAAAAGGCAGCGTTCAGATTTTCTGCTCCACATATCTGCAACAAGGTCCCTGAAAGCTGCAGGCCTGCTGAGACCATCAGCTCCTTTAAATCCAGATTAAAGACTATACTGTTTGCTGTTGCCTTTAATTGAACCAGATTCAATGATATCAATTTCTGCATTTCACTCCTGCATTTTATTTCTGCACTGCAACTTTTATTTTTATTTTTATTGCTTTATGTTTTGATGCTTTTAATGGTTTTATGAGAAGCACTTTGAATTGCCTTGTTGTTGAAATATGCTATACAAATAAACTTGCCTTGCCTTGCATTTCAGCACTGAGGAATGTAAGCTGAGCTTTACTGCTGAAATGACCATTATTTTTTTATTTTTTTAATAGGCAAAGCAAGTATAACAATTTCAGAAGTAATTTTTGGCCAGGTAAATCCTGAAGTTACGGTTTCGGGCCAGTATTTTACTTTTGATGCATCACTAGTATCAACATTTGTGATTGTTGTACTACAGTTTGCCACATTGTTACTGTGTCTGTACCGGTCACATAACATAGAAAATAATAATTATCCAAAACTAAAATCCAGTAACAATGCATGTGGTTTTGGAATAAATGGGACAGAACTTTTCTTCATTATGAGAAGTAAATATACTTTATTTTTTACATTTTCTGTTCAAAACACCACTATATGTAATCATATTCTATGAAGTATACAATAGTTTGGTATGTCAGATCTTGTCAGGTCTATTCTGCTTCTTTTGCCTGAGAGAAAGATAAAAACAATTAGTGATTATCCATAATTTTACTTTCACACAGAACACTCATAAGGTATTACATTTTGACTAGGAAAAGTTCTAACACTAAAACTACCAAATACAATATGTAATTTGAGTATCAGTGACCTAATTGCTTTAAAGTGTTGTTTATGAGGTCCCATGAGGTATATTTATGAACTCTTGGTGTGACATCAGCAAGTCTTTACCTTTCCAGAGTCACGACTCTTGCTTCTGAGCTTGTTGACCTGAGACTCAGCGATGTCGGCACGCTCCTCAGCCTCCTCCAGCTCATGCTGAACCTTCCTGAACTTGGACATGTGGGAGTTGGCCTGTTCCTCCTGGGATTAATTCATATGAAAACATTAATTAATTAATGCAATTCTTCTTTTTTTCAGAATTACCACCAGCTTTTCAGACTTGAATGACAATCCTCTGTAAATGCTCAAGTACACAAAATACAGACAGTAAGTAAAAGGTAAATATTTGCCTAAAATGGACTTTAGTGTGAAAACTTTTCAGAAACAAATGTCTCTTCATTTGAATAAAAAAATTGCTTACCGCCTCCTCAGCCTGTCTCTTGTAAGCCTTCACTTTAAGCTGCAGTTTATCCACCAGGTCCTGAAGTCTGGTTACATTCTTCTTATCCTCCTCAGTCTGAAGCAGAGGATTTTTTTTAAATTACACACATTCTGTGGATTCTATATCCGTAGATTCTATATGCTGTGTAAAGTGAGTGTGTTGTTACATTACCTGGTACGTCAGCTCCTTGACTCTACGTTCATACTTGCGGACTCCCTTGACTGCATCTACACCTCTCCTCTGTTCAGCCTCAACCTCAGTCTCCAGCTCACGCACCTGGGTGGAGAACAGGAGCTCATGGTGGGTACATCCCTCCCATGCTAAAAGGTCCTTATTAACAGCATAATGCCGGACTAAATGCACCAGAAATGTTTGACCTCTATCAAGGTTAGACAGGGAATATTCAAATGTTTTCAAACTCACCCTGGACTCCAGTTTCTGGAGCTGCTTTTTGCCACCCTTCATGGCTAGGTTCTCTGCCTCATCCAGACGGTGCTGCAGGTCCTTGACTGTCACTTCAAGATTCTTCTTCATCCTCTCAAGGTGAGAGCTGGTGTCCTGCTCCTTCTTCAGCTCTTCTGCCATCATGGCCGCCTGCAACAACAAAATACCGCTTGGTTGAACTGAAGAACCACTCACACAGTATTGTACCAGGTTACATGACCCACATTTTTTCACAGTACAGCATTATATTATCTCGACCATATAATAGTGGAATGACCCAACCAACAACCTACAAATCCTTGTGAGAACTGGACTGCATATAAATCTGAACGATGTAACAGGTTCCTGCATTGTACTTAGATGGATCAGTGGGGTCAAGTAGAATTGTGAACACTTAAGTTGTGAAGCAGTAAGTAGAACATGGCCACATGGTGGAAGGTATGTTATCATTGGCATAGGCGACTGTATGATGATATGGTGGTTCCATATTGCTTTGACATGGCCTTGATGATGATGGTGTAAGTAAAATAGCAGACTGAATAGTGACTTTACTGTGATAATAGGTTAGCCAGACTCACATCAGTGATGGCCTTCTTGGCCTTCTCTTCAGCGTTCCTGGACTCCTGGACAATGTCATCCACCTCTCCCTGCACCTGAACCAGGTCAGTCTCAAGCTTCTTCTTGGTGTTCAACAGGCTTGTGTTCTAAAAAGAGTACACATGGATTTAACAAAAAACGAAACTTTTGTTAGGGATCTTACCTATTTGTGTGTGTTTGTGGATCTCGTCCATACCTGGGAATGCAGCAGTCCCACTCTCTCACTGGCGTCCACCAGCTCCTGCTCAGCCACTTTGCGGCCTCTCTCTGTCTGCTCCAGACCCACTCTCAGCTCCTCAATCTCAGCCAACATTAGCCCATTTCTACGTTCCACCATGGCAGCCTGTTCCTTCATGTCTTCTGCGGCACGGACGGCATCATCCAGGTGCAACTGGGCATCCTAGAGAACAAACAAAGTGGTTCAAATAAATGCAGTGTAGGAGCTTAGCATTGGTGTTTGTTTCAGTTATATAAGTAAGTGAATATATCAAATGTTATTGAACTGAAAGATAGATTTTAGTAATTTTAGGTGAACTGTTGCCAACAATCACAGTACCTTGAGCTGCGCCTGAACATTCCTCAGCTGCTTCTGGGACTCAGCAGCCTGGCGGTTAGCATGGCTCAGCTGGATCTCCATCTCATTCAGGTCTCCCTCCATCTTCTTCTTGACTCTCAGAGCATCATTCCTGCTGCGGACCTCAGAGTCCAGGGTGCTCTGCATGGAGTCCAGCACTCTCTGGCTGTTCCTCTTGATCTGCTCCATCTCCTCATCCTTCTCTGCCAGCTTTCTGTCCACCTCACCCTTGATCTGGTTCAGCTCAAGCTGCACACGCAGAATCTTGGATTCCTCATGCTCCAGTGTTCCCTGAATAAAGAAACAATTTGCAATGTCATTCTTAGTTAAGTTACTTCTAAAAGTGTTTATTCTTCTCACTTCATTCTGGAAATTGTGGAGAGTTTGTACCTCAGCCTCCTCCAGAGCCGTCTGGATCTCAGACTTCTCTGTCTCCACTGTCTTCTTGGCCTTCTCCAGCTCATGGATGCTCTTGCCAGTCTCTCCGATCTGCTCGGTCAGGTCAGAGATCTCCTCTGTAAATGGAAAAATAAATATTGTTTGATTCAAAAATATATAATCAGATGTACTAGAGGTGGGGAAAAGCACCACCCACAACATTTATCTCACGTTGCAAGTTCTTGTTTTCTCTCTTCAGAGTCTCCAGCTGGTCAAGAGCCTCCTCATAGGAGTTCTTCATCTTGAAGAGCTCTGTGCTGAGAGAACGAGCCTCCTTCTGAGCTCCCTCCAGCTCAGCCTGGCCCTCCTCAAACTTCTGCTTCCATTCTGCAAGAACCTAGGAGGAAGCACACACCAAAGCAGCCTTTAACAGTTGAATTATAAATGACTATGCAAGGGCTAAAAAACAGAGTGTCATAGAACAGTTTTGAGCAACTTGTTGCAGATTCTGGTATTTTTCCAATTGTCACCTTGTCGAAGTTCCTCTGCTTCTTATCCAGGTTGGCAGCCAGGCCATTGGCTCTCTCAACATCAATCATGAGGTCCTCCACCTCTCCCTGCAGCCTCTGCTTGGTCTTCTCCAGAGAGGCACATTTGGAGTTGGTGGCCTCGATGGTCTCCTCAGCTTCCTGGAGACGCTGAGCCAGCTTCTTTCTGTTAGGTACAAGAGCAGTATTGTAAATATGTCCTGTCCTGATGGCAGGCTTGCAGTAATTGACAATACTGTCAAATATTGTTGTGGCTCAATTGTGTATCGTTGCCTGAGGGCAGACTTTCATGGACTTACTTGGCCTCTTCCAGCTCCTCTGTCCTCTGGATGGCATCAGTTTCATACTTGGTCCTCCACTGAGCCACCTCAGAGTTAGCCTTGGACATGCCACGCTGCAGCTCTGCTTTGGCCTCCTGCTCCTCCTCAAACTGCTCCCTCAGCAGGTCACAGTCGTGGCGGGCAGATTGGACACCATGGGCCAGGGCATTCTTAGCCTTAAATGGAAATAAAAAGGGGCAGCTGTGTTGACTTGAATAATGAGAACTATACAAGTTAATGCGTTTAGATTTGTTTCCAAATTAATAATATACCAAGAAATAGATGTGGACTTGGTAAGAAATCCAAACAGGCAGTGCCTTAAATGTAATTCTTCAGGTTTGAGAATTACCTTGACCTCCTCCTCAACATGCCTCTTGAGCTCCTCAATCTGCTGGGTGTAGGCCTGCTTGCCTCTGGTCAGCTGGGACACCAGGGCTTCCTTCTCCTCCAGCTGGCGACCAAACTCACCTGTGGGGAATTTAGTAAGTTCTTGTCAGGTCAAGCCCTCGCTGGTGTACTTTTTCATATGATGACTTTGTTTTTCTATCTACCTGACCATTTACTGTACTAAACTTCAAATATGTATTTTCATAACTTTTGATGAAGGAATTGTTCTTGATTCACTGAATTTACCATTCTCAGTGAGGAGTCTGGCTCTCTGTCCACCAATGTCATTGACCTGGCGAACGTTCTCATCATTCTTGGTCTTGAGCTCACTGAGCTGGTCCTCAAGGGTACGGCACATCTTCTCCAGATTGCCCTGTGGAACACCATGTTTTACATACACTGGATCCTGATTCATAACCAGCTTAATGCAAACAGTGTATAGATTGTATTATTTGGCTTTTTTTCACTAACCCAAACCATGATTAATATTGAATGAAAATTAATCAGCCAATGGAACTAAGACATTTCGTTTCTCCCATGTATGCAAAACAATCAAAAATGTTCACATGGATAGGAATCAATATAATGTTATCAATAGACATGAAGCTTTGAAGGTTAACAAAAGGTCAGATTTCAGATCCTGAGACTACTTAAACCCTAATCTTGGAAACCCACCATATTTGGGCTGATTATGTGATTGTCATTTGTCATCACTGACCTTAGACTTGGAAACAGCCTCCATGTTGGAGGAGAGGTCATCAATCTCCATCTTGAATTCACTCTTCTCTTTCTCCAGCTTCTGTTTGACGCGCTGCAGGTTGTCGATCTGCTCTCCCAACTCTGCCACACTGTCAGCCTGCTTTTTCCTCAGGGCTGAGGCTGTGGCCTCATGCTGCAGGGTGGACTCCTCCAGGTCACGTCTCAGTTTCTGGAACTCAGCCTCTCGCTTCTTGTTCATCTCAATCTGAGCAGCTGTGGCGCCTCCAGCCTCCTCCAGCCTCTCACTGATCTCCTCGAGTTCCCTGGACAGATCGGCCCTCTGCTTCTCCACCTTGGCCCTGGCAGCACGCTCAGCCTCAATCTCCTCCTCCAGCTCCTCAATACGAGCCTACAGTAGATTTAGGGTCAAAGTCTCAAAATTCTGGCCCACATACGAGAGGAAACGGATATAATAGACAAGGTGGATTTTAAATACAAGCCAGTCAAATTTAATCCAGGACAAAACAGGAGAGATTACTTGTCTGGGGTCTACAAGCGTACCTGGAGCTCCTTAATCTTCTTCTGCAGCTGGGCACCCAGAGACTGCTCATCCTCAATTTTGCTGAGGAGCTGGCTGGTCTCAAAGTCCTTCCTACGGAGCACAATATCAGAGGTTTTGTGTCAATGGTCAAATTTAAAGCATACAGTTATATACACAGTTACACAGTTGTATTTGGTTAGTATTTCAAAATAAGTGTGTAATCAAACTTAATGACCATGGGAAATAATGAAGTAATTTATATCTCTAAGGTATTTTATCAGTTACTTACTTCTTGATCTTCTCATCAGACTGCTGCTTGTCGTTCTCCAGGTCCATGATGGACTCCTGGGCCAGTTTCAGGTCTCCCTCCAGCTTTCTCTTGCCTCTCTCAAGGTCCATACGGAGCTTCTTCTCTTGCTCCAGAGAACCTTCAAGCTGGAGGACAACAGAGTTAATTAATAGTTAATACTCAAGTTTAAACAATGATAGGTTCTACATCTGAATCTCTAATCTCAAAACGGGACTTTATGTGAGATAACAGTAAGAATGAAATCGTTAAAATGTATGACTTGACCCACATCATCAACTTGCTGTTCCAGCTTGGTCTTGGCCTTGGTCAGAGTGTTGACTTTGTCCTCCTCTGCCTGCAGGTCATCCAGTGTCTGCTGGTGGGCCTCTTGCAGGGCTTTTTTCTCCTTGGTCAGCTTGGCAACACTCTCATCTTGAGATGCCATCTCCTCAGTCAGGTTTTTAACCTGCACAAGACAGCAATAACCTGATGGTCAATTCAGACCTTATGAAGAGTACAGTTATTCAACATTTCCTATATCGCCCCTCAGTGAGATGTTGATACCTTGTTTTCTGTGGCGTGTTTCTCCTTCTCCACTTTGGCCAGGGTAAGCTCCAGATCATCAATGTCCTTCTTCAGTTCAGAGCACTCATCCTCCAGCTTCCTCTTCTTGGCTGTCAGCTCAGCATTCATCTCCTCTTCATCCTCCAGTCTTTCTGTTGTCTCTTTGAGTTTGGCCTCCAGCTGGATCTTGCTCTTGATCAGACCCTCACATCTCTCCTCAGCGTCATTCAGATTTTCTGATTCCTGAGAGAAGAACATTTGTGGGTAAGCCAATGTGTATATGACATTATAGACGTGTGGTGTGTGTATGTGTATTTAACTTACAGATGCTACTTGAAGAGACAGGTCGTTCTTCTCCTGAAGGAGGGACACCATCTTTTCTTCCAGCTCTTTTTTGCGAGCCTCAGACTTTTCAAGAGCAGCTTTGCACTTCCCATAGTCCTCTTTCATGTTGGCCAGCTCCTTCTCTGTCTCAGCACTTTGCAGGAGGGGCTTGATCTTGTAGTAGACCTTCATCCATGGCCAGTGTTTCACATTCATGAATGAGCGGACATTGTACTGGATGGTGAAGACAGACTCTCTGATAATAAGAGATAGACACAGTAATTATTTAGCTCAATACAAATTGAGCAATTTAAAGTAATTACCCTAACCTATTCCTACATGTATTGTCTACCATTCCATCAAGCCTAAGATAGACATCCTTCCAAAATTACAAGTTTACATCATTATTCTAACAATAGCTTCATAGTAGAACAAAATGTATCAGTCCCTAAAAACAAAATTTGAATACAAATACTTGAATCCATATATTTCCTTTTATCAACTCCATCTCACCTCCTTGCCATCATCTTGGTAAACTCAGTTCTCATCAGATATCCACGGGCCAGAGCTTGTGTCATGGTTACCAGAGTAGCAAGCTTCTCATCTCTCATCTCCTCAAGGACACCAAGCAGACCAGCTTTGAAGAACACCTGAAACAGAGGTATGATACAAAACTTAAATAAACAACGTAAACACTTCTGGTGTTAACATGTTGCTATCTAAGTAGAAAACAAAAGTTATGTATGATGTTGGGATCAAATAACTGCCAATGAAATGACTTGCTGAGGATTTATAAAACTGTGTATTTCACAAGTATTATTACACTAAGATTGTTGAATTCCTCTCGATTCCGTTTTGAATTTCTACCAGTTAAATGAGATAATTAATAATCTCTGTGAGTCACAAACATCAGTTGCCAGTATCCCATCATCAAGATTTACCTTGGTGTGTCCAAACTTGTACTCCTCATGGTTCACATCAATTGACCCAAGCAACTTTTCAGAAGCCTTCTTATTATCCATGAACTGGCCTTCGGGGATGACACTGGCATTCAATACCTTGTATCTGTAAAGATAAAAAATGTATTTCTCAACATGTCTGCTTATTTACAGAAACTACATCGCAAATGTATGTGTTTATTATTACCTCTGCTTAAAGTCAGCATAGATGATTCTGCTGGGGAAGCCCTTTCTGCAGATCCTAATACCCTCCAGCACACCATTACACCTCAGCTGGTGGATAACCAGGAAGTTCTCCATCAAACCTAGAATCAAAACGTTTATGGTGAAGTGATGTCTTAAAGACAACTTATATACTTGATACTGAACCATTTTAGAAGTGTAATACTGAAATAACATGATGTTTTACCTGGAGTCTTTGACTCATTGGGAATCAGACAACGCACAAAATGAGGGTGGGTGCTCCTCAAGTTGGTCATCAGCTTGCCCAAATTCTCCTGTAAGGTTTTTGCAAAGGCAATTGATCTCAGATATTGTTTGTAATCAAGCTACAATGTTTATGATGAGACAGACTACAATTTACAAGTATTTAAGTGAGTATAAGTCAGTGATGCAAAACTATTCAATCTATCATAAATGACATACAAATCCCACTCACTCTGAACTGAGAGGACACAGTCTGCATGGAACCTCCCTTCTTCTTGCCTCCTTTCTTTGAGGTGTCTGTCAAGGATTGAAGCAGCACAATACATATTGTTGAAGAAAAGTCTTTAACAAACATGTTTATCCATGACAAGGCATGTCAATATGTGTTAAGATTGAATGTATGATGATATTTTGGATCCTAGTTCAACTATACTAACCCTCAGGTGGAGCAGCAACATAGAGCGCAGCCAAAAGTTTGACTGAAGACTTTCCATACAGCTGAAGCACAGAGTCGTTCAGGGGATCCTTATTCTTTTCCAGCCAGCCAGTGATATTGTAGTCCACTGTACCAGCATAGTGGACCAGGGAGAAGTGGGCCTCTGCCTTGCCCTTTGCTGGTTTAGGCTTCTCAAATGCCTTGGTCTTACCAAGATGCTGGTCATACAGCTTGTTCTTGAAGGAAGTGTCTGAAGCCTTGGGGAACATGCACTCCTCTTCAAGGATTGAGAAAATGCCCATTGGCTGGGGAGAAAACACACATCAGATAAGAATCTGTTTCCACAAAGTAAACCACATTTCTATTCTAGAAAAAAAAAATACAGAAAAAAGTACTGAGTAGACTAGATGTACAGAGCACATTTGTATTAGAGATATGGTGAGCTCTTTTATTATGAATTTAACAAATGTCCAGTATTCATTGTTCTTCACATTTACCTCATATGCTTACAATGTACTTTAAAGACCCATTGGGTAATTTATACACACAGCTCACCTTCTCAATAAGCTCAATGCAGGCAGCCAAGTCCATGCCAAAGTCAATGAACTCCCAGATAATGCCCTCCTTCTTGTACTCCTCTTGCTCCAGGACGAACATGGTGTGGTTGAAGAACTGTTGCAGTTTCTCATTGGTGAAGTTGATGCACAGCTGCTCCATGCTGTTGTACTGGGAATTGGCACATTGAGATTTTTTTATTTTTAGGATCCCACAGTGTTTTTGCCTATTATCTGTTCTTTAAATAAGTTCCTTCAAGTAGATCACAGAGTTTCTTGGTCTCTCACTCACCTAAGTAACTAAACATTGTCAATATACAGTACTACAACAGTATGTACAAACTCACATCAAAGATCTCAAACCCAGCAATGTCGAGCACACCAATGAAGAAGTTCCTTTGCTGCTTGGTGTCCAACATCTGGTTGATGCGGATGACCATCCACAAGAACATCCTCTCATAGATGGACTTGGCCAGAGCACTTACTGAGTTGTTCACCTGTGTAACATCAATGCTAAAAGTTACTTTTACTGTCTTACACGAATGTTATTAACTTGTATTCATTTCATGCTAAGTATTTCTTTTTACAAACACATCACAAGTAAACAGAAACAGTCTTATTGTAAAATCACTGCTCTCAAGTCTATTCTTACCTGAGGCACTGTCTGACCCTTGGTCACATACTCATTGCCGACCTTCACTCTGGGGTAGCACAGGGCTTTCAGCATATCAGCTGAGTTCAGACCCAGAAGGTAACCGATTTTGTCAGCCACTGGAGGGTGAAATTATGAATGAGTATCAAATACTAACTATGAGTAATTACACATCAAAATGGCAGTTTGAGAAAAGTGTAGAAGGAGGAAGTGAGACTCACCATCTGTGCCATCTGGCTCAGCCTGCTCCTCACGCTGCTTCTGCTTGAAGTGCAGGTTGCCGTGGTGCATGACAGCACCAGTCAGCTTGTAGATGCTCATCTTCTCTTCACCATTGAAGCCTAAGATGTCAATAGCGTCCTAGACGGTGAAAGGGAGATAGTTTTGTCAGAATAGCATATTTTAAACACACAATCTATGAGGTTTCTTCATGTCCTGATTCAGTGTCAACCATGTTACATTTTGTATTTCAAATTGCTCAGTTTAAATAATTTCAGTAACTCACATCTGTGGCGTCAAGCTCAACCGTGTCATCAATACTGGCCACAGTGATCTGACCCTGGCTGATCATAGGGTAGTCGTAGGGGTTGGTAGTGATGAGCGCCATTTCTATGGAGACACAAAACTGAAATGATTATTACCTGATGCCAGCTTGTGTTAGTTATTGCACCTTTCATGAACGGACAAAGGAGCAAATACAACATCATGTGGTATTTTCATCCCTGCAGTGACCCACCAACAAGCTCAGGTTTGTGGTTGGTCATCATCTGGTAGAAGATGTGGTAGCCTCTCTCATCAGGCAGCTGGAAGGTTACTCTGGACTTCTCCAGCAGGTCTGTGCGAGAAAGAAAAGAAGAAATACATTTTTACATAAAGTAAATGGACATCATTAGTCCATTTGGGTAAGAACGTTTGAAGAATTCAAGCCAACTCACAGGTCTCAATGTCAGCACTAGACAGTTTGCCGGTAGTGTGGAAGTGAATCCTAATGAATTTACCCTAAAAGACAACATTTACTGTCAAGGCAAGGGTGTCAAGAATAAAAGTAACTGCCTACAGTGTATACTCCTCCAGCATGCGCTCCAATGTACATTATCCTGTTACCACAGCATGATTGTAAGTGATAGAATGATAGTACATGTAAACGTGTGAAGCGATAAGCATAGAATAGCAGTCTTCAACTATCAAACTTACAAAGCGAGAGGAGTTGTCATTCCTCACTGTCTTGGCGTTACCGTAGGACTCCAGTAGAGGGTTGGCTGCAATGATCTGATCCTCAAGAGAACCCTGAAGGGAAACAAACCAGTTGGTCCTTATCTTGTATCTTGTAACTCATATCTTTCAACATTACGTTTTTCATTGCAGCATTGAAAAGATACAGTATATTTCTATACTACTGCTTTCGGTGTTCAAGTTATTATGTTTACTCAGGGTTGAGTCACAAGTTACCATGTAGTCTTAGAAAGCTCTATTATTATTTTCAAACATTCTGAAGATATATATTATGCAAAGTATATAGGAACCATAGCAAAATATATTGATATTTATAAAAAACATAAACGACAAAGAAAATGTATTAGGGCTGTGATTATCATAGAGCATATGTCACGACTTACCTGCATTTTTCCGGGTACTGCTTCCTTCTTCTTGTCACCTCCAGAAACAGCAATGGTGGCAAAGTACTGGATGACACGTTTGGTGTTGACAGTCTTTCCAGCACCGGATTCTCCACTTGTTAAAAAGAGGGTAAAATGGTTTAATTTAGTCTTCATAACTTTTAAATCTAAGTACTGACAAGTGTTCTAACTAACAAACATAACCTCAAGTCATTAAGGTTCCATATAGGTTGATCTCTTTTTATTTGAAAATGTGTGCTATTGTGTTTTTACATAAGAAACCATACCAATATTAAAGACTAAATCTTTACTCACGTAATCAGGACGGACTGGTTCTCCCTATCTGCAAGTAACAATTAAAATAAAAGTCATGAGTTATTCCATTGTAAATTACAGTGTGCCATCTACTGTATTTTAACAGCATTATCTTCACTCTCATCCATCCATTCCTAAATTCATCAGTGCATCCCTTAATCTATCATTCTTGAACTATATCAATCCATATGATGATGCATCACCAATCAATCAATTTATCTCACTGTTCACCAGTTAGTTAATCAGTTAAACCATGCATCCATTCTCCATCCATCATTGAGAGTTCATACCAGTCAACATGAACTGATAGGCGTTGTCAGAGACGGAGAAGATGTGGGGTGGAGCCTCCATACGCTTCTTCCCTCTGTAGGCATTGACCACTTCCATGTCATACACAGGGAGCCACTTGTAGGGGTTCACCGTGGCACAGAAGAGCCCAGAGTAGGTCTGTGTGAGCAGAAGGCAAATTAAGACATAGATATTTGAGCTCAAGTGCTTTATATTTTTTGAGACTGTCATTTGCTTCCTTGAGGTCGCTTATGTGAACAGGCACAGTTTTCTTACGTAGATCATCCATGCGGCATAACGCTCTTTGAGGTTATACAGGACAGAAGCTTCATTGAGGTAGGTCATCATGGCCATGTCCTCAATCTTGTCATACTTAGGGGGGTTCATGTTGTAGACGTCCTCCTCTTTAAAGGTTTTAGTCTAAAATGGGCAGACACATAATTAAAATTATGTTAGGACTGATATGTGGCAATCTGAGAAGCCAATTGGAATGGCTGCATAGTTATTTAAATAAATAGGTAAAGGTTGTCAATTAATGTAGCTCATGTTGTGGACATACAGACTATCACTGCATTGACTTGCCCTAAACCTCTTGTTTAATTCTTTGACAACCAAACTGATCAAATCGTCTTGCCTCTTCAGTGTCAAGGATTTTCACGTCACACTTCCCGCCATCCCTCTTCACAACCAGACCCTTGAGGTACAGCTCCTTGACATCAGTCACATAGCAGGCATTCTTAGCATCAAAGGGTGCAGCCTGAGCCTCAATCCTCTCCTTCTCAGGTTTTCGAAGATAAATGGCGGCCTTGCCATATTGGGCCATCTCGGCGTCCGTACTCATGGTGGCGGCTCACTGGAAGACAAGTGTATTTATCATCACCTTAAATCAACCATACTTTAGTACTCTTATTTGCATCCTTTACAAGTTTTACAAATGCTTATCACTTAAATCAGGTCAAAACAACATATCCCAATAGCCTTGAGGATGCCACTTAGCTGGCAATGAAGATTGGAGTCAAAAAGATTGGTTTGGACAATTATATTTCTCCAGTCACTTTACTGTCCACAATTAACATAGTAGACCTTTGATCAGTACTGTACACTGATTCAAACAGTATACATCAGTTCTGAATGTAGCATCAAATTATGTCTCACCTGGTCTTCCCCTTCCAGATGAATTGGACTCTTAGGTGACACTGGAAGAAATGTGTGTTTTTAGTACTCACACGCCAATAATGTATTCTAAAAAGAAGACATTATGACCGTAATTACAAATACAGTTGTATCAATAGTGAACAGAATAAAGTTTTTCCTCTGGATGTCTTAAATTAAATGCACATTTGTAATTAAAATACAATGTATAGGAGCATGCATTTGGGTTGCTCTTGAGTCTAATTTGGATCTCGCAAACGGTCCCCAAAAAAACATCATTGTACAGCTATTGTTTTCAATGAAAAGTTGGCTCTACCAAAACTAACTTTAATTGAAATGTAAATTGCCATTTAACGTTAAAATACCATGGCTTTGTAAATCCAACACTTTGCATTTACTTGGAGTGTAAGTACAACATTTAGCAATGAGTTTGGTATCATAAAAGACATTATGTGAATGAACAATACAAAGAGTTGAAGTATCTTACCACAGAGGTTGAAGCTATCTGTCCATGGATGCTGTCCTGTGGGACTCCTTATATCTGGTGGAAAGTGCCTAGCTAGCAGAAGCTAATTCTGGATCACTCCCTCAAGGGAGTTTGTTGGAGAATTTGACTGGACCCCATCTGTTCTTCCCTGCCTCCTCTCCCCCCCGTCCACTCTCCACCTCCCTCTCCTTGCCTCTCCATTTTCTGTGATGAAAAACATTTCTATACATTTCCTAACATGCATTTGTTTGTTAACAGGTATTTTATTTAGGCTATTAAACAACTTTGTCTACAACTTTGACAATAGTTGAAAAACCAAAGGGTAAAAGGTAATCAATTTGGTAAAAAAATTACACATTCGATTTTTTTTACTGTATTTGTAAAATAACTGTTATCGTTCGAAGAAAACGTTTGATAATATATTTTGCAAAGTATTACAACACCTTATGACATTTCATAAGTACTTTAAGATATGATTTAGGTAGATTGCTGTAACAGGTTTTGAGGACTGATAGATTGAGAGATGGCTTTATGCTTTATTTCATAATACAAAACGAAATCGACAAATATTCCAGTTCAAGTCATTATTTATTACCATCTATTATTGCGGCATGGACATGGTTCACATGCCTTTTATTGTATTTTAATTTTCTATTTAGTCAATATTCATATTGCTTGGCATGACTTTAAGAGGAAAGATGTATAAACCTTTCATAAGATCAAAATGTCAATACTATGAATAAATTCATTAAAAAACACTCAGCGCCCGCTCCCAACCCAAGCTCCTTTCCTGTCTGGCCCCCCACTGGGGGAATCACCTCCCCACCTCCATAAGAGACACTAACCATTTATGGAGCCAAAATTTGATGAGGCAGAAGTTAACATAGTTTAAGCTTTATCTGAAGGTGCCGATGTGTCCGAGACATGAAACAGCATTCACTCAAAGGGCAAACTTCAAATATTTTTTTATCACTTTCAACACTTTATTGTAAAAACTGTTATTCTTACAAAATATGTTTTGTATCTTACTAAATATATACATATAAAAGACCTTATCCATAATATCCATACTCAACCACCACACAAGTTTAAGCTGACAGTCCCTTTGCCATAGCAATGTGTTTCAAACACTTCACAAGAAATCTTGTTTTCTATAAAGGTCATGCAACATTCAAGTCAACTTCAAACAAAAATGTGTCCTCTCCAGATAGTTTCATTTATACTCTATTATATGTATTCATGAGACAAGTTTGAAATGCAAGATGTATTTGTCATCCAAACATATTGTGTTTGTAACTTGATGTAAAACTTTAGCATTAGAAGTCTTAGACTTGAACTTGAACATCTACGGTATCTTGGCTCTAACATTAGCTGTTACTGAGAAGGGATGTGTTAAAGATGTCGTCATTAAATTCTTCTCTATTTCAGTGACCACCACTTGACATGGTTTCAATAATATATTTAAACCATAGCCCTATACTGTTAAGATTACCCAGTAAAATCACACTATATGTTATCAACATATACTGTAAATGTTCTGAGCTCATGCAGTAGTACCTGCAATCAGTTTTTTACCAACTGCTGGTTTTCATCATATATTAAGATTTACTACCAAGGACTTGGTAACTTGATTCAAGTTTAAATGCCCTTTGAGATAAAATCTAATTTGGGATGTGGTGTCATTTTCCTTTGCGGTGCTCTAATAAATAACACCACCCTGGGTTTACATTGAAAGTACTTATAAGGGATTGGTTCATTCATTTGATGGCACTACGAATGACAAACATGGAATGGAGTCAGCGATATTTATGGAGACAACGTTTATGGAGATACTAATGATGTCAATCATTGGTAGTTTATGACTTTTTTGGGAACTGGGATGAGTAATCTTAGTCAGGACGTGAAAAAGTGATAGCATCAATGTAAATGTGTGTGCATTAATGTATGTTTTTACATGTTTGTTCTCATTTTTGATTTAGTAGCTTTACCACCACTTGATAAACTGTTCATTTTCTGTAACAGTAACTGTAAATATTGTGAACAATGTGTAAGACTATGGCCCTCATCAGATTCAAGACCCTGGTACTGACCTTCCAAGCGGTGAACAGGGCTGCACCCGACTACATCAAGTCTATGCTCCAGCATTACACCCCCACCCGCCGTCTTCTTCTGACAATCGTCTGCCAGTCCCACCTTTCAAGAGCGCCCGCTCCCAACCCAAGCTCCTTTCCTGTCTGGCCCCCCACTGGGGGAATCACCTCCCCACCTCCATAAGAGACACTGACTGTCTCCCCGCCTTCAAGAAAATGCTAAAGACGCACTTGTTCCGGGGATACAAGATTTGCTGGATCTGATGTTAGTTTAGTTTATTTCCTCCAGGAACACAATGACACTTAATGTGCACTTGTTGGTTAGTTCGGGAGGAAGATAGCGCCAACTATCTTGTGGACCAAAGTCTGGTCAGCACACTCTCATCCTCCCATGCCCGGCTCTGCTACCGGCCTCCATCAGCACCACGCTCGGCTCTGCTACCAACCTACACCAACCGCTCCAGGCTCAGCTCTGCTACCAGCCTGTACCACAATGCATTACGCTTGGATTTGCTACCAGCCTCCTCCACCATCGGGCTAGGCTCTGCTACCAGCTCTGCTTCAATAAAAGCTATCTATTCATTCTATAGTGCGATTACTGAACTGGTGAATTGTAATTTGTTTAACTACATGTTTTTCTTCCCATTAGTACTTATTTGCTTTTCACAATGTATGCTTTATGTTTTGGCTACCCGCAATGGCTTATCTCGTTTATGATCATTGCCCTATGCACTTTTAGTAAAGTTTTCTCTTGGAAGTCGCTTTGAATATAGCGTCTGCTAAATGAATATGTGTAAATGTACTTTCCTGAAAAGATGTCCTTTATTAGTACACTAACTGGGTCAGTTTCCATGTCCTCTCTGCAGTATATGCAATCATAATAAATCTTTTGTAATAATACAAAAGTAATACAAATAATAATATTAACGTAATGTATGAATTTACCAGATTTCTTCCCAAATTATGTTGGAAAGCTCATAAACACTCTATATTTAGTCTATAATAGTGATCTTTCATACCTTAAGTGTGTAGCTAGTAACAGCAACTACTCGCGTATCGAATGAGTGTAGCGCTAGCTTTGTTGGATAAAAAGTCCTCTATTGCCCCCCCCAGGTCCTCTTGGTATCTTCCTTTTGGAACTGGACGTACTGATCACCTCACTCCCTAAAGAACGCACCCCCATGACTGTACTGGACTGAGACCACGCAGATCGCCATCTTGCATCTTCAGGCCTTTGCTCTCTCTCCATCCCCTGCCCTTTACAATGCTAGTAACTAACTAGACCTTGTCTTTACTAGGAGCTGCATAACACCTGATCTCATGGTGACCCCGCTTGTGTGTATGACCTCTTTTTTTGCATCATTCCCACCTTCCCTCACTCCACCCTGAACACCACCAAGAACCCTCCCACTGTCACCTACAGGCAGTTCCTTAACACTTTCTTGCACTCTTCCTTTACCTCATCATTCTCTGTTCACTCCCTCACTTCCTTTTCAACCATGTCTGCATAATCCACCTTCTGCTCTTTGCCTCTCCCAATCTCGATGTTCTCTGCCCTTTTGTCTCCAAACCAGCATGACCATCACCCTCCTCCACATCATTGACGGGAGTTCCTCTGCTTAAACAGAACTGAGCTACTGGTTGTGGAGAGGAAGTGGAGGAAGTCCAAATCCCAGGGGCGCCGCATAGGGGGGGGGGAAGCTAGGAAGATTCTAAGGGCCCCTGACTGACAGGGGCCCCAAAAAATTGAAAAAGTAATAGAAATCATCAAATATAAATATATATTTTCATTTTCATGGGGCCCAAAATTCCTGGCAGCCCCCTGCATCTACCATTCCCTGCTGATTGCATTTATGGCCGCAACAACATCTCCGTTCTACAACTCTAAACTTGGACAACTGAATCTCGAACCCATGCAACCTTTTCTCCCCCTCCCCTTCATCCTTCATTGATTTGGTGACGTAGCGCCGCTGTGAGTGGCAGCTGTCTCAGCAGCTCTTAATTTCTCGTTCATTTCACTGTTTTCTCGACTTTTTCTTGACTTTGTTTTTGTTCTGTTGTGATGAGTTTGTTTGTGTTGGGATAGTGTACTCGCCTGGCCGGTTGTCCGGTCGTTTTTTGAGTCGATCCAGAGCAGTAGACATTTCCAGCATTATCTGATTTGTTTGGACGACTGAGTTGGTTGCAATGGCGTGGCGAGGGTCTGCTAAACTGCGGAGCTTCGAGAGCCGTTCCGCGGGTGCAAAGCTGGAGCAAAAGCGGAAGGCTGGGCTACTGGCACAGAGGATAGGATACAGGCTGGATAGACTGGTCAGGAAGGCGGTGACTGTTGTGAAGATACTGATGTGGGGCAAGCTCTTGGCCATCGTGGGCGGTGTCGGTCATCCCCTCCGCCGTGTCCTGGCAGGACAGTCCATACTCCTTGGCAGGACATTCCTTACATTACATACTGTCTCACTTCACTGTATCTATCCCAAAAGATCAGAACTGCCCTAAAAATATAAAAGTTAAACTATTCACTCTACATTGCAGTGTCCTTATTATTCCTGCGAGTGACTCTCAACATTGTGTTTCACCTTTTTTAATTTGCAGTGTCTGTGCTGATCCTATGATATTTAGTTTTTTTTCTAAGGAAGAAATAAGTAAGTAAGAAATCCAGTAAAAAGTCATGTGGCATTGTGTGCACAAATACTTTATTTTTTAAATACTTTAAATATCAGCATGTAATTCATATTTTATGAAATCAGATCTTGTCAGGTCTATTCCGCTTCCTTAGCCTGAGAAAAAGAGAAAAAATAGGAGTTAGTCAGTCATCTTACTTTAACACAGAATGTGCATGTGGGGATACGTTTTAAAAAAACTACCCCCAAAACTATGTTCTTTCAGTAACTGTGACTTAAAGTGGTCTTTATGAGGTCCTATGAGGTATATTTATGAACCCTTGGTGTATCAGCAGGTCTTTACCTTTCCAGAGTCCCGACTCTTGGTTCTAAGCTTGTTGACCTGAGACTCAGCGATGTCGGCACGCTCCTCAGCCTCCTCCAGCTCATGCTGAACCTTCCTGAACTTGGACATGTGGGAGTTGGCCTGCTCCTCCTGAAAGGAATTAATATAAAAAGATATCATGAAAACGTTGTCAATTTACCTGCTGCTAGAATTGTTAAGACAAGAAATACATAATTGGTACAGATATTAGGAAAGATTTAATGTATTTTTGCATAAGCAAGGGTCAAATAAGTTATTAGACTTACCGCCTCCTCAGCCTGTCTCTTGTAAGCCTTCACTTTAAGCTGCAGCTTATCCACCAGGTCCTGAAGTCTGGCTACATTCTTCTTATCCTCCTCAGTCTGGGGTAAAAAAAAGTGTATTACTTGTTCATGTTCGCACAAATGCTGAAGATTTTATAAAGAGTGTAATGAGTATGTTTTTACCTGGTATGTCAGCTCCTTGACTCTACGCTCATACTTGCGGACTCCCTTGACTGCATCTACACCTCTCCTCTGTTCAGCCTCAACCTCAGTCTCAAGCTCACGCACCTGTGTGGAGAACATGAGGTCATGATGAATCCATCACTCCCATGCTAAAAGGCCCTTTTTAACAGCATTATGCAGGACTAAATACACCAGAAAAAGTTTACCTCTATCAAGGTTACACAGGGAATATTCAAATGTTTTCAAACTCACCCTGGACTCCAGTTTCTGGAGCTGCTTCTTGCCACCCTTCATGGCTAGGTTCTCTGCCTCATCCAGACGGTGCTGCAGGTCCTTGACAGTCACTTCAAGATTCTTCTTCATCCTCTCAAGGTGAGAGCTGGTGTCCTGCTCCTTCTTCAGCTCTTCTGCCATCATGGCCGCCTGCAACAACACAATACCGCTTGGTTGAACTGAAGAACTACTCACTCAGTATTGTACCAGGTTACATGACCCACATTTTTTCACAGTACAGCATTATATTATCTCGACCATATAATAGTGGAATGACCCAACCAACAACCTACAAATCCTTGTGAGAACTGGACTGCATATAAATCAGAACGATGTAACAGGTTCCTGCATTGTACTTAGATGGATCAGTGGGGTCGACAGTAGAATTGTGAACACTTTAGTTGTGAAGCAGTAAGTAGAACATGGCCACAAGGGGGAAGGTATGTTATCATTGGCATAGGCTACTGTATGATGATTTGGTAGTTCCATATTGCTTTGACATGGCCTTAATGATGGTATAAGTAAAGTAGCAGACTGAATAGTGACTGTACTACTAGGTTAGCCAGACTCACGTCTGTGATGGCCTTCTTGGCCTTCTCCTCAGCGTTCCTGGACTCCTGGACAATGTCGTCCACCTCTCCCTGCACCTGAACCAGGTCAGACTCAAGCTTCTTCTTGGTGTTCAACAGGCTTGTGTTCTAAAAGGAGTAGACATGGATTTAACAATAAACACAACTTTTGTTAGGAATGTTACCTATTTGTGTGTGTTTGTGGATGTTTTCCACACCTGTGAATGCAGCAGTCCCACTCTCTCACTGGCGTCCACCAGCTCCTGCTCAGCCACTTTGCGGCCTCTCTCTGTCTGCTCCAGACCCACTCTCAGCTCCTCAATCTCAGCCAACATTAGCCCATTTCTACGTTCCACCATGGCAGCCTGTTCCTTCATGTCTTCTGCGGCACGGACGGCATCATCCAGGTGCAACTGGGCATCCTAGAGAACAAACAAAGTGGTTCAAATAAATGCAGTGTAGGAGCTTAGCATTGGTGTTTGTTTCAGTTATATAAGTAAGTGAATATATCAAATGTTATTGAACTGAAAGATAGATTTTAGTAATTTTAGGTGAACTGTTGCCAACAATCACAGTACCTTGAGCTGCGCCTGAACATTCCTCAGCTGCTTCTGGGACTCAGCAGCCTGGCGGTTAGCATGGCTCAGCTGGATCTCCATCTCATTCAGGTCTCCCTCCATCTTCTTCTTGACTCTCAGAGCATCATTCCTGCTGCGGACCTCAGAGTCCAGGGTGCTCTGCATGGAGTCCAGCACTCTCTGGCTGTTCCTCTTGATCTGCTCCATCTCCTCATCCTTCTCTGCCAGCTTTCTGTCCACCTCACCCTTGATCTGGTTCAGCTCAAGCTGCACACGCAGAATCTTGGATTCCTCATGCTCCAGTGTTCCCTGAATAAAGAAACAATTTGCAATGTCATTCTTAGTTAAGTTACTTCTAAAAGT
Source organism: Hypomesus transpacificus (assembly GCF_021917145.1). Taxonomy (NCBI): domain Eukaryota; kingdom Metazoa; phylum Chordata; class Actinopteri; order Osmeriformes; family Osmeridae; genus Hypomesus; species Hypomesus transpacificus. Next base: position 6,728,175 of record NC_061069.1, read on the forward strand.
GTTTATTCTTCTCACTTCATTCTGGAAATTGTGGAGAGTTTGTACCTCAGCCTCCTCCAGAGCCGTCTGGATCTCAGACTTCTCTGTCTCCACGGTCTTCTTGGCCTTCTCCAGCTCATGGATGCTCTTGCCAGTCTCTCCGATCTGCTCGGTCAGGTCAGAGATCTCCTCTGTAAATGGAAAAAGAAATATTGTTTGATTCAAAAATATATAATCAGATGTACTAGAGGTGGGGAAAAGCACCACCCACAACATTTATCTCACGTTGCAAGTTCTTGTTTTCTCTCTTCAGAGTCTCCAGCTGGTCAAGAGCCTCCTCATAGGAGTTCTTCATCTTGAAGAGCTCTGTGCTGAGAGAACGAGCCTCCTTCTGAGCTCCCTCCAGCTCAGCCTGGCCCTCCTCAAACTTCTGCTTCCATTCTGCAAGAACCTAGGAGGAAGCACACACCAAAGCAGCCTTTAACAGTTGAATTATAAATGACTATGCAAGGGCTAAAAAACAGAGTGTCATAGAACAGTTTTGAGCAACTTGTTGCAGATTCTGGTATTTTTCCAATTGTCACCTTGTCGAAGTTCCTCTGCTTCTTATCCAGGTTGGCAGCCAGGCCATTGGCTCTCTCAACATCAATCATGAGGTCCTCCACCTCTCCCTGCAGCCTCTGCTTGGTCTTCTCCAGAGAGGCACATTTGGAGTTGGTGGCCTCGATGGTCTCCTCAGCTTCCTGGAGACGCTGAGCCAGCTTCTTTCTGTTAGGTACAAGAGCAGTATTGTAAATATGTCCTGTCCTGATGGCAGGCTTGCAGTAATTGACAATACTGTCAAATATTGTTGTGGCTCAATTGTGTATCGTTGCCTGAGGGCAGACTTTCATGGACTTACTTGGCCTCTTCCAGCTCCTCTGTCCTCTGGATGGCATCAGTTTCATACTTGGTCCTCCACTGAGCCACCTCAGAGTTAGCCTTGGACATGCCACGCTGCAGCTCTGCTTTGGCCTCCTGCTCCTCCTCAAACTGCTCCCTCAGCAGGTCACAGTCGTGGCGGGCAGATTGGACACCATGGGCCAGGGCATTCTTAGCCTTAAATGGAAATAAAAAGGGGCAGCTGTGTTGACTTGAATAATGAGAACTATACAAGTTAATGCGTTTAGATTTGTTTCCAAATTAATAATATACCAAGAAATAGATGTGGACTTGGTAAGAAATCCAAACAGGCAGTGCCTTAAATGTAATTCTTCAGGTTTGAGAATTACCTTGACCTCCTCCTCAACATGCCTCTTGAGCTCCTCAATCTGCTGGGTGTAGGCCTGCTTGCCTCTGGTCAGCTGGGACACCAGGGCTTCCTTCTCCTCCAGCTGGCGACCAAACTCACCTGTGGGGAATTTAGTAAGTTCTTGTCAGGTCAAGCCCTCGCTGGTGTACTTTTTCATATGATGACTTTGTTTTTCTATCTACCTGACCATTTACTGTACTAAACTTCAAATATGTATTTTCATAACTTTTGATGAAGGAATTGTTCTTGATTCACTGAATTTACCATTCTCAGTGAGGAGTCTGGCTCTCTGTCCACCAATGTCATTGACCTGGCGAACGTTCTCATCATTCTTGGTCTTGAGCTCACTGAGCTGGTCCTCAAGGGTACGGCACATCTTCTCCAGATTGCCCTGTGGAACACCATGTTTTACATACACTGGATCCTGATTCATAACCAGCTTAATGCAAACAGTGTATAGATTGTATTATTTGGCTTTTTTTCACTAACCCAAACCATGATTAATATTGAATGAAAATTAATCAGCCAATGGAACTAATACATTTCGTTTCTCCCATGTATGCAAAACAATCAAAAATGTTCACATGGATAGGAATCAATATAATGTTATCAATAGACATGAAGCTTTGAAGGTTAACAAAAGGTCAGATTTCAGATCCTGAGACTACTTAAACCCTAATCTTGGAAACCCACCATATTTGGGCTGATTATGTGATTGTCATTTGTCATCACTGACCTTAGACTTGGAAACAGCCTCCATGTTGGAGGAGAGGTCATCAATCTCCATCTTGAATTCACTCTTCTCTTTCTCCAGCTTCTGTTTGACGCGCTGCAGGTTGTCGATCTGCTCTCCCAACTCTGCCACACTGTCAGCCTGCTTTTTCCTCAGGGCTGAGGCTGTGGCCTCATGCTGCAGGGTGGACTCCTCCAGGTCACGTCTCAGTTTCTGGAACTCAGCCTCTCGCTTCTTGTTCATCTCAATCTGAGCAGCTGTGGCGCCTCCAGCCTCCTCCAGCCTCTCACTGATCTCCTCGAGTTCCCTGGACAGATCGGCCCTCTGCTTCTCCACCTTGGCCCTGGCAGCACGCTCAGCCTCAATCTCCTCCTCCAGCTCCTCAATACGAGCCTACAGTAGATTTAGGGTCAAAGTCTCAAAATTCTGGCCCACATACGAGAGGAAACGGATATAATAGACAAGGTGGATTTTAAATACAAGCCAGTCAAATTTAATCCAGGACAAAACAGGAGAGATTATTTGTCTGGGGTCTACAAGCGTACCTGGAGCTCCTTAATCTTCTTCTGCAGCTGGGCACCCAGAGACTGCTCATCCTCAATTTTGCTGAGGAGCTGGCTGGTCTCAAAGTCCTTCCTACGGAGCACAATGTCAGAGGTTTTGTGTCAATGGTCAAACTTAAAGCATACAGTTATATACACAGTTACACAGTTGTATTTGGTTAGTATTTCAAAATAAGTGTGTAATCAAACTTAATGACCATGGGAAATAATGAAGTAATTTATATCTCTAAGGTATTTTATCAGTTACTTACTTCTTGATCTTCTCATCAGACTGCTGCTTGTCGTTCTCCAGGTCCATGATGGACTCCTGGGCCAGTTTCAGGTCTCCCTCCAGCTTTCTCTTGCCTCTCTCAAGGTCCATACGGAGCTTCTTCTCTTGCTCCAGAGAACCTTCAAGCTGGAGGACAACAGAGTTAATTAATAGTTAATACTCAAGTTTAAACAATGATAGGTTCTACATCTGAATCTCTAATCTCAAAACGGGACTTTATGTGAGATAACAGTAAGAATGAAATCGTTAAAATGTATGACTTGACCCACATCATCAACTTGCTGTTCCAGCTTGGTCTTGGCCTTGGTCAGAGTGTTGACTTTGTCCTCCTCTGCCTGCAGGTCATCCAGTGTCTGCTGGTGGGCCTCTTGCAGGGCTTTTTTCTCCTTGGTCAGCTTGGCAACACTCTCATCTTGAGATGCCATCTCCTCAGTCAGGTTTTTAACCTGCACAAGACAGCAATAACCTGATGGTCAATTCAGACCTTATGAAGAGTACAGTTATTCAACATTTCCTATATCGCCCCTCAGTGAGATGTTGATACCTTGTTTTCTGTGGCGTGTTTCTCCTTCTCCACTTTGGCCAGGGTAAGCTCCAGATCATCAATGTCCTTCTTCAGTTCAGAGCACTCATCCTCCAGCTTCCTCTTCTTGGCTGTCAGCTCAGCATTCATCTCCTCTTCATCCTCCAGTCTTTCTGTTGTCTCTTTGAGTTTGGCCTCCAGCTGGATCTTGCTCTTGATCAGACCCTCACATCTCTCCTCAGCGTCATTCAGATTTTCTGATTCCTGAGAGAAGAACATTTGTGGGTAAGCCAATGTGTATATGACATTATAGACGTGTGGTGTGTGTATGTGTATTTAACTTACAGATGCTACTTGAAGAGACAGGTCGTTCTTCTCCTGAAGGAGGGACACCATCTTTTCTTCCAGCTCTTTTTTGCGAGCCTCAGACTTTTCAAGAGCAGCTTTGCACTTCCCATAGTCCTCTTTCATGTTGGCCAGCTCCTTCTCTGTCTCAGCACTTTGCAGGAGGGGCTTGATCTTGTAGTAGACCTTCATCCATGGCCAGTGTTTCACATTCATGAATGAGCGGACATTGTACTGGATGGTGAAGACAGACTCTCTGATAATAAGAGATAGACACAGTAATTATTTAGCTCAATACAAATTGAGCAATTTAAAGTAATTACCCTAACCTATTCCTACATGTATTGTCTACCATTCCATCAAGCCTAAGATAGACATCCTTCCAAAATTACAAGTTTACATCATTATTCTAACAATAGCTTCATAGTAGAACAAAATGTATCAGTCCCTAAAAACAAAATTTGAATACAAATACTTGAATCCATATATTTCCTTTTATCAACTCCATCTCACCTCCTTGCCATCATCTTGGTAAACTCAGTTCTCATCAGATATCCACGGGCCAGAGCTTGTGTCATGGTTACCAGAGTAGCAAGCTTCTCATCTCTCATCTCCTCAAGGACACCAAGCAGACCAGCTTTGAAGAACACCTGAAACAGAGGTATGATACAAAACTTAAATAAACAACGTAAACACTTCTGGTGTTAACATGTTGCTATCTAAGTAGAAAACAAAAGTTATGTATGATGTTGGGATCAAATAACTGCCAATGAAATGACTTGCTGAGGATTTATAAAACTGTGTATTTCACAAGTATTATTACACTAAGATTGTTGAATTCCTCTCGATTCCGTTTTGAATTTCTACCAGTTAAATGAGATAATTAATAATCTCTGTGAGTCACAAACATCAGTTGCCAGTATCCCATCATCAAGATTTACCTTGGTGTGTCCAAACTTGTACTCCTCATGGTTCACATCAATTGACCCAAGCAACTTTTCAGAAGCCTTCTTATTATCCATGAACTGGCCTTCGGGGATGACACTGGCATTCAATACCTTGTATCTGTAAAGATAAAAAATGTATTTCTCAACATGTCTGCTTATTTACAGAAACTACATCGCAAATGTATGTGTTTATTATTACCTCTGCTTAAAGTCAGCATAGATGATTCTGCTGGGGAAGCCCTTTCTGCAGATCCTAATACCCTCCAGCACACCATTACACCTCAGCTGGTGGATAACCAGGAAGTTCTCCATCAAACCTAGAATCAAAACGTTTATGGTGAAGTGATGTCTTAAAGACAACTTATATACTTGATACTGAACCATTTTAGAAGTGTAATACTGAAATAACATGATGTTTTACCTGGAGTCTTTGACTCATTGGGAATCAGACAACGCACAAAATGAGGGTGGGTGCTCCTCAAGTTGGTCATCAGCTTGCCCAAATTCTCCTGTAAGGTTTTTGCAAAGGCAATTGATCTCAGATATTGTTTGTAATCAAGCTACAATGTTTATGATGAGACAGACTACAATTTACAAGTATTTAAGTGAGTATAAGTCAGTGATGCAAAACTATTCAATCTATCATAAATGACATACAAATCCCACTCACTCTGAACTGAGAGGACACAGTCTGCATGGAACCTCCCTTCTTCTTGCCTCCTTTCTTTGAGGTGTCTGTCAAGGATTGAAGCAGCACAATACATATTGTTGAAGAAAAGTCTTTAACAAACATGTTTATCCATGACAAGGCATGTCAATATGTGTTAAGATTGAATGTATGATGATATTTTGGATCCTAGTTCAACTATACTAACCCTCAGGTGGAGCAGCAACATAGAGCGCAGCCAAAAGTTTGACTGAAGACTTTCCATACAGCTGAAGCACAGAGTCGTTCAGGGGATCCTTATTCTTTTCCAGCCAGCCAGTGATATTGTAGTCCACTGTACCAGCATAGTGGACCAGGGAGAAGTGGGCCTCTGCCTTGCCCTTTGCTGGTTTAGGCTTCTCAAATGCCTTGGTCTTACCAAGATGCTGGTCATACAGCTTGTTCTTGAAGGAAGTGTCAGAAGCCTTGGGGAACATGCACTCCTCTTCAAGGATGGAGAAAATGCCCATTGGCTGGGGAGAAAACACACATCAGATAAGAATCTGTTTCCACAAAGTAAACCACATTTCTATTCTAGAAAAAAACAACTACTGTAATAACATAACTCATCAAAGAACTAACTTGTGTAGTTGCAAGAACCTCACATTTTGGTTATTTGTACAGAAAAAAAAGTACAGCGTAGACTAGACGTACAGGGCACATTAATATTAGAGATATGGTGAGCTCTTAATATTTATTGTACAGTATTTATTGTTCTTCACGTTTACCTCATATGCTTACAATGTACTTTGAAGACCCATTGGGTAATTTATACACACAGCTCACCTTCTCAATGAGCTCAATGCAGGCAGCCAAGTCCATGCCAAAGTCAATGAACTCCCAGATGATGCCTTCCTTCTTGTACTCCTCTTGCTCCAGGACGAACATGGTGTGGTTGAAGAACTGTTGCAGTTTCTCATTGGTGAAGTTGATGCACAGCTGCTCCATGCTGTTGTACTGGGAATTGGCACATTGAGATTTTGTTTTTTTTGGAGGTTTGGAGATTTTTGGGGGGATCCCACAGTGTTTTTGCCTATTATCTGTTCTTAAATGATTTCCTTCAAGTAGATCAGAGAGTTTCTTGGTCTCTAACTAACCTAAGTAACTAAACATCATAGTGAATATACAGTACTACAATAGTATGTACAAACTCACATCAAAGATCTCAAACCCAGCAATGTCGAGCACACCAATGAAGAAGTTCCTTTGCTGCTTTGTGTCCAACATCTGGTTGATGCGGATGACCATCCACAAGAACATCCTCTCATAGATGGACTTGGCCAGAGCCATCACTGAGTTGTTCACCTGTGTAACATCAATGCAAAAAGTTACTTTCACTGCTTTACACAAATGTTATTCAATTGTATTCATTTCATGCTAAGTATTTCTTTTTACAAACACATCACAAGTAAAAGAAACAGTCTCATAGTAAAATTACTGCTCTCAAGTCTATTCTTACCTGAGGCACTGTCTGACCCTTGGTCACATACTCATTGCCGACCTTCACTCTGGGGTAGCACAGGGCTTTCAGCATGTCAGCTGAGTTCAGACCCAGAAGGTAACCGATTTTGTCAGCCACTGGTGGTGGAAATTATGCATTAATATCAAATACTAACTATGAGGTACTGTAATTATGCATCAAAATATGAAATAGCAGTTTGAGAAAAGTGTAGAAGGAGGAAGTGAGACTCACCATCTGTGCCATCTGGCTCGGCCTGCTCCTCACGCTGCTTCTGCTTGAAGTGCAGGTTGCCGTGGTGCATGACAGCACCAGTCAGCTTGTAAATGCTAACCTTTTCTTCACCGCTGAAGCCCAAGATGTCAATAGCCTCCTAGATAATTTTGTCAGAATAATATATTTTAGACACACAATCTATGCTGGTTTCTTCATGTCCTGATCCAGAGTCAATCATGTTACATTTTACATGTTAAATTGCTCAGTTAAATTGCAACACTTTCAGTAACTCACATCCGTGGCATCAAGCTCAACCGTGTCATCAATACTGGCCACAGTGATCTGACCCTGGCTGATCATGGGGTAGTCGTAGGGGTTGGTAGTGATGAGCGCCATTTCTATGGAGACACAAAACTGAAATGATTATTACCTGATGCCAGCTTGTGTTAGTTATTGCACCTTTCATGAACGGACAAAGGAGCGAATACAACACAATTTAGTATTTTCATCCCTGCAGTGACCCACCAACAAGCTCAGGTTTGTGGTTGGTCATCATCTGGTAGAAGATGTGGTAGCCTCTCTCATCAGGCAGCTGGAAGCTCACTCTGGACTTCTCCAGCAGGTCTGTGAGAGAAAGAAAAGAAGAAAGACATTTTAGCTAAAGTAAATGGACATCATATAGTTGATTTGGGTGAGAACTTCTGAGGAATCAAAACCTACTCACAGGTCTCAATGTCAGCACTAGACAGTTTGCCGGTAGTGTGGAAGTGAATCCTGATGAATTTACCCTAAAAGACGACAGTTGCTGTCAACGGTATCAAGTATAAAAGCAACTGCCTACAGTATATAGTCTTCCAGCACGCGCTCCAATGTCCATTATCCTGTTACCACAGCAAGATTGTAAGTGATAAAATGATATTACATGTAAACGTGTGAAGTGATAAGCATAGAATAGCAGTCTTCAACTATGAAACTTACAAAGCGAGAAGAGTTGTCATTCCTCACTGTCTTGGCGTTACCATAGGACTCCAGTAGAGGGTTAGCTGCAATGATCTGATCCTCAAGAGAACCCTGAAGGGAGACAAACCAGTTGGTCCTTATGTTGTATCTTGTAACTCTTATCTTTCAACATTAAGTTTTTCATTCCAGTATTGAAAAGATACAGTATATTTGTTATATATAGCCTACGGTGTTCAAGTTCATATGTTTATTCAGGGTTGACTCGCAAGTTACCATGTAGTCTTAGAAAGCTCCATACCTCTTTTATTAGTTTCAAACATTCTGAAGATCTACATCATGCAAAGTATATAGTAACCATTGCAAAACATATTAATATTTATAAAACTTAACCACAAAGAAAATGTATTAGGGCTGTGATTATCATAGAGCATATGTCACGACTTACCTGCATTTTGCCGGGTACTGATTCCTTCTTCTTGTCACCTCCAGAAACAGCAATGGTGGCAAAGTACTGGATGACACGCTTGGTGTTGACAGTCTTTCCAGCACCGGATTCCCCACTGAAGATGGTAAAATTGTTTAATTAAGTCTCCATAACTTTTAAATCTAGTACTGACAAGTGTTCTAACTAATAAACATAAAGTCATAAAGGTTCTACAGGTTCTTCAGCTCGGATCTAAGACGGATTCGAGAGACCGCAGATAGAGTGCAGCTTGTCTGGGTTGTTATATGTGTGGAAACTGCAAGTGGCAGCTCGGGTCTAAGACGGATTTGGGAGACTGCAGATAGAGTGCGGCTGGTCTGGTTTGTTATATGTTTTAGATCTATTACTTTTATCACTTGTATTATTGTTTTTGTTGATTTTATGTAAAGCACCTTGAGCTGCAATTCTTGTGTGAAATGTGCTATATAAATAAAGTCTTATTTACTTACTTACATTGAGAAATATCTCAGGTTGATCTCTTTTTATTAGAAATTATGTACTATTATGTTTTTACAGAAGAAACCATACAAATATTAAAGAAAAAATATTCACTCACGTAATTAGGACGGACTGGTTCTCCCTATCTGCAAGTAACAATTACAATAAAAGTCATGAGTAACTCCATTGTAAATCACATTGTGCTAGCTACTGTATTTTAACAGCATTTATTCACTCTCATCCATCCATTCCTAAATTCATCCATGCATCCCTTAATCTATCATTCTTGAACTCTTTATCAATCCATCCGATGATGCAACACCCATCAATCAATTTATCTCACTGTTCACCGGTTAATTAATCAGTTAAACCATGCATCCATCCTCCATCCATCAGTGAGAGTTCATACCAGTTAACATGAACTGATAGGCGTTGTCAGAGACGGAGAAAATGTGGGGTGGAGCCTCCATACGCTTCTTCCCTCTGTAGGCGTTGACCACTTCCATGTCATACACAGGGAGCCACTTGTAGGGGTTCACCGTGGCACAGAAGAGCCCAGAGTAGGTCTGTGTGAGCAGAAGGCAAATCAATACATAGATATTTGAGCTCAAGTGCTTTATATTTCCTGAGACTGATATTTGCTTCCTTGAGGTGGCTTATGTGAACAGGCACAGTTTTCTTACGTAGATCATCCATGCGGCATAACGCTCTTTGAGGTTATACAGGACAGAAGCTTCATTGAGGTAGGTCATCATGGCCATGTCCTCAATCTTGTCATACTTAGGGGGGTTCATGTTGTAGACATCCTCCTCTTTAAAGGTTTTAGTCTAAAATGGGCAGACACATAAAGCTATGTTAGGACAGAAATGTGGCAATCTGAGAAGCCAATTGGAATGGCTGCACAGTTATTTAAATAAATGGGTAAAGATTGTCAATTAATGTAGCTCATGTTGTGGATATACAGACTCGCTGCAATGACTTTTGTCCTAAACCTCTTGTTTAATTCTGTGCCAACCAAACTGATCAAATTGTCTTACCTCTTCAGTTTCAAGGATTTTCACGTCACACTTCCCGCCATCCCGCTTAAGAACCAAACCCTTGAGGTACAGCTCCTTGACATCAGTCACATAGCAGGCATTCTTAGCATCAAAGGGTGCAGTCTGGGCCTCAATCCTCTCCTTCTCAGGCTTACGAAGATAAATGGCGGCCTTGCCATATTGGGCCATCTCGGCGTCCGTACTCATGGTGGCGGTTTACTGGAAGACAAGTGTATTTATCATCACCTTAAATCAACCATAGTACTCTTATTTGCATCTAATACAAGTTTTACAAATGTTTATTCACTTAAATCAGGTCAAAACAACATATCCCAATAGCCTTGAGGATGCCACTTAGCTGGCAATGAAGATTGGAGACAAAAAGATTGGTTTGGACAATTATATTTCTCCAGTCACTTTACTTTCCACAATTAACATAGTAGACCTTCGATCAGTACTGTACACTGATTCAAACAGTATACATCAGTTCTGAATGTAGCATCAAATTATGTCTCACCTGGTCTTCCCCTTCCAGATGAATTGGACTCTTAGTTGACACTGGAAGAAATGTTTGTTTTTAGTACTCACGTGCCAATAATGTAATCTAAAAAGAGACATTATGATACACAGTTGTATCAATAGTGAACAGAATAAAGCTTTTCCTCTGGATGTCTGAAACGCACATTTGTAATTACAATACTATAATAGGAGCATACAGTTGGGTTGCTTTTGAGTCTCGCAAACAGTCACGAAAAAATCTCGCTCTACAAAATCATTGTAAAGCTAATGTCTTCAATGAAAAGTTTACCTTACCAAAACCAACTTTAATTTAAATGTAAATTGCCATGTAATGTTAAAATAGCAAGCTAACACTCTGCATTTACTTGGCCTGTGAGTAAAACATTTAGCAATGAGTTTGGTATCATAAAAAACATTATGTGAATGAACAATGCAAAGAGTATCTTACCACAGAGGTTGAAGCTATCTGTCCATGGATGCTGTCCTGTGGGACTCCTTATATCTGGTGGAAAGTGCCTAGCAAGCAGAAGTTATTTATGGATCACTCTCCTCAAGGAAGTTTGTTGGAGCCCAGAATCTAGAATTTGATTGGACCCCATCTGTTCTTCCCTCCCTCCGCCTTTCCATTTGTCTATTGTCTGTGATGAAGAACATTTGTATACATTTCCTACCATGCATTTGTTTGTTAACAGGTATTTTATTTAGGCTATTAAACAATTTTATGTACAACTTTGACAACAGTTGAAAAACTTAAGGGTAAAATATGCTCAATTTGGTCAAACAAATTACACAGTAGATTTGTTTGACAGTTATCGTTAGAAAAAAGAGGCAAGAATAACTTTTATAAAACATTTTGCAAAGCATTACAACTTCTTATGACATTTCATAAGTACTTTAAGATACGATTTACAGGGTAGATTTCTCTAACAGTTTTTTTGAGGACTGATAGATTGAGAGATGGCTTTATGCTCGATTTTATCATACAAAATGACAAATATTCCAGGTCAAGTTATTATTCATTACCATGTGTTATTGCAGCATGGAGATGGTTTATAGGCTTTTTGTTGTATTATTATTTTCTATTTAATCTATATTCATATTATTTGGCATGACTTTGAAAGGAAAGATTTATAAACCTTTCATAAGATCAAAATGTCAATATTACAAATACATTCATTAAAACACTCAATGTCAGACACTAACCATTCATGTAGCCAACATTTGATGTGGCAGAAGTGAACGTAGTTTAAGCCTTATCTGAAGGTGCCGATGAGTCCCAGACATAAAACAACCTTCAATCAAAGGACAAACTTTAAATATGTTTGCATCACTTTTCAACACCTTATTGTAAAAACTGTTATTCTTACAAAATACTTTTAGCCTCTTAAACTAAATGATGACATATAAAAGAGCTTATCCACAGACATTCATACTCAATCACCACACAATTTTAAGCTGACAGTCCCCTCGCCGTAGCAATGTGTTTCAAACACATTCAAGAATAAATTTTATTTTCCACAATGTTCATGCAAGATTCAAGTCAACTTTGTAACAAAAATGAGTCCTCTCCAGATCATTTCATGTATACTCTATTATATGTATTTATGTGAAAAGTTTGAAATGCAAGATATACTGTATTTGTCCTCCCCCAAAATTATGTATGTGACTTGATGTACAACTTGAATGTTAGAGTTCTTGGACTTGTACTTGAACATCTACGGTATCTTGGCTCCAACATCAGCTGTTCGAAGAAATATGTTAAAGATGTCATCATTAAATTTTACTCTATATTTATGACCACCACTTGACATATTTTGAATAAAATATTTAAACCAGAAACCTATACTATTAAGATTAACCCAGTAAAATCACACTATATGTAATCAACATATACTGTAAATGTTGTGAGCTTATGCAGTAATTGCTGCAATCAGTTTTTTACCAACTGCTGGTCTTCACCATAAATTAAGATTTACTACCAAGGACTTGGTAACTTGATTCAAGCTAAAAAGAAAATGCCCTTTGAGATAAAATCTAATTTGGGATGTGGTGTCACATTCCTTTGCAGTACTCTAATAAATAACACCACCCTGGGTTTACATTGAAAGGACTTATAGGGCATTTGTTCATTCCTTTTATGACAGTATCAATGACAAACATGGAATGGAGTCAACGATATGTATGGAGATGACGTGTATACGAGATGCAAATTATGTCAATCATCGGTTGATTATGACTTTTTTCGGAACTGGGATGAATGATATTAGGACGTAAAACAGTGTTGCCAATTGGCAGCATCAATGTACATTCTTGTGCATTAATGTAGGTTTTAACATGCTTGTTATCGTTAGTATCAACAAGTAATAGTTTAGTAGCTTTAGCACCTCTTGATAAAATCTTCATTTTCTGTAACAGTAACTGTAAATATTGTGAACAATGTAAGACTATATCATTAATATTTATTGCCTTTTTCCATTGATGTTGACTACGTGACTTTTGACAATGTTGAGCATGTTGTAATTAGCAATAAGTAATTTCTGAAATTCAGCTATTGTTTACTGGAGTGTTGTTTACTCCAGCAAATTTAATATGTTCTCTAACACAATCGGCACTGTATTACTGTTACTATTAGAGCTTATGTGTTCATTTAAGAACACTTCCCCCCTCATGGTTTATTCCCCCAACAGTTGTCCTCAATGGCTCTCCTAGTGCACACACACACACACACACAGTTATAGTCTGTCAGGGGGATCCTTCACAGCAAGCTGGGTAAAAAGGTTGATTAAGTTTGTTGTGTGTTCTCAAATTTCTCTCTGGCCGCCTCCATATTATTCATATAACAGAATTGGATAGGAGTCAAGTGGCGCACCTCTTCTAGACATGGAACAAAGTGCTGTATGCTCTATTTCCCTTGGAGGACCTCTTGAGCAATAACAGAGCCACTACTTTCCTGAAAGATGTCTGTGATTAGTACAACAACTGTGTCAGTTTCCAAGTCCTCTCTGCCGTATATGCAATTAATAATCAATCTTTTGTAATAATACAAAAGTAGTAATAATATTAATATTAACAGAATGTATTAACTTATCAGATGCTTTTCCCAAATTAAGTTGGAAAGCTTGAAAATGTTTTAGTGATCTTTCATACCTTGGGCCCTATCTTGATAGCCTGGCTCTGCCCTCCTACGTACTTCCGCTCAATTTGGATTTTGCTTCTGTACTAGGTCTGGCCATTCGGTACGTAGGTCAGATTTTTCAAGTATAATTTCTACCGGCAAATCAGTGAACAGAGGGAGTTGCTGAGAACGATGACGTTGATGTCGTGCGCTAGTTTGTATTGTAGTTTCGTAATAGCGGCGGAGAAAGATGCGAGCAAAGCCATTCGGTCCGTTGTGGCAACACTGCCGAATATCTATAAACTAAAGCCAGAGCAAGAACAAGTTTTGCTGAGTTTTGTTGGTGGCCATGATGGTGTGGCCCTCCTCCCCAAGGGGTTCGGGAACAATTTGATTTTCAAGCTACGGCAGCTAGCTCTGTTACTGTAGTGGTGAAGGAATTGGCTAAAGCAAACTCTGGCGATTGGTTATGGCAGATCAGAGTGGCTCTGGGCAGATCCAATAGTTTTAAACTTCAACACAGTACCCGCCTACAAGGAAGTCAACGCTTGTCAATGGAGCGAGGCCAGACTCTCTGTACAAATGAAATGTACGAGAGTCTGGTTAGGACCAGGCTACTATCTTACACCCAGCGCAATTGACTTTGTCAACGACGCCAGTATCATTCCTAGTTTGCACTTGACGTAAAGCGGACTTTTCCTTCCACAGATGCACGTCGGTAAATTAGGGAATGACTTTGCGCTCCCGGGGGCAGTTCAGCGAAAAAAGGAGGCGTGTTCCGGCTCAAACATTCCCTGATGCTATTTTTGCAGTTTCAGAAAAACAATTCCGCCACTGACCAGGAAAAACTCTAAAGTCAATAGCGCGTTATTCAGATACTATTTTAAGGGCGCAAGCTTGGTCCGTGCACCCTGCTGGCGGGGCCATGGTCTTCTTTCTACGAAGCTACGTTACATTGTTTTGATTTATGGCATGTTACATTTCTTCAATGATTATGAAAAGATTTTAATAAGAAATCTCTATGTATGTGAACTTGATTTGTATCAGGTGGCTGAGCGGTTAGGGATATGGGCTCGTAATCAGAAGGTTACCGGTTCGATTCCCGGCTGTGCAAATGACATTGTGTCCTTGGGCAAGGCACTTCACCCTATTTGCCTCGGGAGAATGTCCCTGTACTAACTGTAAGTCGCTCTGGATAAGAGGATCTGCTAAATGACTAAATGTAAATTTCCTCCCACGCCTGTTTAACCGACGCTAATTTGGGTGGGTTTCTTCTCCCATCTCCATCAGAATCAGGTTTATTCGCCATGTAGCCTATGTTACACAAACATGGAATTTACTGTGGCAGGAAGGTGCAAACAATAAACATATACGTACATATCTTAAATTAAGTAAAAAAGTACAATAGTTAAACTAATTCTAAGAACTAAACAGTAAAAAAATATAACAATTTAAAAAATAATATATATATAAAACAAGAATAAGAATTTGCATGAACGGGCAATTTAGTGCAATGAGAGAAAACTGCTCTGCCTTTCCCATACCATGTCACTTCTATCTGTTACGGCCCTGACTAGAACGTCGGTCTCCTCGGCTGTGAACCGCACCTGGCGTGCGCCTGGCAAATCCGCCGTTATAATAGCAATCTGCCATGGAACAAGCGCTGCTCTTAAAGGGAATGTGAAATGACGCTCTGATCGGTTTATTGCACGTTACGCCCAAACCACACCCATTAGTGATGAAGCTACTTCGGACCAACCCATTTTTGATTTGCGCCAGGCGCAAAGTCATTTATCCCGCCGGCAAAATAGCAACCGCGCCGGAATCCCGCCCACAAAGTTACTTGCGCTTTGCGTTTTGATACTTGCATTTCAGATCGTTAATATAGGGCCCAAGTGTGTAGATAGTTACAGCAACTACTCGTGTATCGAATGAGTATAACTCTAGCTTTGTTGCTTTGTTGAAGAAATGAGTCTTCTATTGCCCCCCAGGTCCTCTTGGTTTCTTCCTTTTGGAACTGGACGTACTCATCAACTCACTCCCTGAAGATTTACATTTAGTCATTTTTTAGTCAAGATTTAGTCAAGATGGCACCCCCATGACTGTACTGGACTGAGACCACACAGATGGCCATCTTGCATTTTCAGTCCTTTGCCTTTGCTCTCTCTCGCTCCATCCCCTGCCATTTTCAATGTCAGCAACCAACTAGACCTTGGAGCTAGGAGCTGCATAATGTAACCCAGTATAAAGACCAGCAGTGGTGGTTTTAACCAATTTTACTAAGGACGCCAAGGTGGGGCCAGTGTTTAATCAGAGGGGAACAAAAAAACGGAAACAAATGATATTAAATACTTGAATTTTGCTTTACATTAAAATCATACAAACGGATCTGGCTCTTCCTTTTCCAGCTCCTCAGCTTGTAGTAGACTACAAGTCATAGTATTTCCAAGCCTTGATAGTGTAACTGAGATGACGCAGTCATTAATTCCTCTTTCAAGTAAGCCCACGTGTTCACGTGTGGAGAATTAAATTAGCTGCATGGTCTGTAGAGATCTTGGGACGCAGCTGCAATACATTACATAACAGAAAGTGTTTCATTCTGCAGAAATTGTGGAAATGTTTTGTGTATCAAACACCTCAATTGTTTTCATTTGTATAATATTACAGCTCATCTTCATTGGTAAAAGACACGATCTTTACCCGTACGTGACTTTAGTGCATGGAAAAGTGAAACGTAAATATAGGCTACTTGTCCAAAGGACAACTGCCTCAGAAAGTTAATGTCAGGCCCTGAATGATCACTGTCACTAGATATAAAGAGACGTTGACTTTCACTCGGTGCACAAAAAAGGGTAACCTAGGCTCAGGTGGGTCTTCAACCGACAAAACTTAAACAATGCCTCTTCTTGGCGGTGAAATCATTGTCCCGATTCTCTCAGGTAAGTAAACTTCTCGATCTTACGTAAACCGGAGCTCCAGCCTTCCGTGTCCCTCACGGTATCCCTACTGGGGTGGCCAGGTCTGTTGTAGGGGGCCCAACCTGCAGCTCGTCTCTCAAAACCTCACCCACCACCTAACTGTGGCTCTCCCTCTTTAACAAAACCCCTCAGGTCATCAGGGTCTCATCAGTCCCAGGTCCACTATGAGGGAGGGATGGAGCTCCCGACTCCCCCAGCAGAGGGAGCAACAGCTGGTCAGGGCTGCAGCCACCTCCAGGGAATGTGGCACCCCTCCAGGACCTAGCCTGTCGTGACGTCACACACTCCTTTCCAAAACTCTGGAAATCTCAATCTGCTATTCCCTTTTCTTTCCAGGAAAGAAACAACCACCTTCATGACACCGACTTATCTTGCTTCAACGCCGGACACTCAACGGAGTCGGCTTACTGGTGGTGGTGTTCAAGAAACGCAAGGTTCTACATTGAGAAATATCTCAGGTTGATGACTTTTGATAAAAAATTGTGTTAATATGTTTTTACATAAGAAACCATACAAATGTAAAAGAAAAAATCTTAACTCATGTAATCAGGACGGACTGGTTTTCCCTATCTGCAAGTAAAAAGAAAAGTAATAGTCACGAGTAACTCCATGGTAAATTACATTGTACTGTCTACTGTATTTAAACAGTATATCTTCACTTTCATCCATCCATTCCTAAATTCATCCATGCATCCCTTTATCTATTATTCTTGAACTCTTTAACAATCCATCCGATTATGCATCAACCATCAATCAGTATATATCACTGTTCACCAGTTAATTAAACAGTTAAACCATCCATCCTCCATCCATCAGTGAGTGTCCATACTAGTCAACATAAACTGATAGGTGTTGTCAGAGACGGAGAAGATGTGGGGTGGAGCTTCCATACGCTTTTTCCCTCCTTACTCAAGTTCAAATTTGTGAATATTTATGGATACACAATAATTGTCTTAAAATGCATGGACGATATGAAGTGAGTAGGCAAGACAATTAATACTGTTTCATGACTATATTACAAAAGTATATTCCCTAAATTCAGATTCTGATTTATGCATTCATTTGAACTCTATGTGTCTGTTCTGATGTGTTTATGGGGATAGTAGTAAATGTTTTGGAGGTGGTTGGATTGTTAAAGAGTTTAGTTTAATTGAATTTCTTTATAATTGCATCATGTTACACATTATATCACATACTGTACTTATATGAATACACTCTGTAAAATATATCGAGAGTACTAAAGTGTTCTTCTATCTACAGTACATATCCATCCACCAGACCCTTGAAGTCATTGGATGTACTGTCCAAATGGGAGAATGAACTCACAGAGACACATCAGAATGCATTTTAATGGCTTTATAATTATATTTATTATATAATTTCAATACACATTTCAATGACACAGAGTCATCTGGTAAAGTGGTAGTCAGATTGTACTTTTTTGTACATAATGTAATACAAAACATACCTTACACAATCAGTACTAAGCCACATAAAGTGTATCAAGACAGCACCTAAGTGTACTGTCCAAGGGGCTGAGTAAACACAGTAGGACATAGGTGAATAGATGTACTTGCCATGGAATTACACCATAGTGAAGCTTTATTACATTTTCCATTTGTAAGTAAAATGCATTAATGGTAGAGTTTCTATAGAGCAACAAACAAATGTGAGTTTTAATGCTTATATTATTGCAATATGTATTATTACATATTGCTCCCAAAGGGCATGGTTCCATAATGTGTTATAACGTGTCAACGGGCTCCAGTGTTAAGGGAGTGTTGCTATATAACTAGACTAGACTAACTAAAATGTTGGGAATCTCATGTTTTCAGGAATGTATAAGAATTCACATTATGACAATGTTGGGAATGTGCATGTATACAGTATTAGATGTCCATTTGCAGACATAAATATGAAAATGCATGACACCTTATAAAATCCCCAAATATAACTTGATACTTGATATCAAGTTAGCAGAAAGCCATTTTGTTATCCATTAGATGGGCCTGTTTTCATCAAAACATGCTACAAGCTTTCATACAACATTTCTATGTGTATTTTCAAACAACATTAAACTATTAACTATTATATTTACCAAACACTCCAGAGCAACTTACAGTAAGTACAGGGACAGCATGAGCTGGAGGAGGCTGAGGAGCATGCTGACATCGCTGAGTCTCAGGTCAACAAGCTTGACATTTAATCATTTAGCAGACACTCTTATCCAGAGCGACTTACAGTAAGTTCAGGACCTTCTCCCTGAGGCAAGTAGTGTGAAATGCCTTGCCCAAGGACACAACTTGATTTGGCATGGCTGGGAATCAAATCAGCTTCCTTCTGATTAATAGCCCGATTCCCTAACCACTCAGCCATCTGACCCGTATTTTTTTTTTTTTTTACTTTAAAAAAACCTTTTTGAAAAACACTTTAATAAGCAACCTTGGGTTATACAATTATTCCCCTGAACATGTTCGTGAAGTTTCACCAGAACTTTAATGAAATTGACAGGAATTTCCCACTGCTTTGTGGGAATACACATTACTAAAACAAACCTTTATAAGTTTGGCAACAATGAAAAGAAAAGGAGTGCAAAGAGTCAAGTGTATCTTACACACAATTAAATCTATGTGTCCAGGGCCGGCGCAAGCACCTTCGCCGGCCAAGATGTTTCAACACCCCCCCCCCCCCCCCCCCCCCAGGAGCGAAAAACTGAGAGACGTCCCCCCCACCCCACCTCGGCGCCCTCTGCTGGTGGTGCGGGACGGTTACTTAATGGACGCACTTCGGTATTTGGCGCCCCCCTCTTCATGGCGCCCTAGGCGGCTGCCTAGTTCGCCTATAGCAAACGCCGGCCCTGTATGTGTCCATGAATGCGTGTGTCTTCTGATATGTCCCAGAGGCTGACTACCTAATAGTGGCCTCCATTTGAGGTGAATTTGAGACAAATGCTGTATATATAGTAGGGTTTAACTCTCTCCCTATCTCATTGTTTGCATTATTAGCTAAGGCAACGAAAACATTTAAAACATTCAAAAAGTTAATTATACAGAATATTAAATGGAGGTATTTATTTCCGAATTAAAGAGTTGGAGAAGAATCTTGTTTTGTGGGCTTAGGAGAGGAGTCACAAATAAGGCCAAATAGCTTCAATATAAACAAAGTTGGGCAGCAGTACATGTGGGTGCACAACATTGACAATTCAAAAAATAAAAGGTGAAACTTCAACTTGAGGACAAAAAAGTGTTTTGCAACATACTGGTGATCTGTCCCCTACAGATAAGGAGAACATGTTGAGAGTCAGGGCTGTTTACAAGGTTGACTTACGGTACTTTACTCTGCTACAATTAGCTGTCTCAAAACTGCATAGCGATGTGTTAGTCAAGAATAGATTAATGTATTCATGTCATCTGAGCTGTATCAATTCAGTGAGGAAGCCTTATAAAGACTCTGAATGTGCTTTGAGCTTGGAGTAGGCAGTCATAACAGCTGAGGACATATGCCGTCAGCTGACTGCAAGACTGGGTTCAGATTTTTCCATGATATATTTAAGAGGTGCTACATTAGCACTACTGTAAATGACTCATTTATTTCATCTCTAAAAACAACACGTCTGCAAGTAGGAAAATGTATCCAATTCTAAACGTAAATATATGTTGCCCTTAACCAAACCAATTCTTATCCTTTCCCACTTGATTCTATTGAGACCTGCATTAAAAGTTTTGTCCATATGCACATGCTCATTCTGTTGATTCTATTAATAGCTATCCTTAATACAGTATGCCAGGGATCCCTCACAGCAAGCTGACTACTAGATGCTTGAGGTTAATAAGTTTCTTAACAGCTTGTTGTGGCTGAAGTCTAGACACTCTGCTTCAAATCATTTATAATACCGCAATATATTTGATTTGCACCAAATGGTCAGCCCCTGTCCAGATACAGATTGTGAGAGAAATTCGACAAGGTTTGAAGAAGCCAATTACAGTAGATTAGATTAAGTTCCTACTGCAATCACATAATGAATCTATTGATACAAAACCTATTTCCTAAATTGTATTAGGCCTACAACACTCTCACATGTGTTCCCCTATATGTGGTATAAATGAGTGTTCTCATACATGCTGTAGGTTCATCACTACTGTGGTTCAATGTTCAGGTAAGTTTCGGTCAGTTTACTGTTGAGAACTGTGTATAAATTGTATCAATCTCAAAACCTGAACTGATGTAGTAGCATCATCAGCACCAGATCTCCTCAGGGCTGCGTTCTTTCCCCTCTGCTCTTCTCCCTGTACACCAACAGCTGGACCTCCAGTCATCCGTCCATCAACTCATGAAGTTTTCGGACGACACCACCCTCATTGGGCTCATCTCTGGTGGAGACAAGTCTGATTATAGGTGGGAAGCGGCCAACCTGGTGACCTGGTGCAGCCAGAACAACCTAGAGCTCAATGCTCTTAAGACAGTGGAGATGGTTGTGGACTTCAGGAAGAATACAGCCCCACTCACCCCCATCACCCTGTGTGACTCCCCAGTCAACACTGTGGAGTCCTTCCGCTTCCTGGGCACTATCCTCTCCCAGGACCTCAAGTGGGAACTGAACATCAGCTGCCTCACCAAGAAAGCACAAGAGAGGATGTACTTCCTATGGCAGCTGAAGAAATTCAACCTGCAGAAAGACTATGATGATGCACTTCTACTCAGCCAATAGTGTGTTAAAATGTGTGCTTTTCTCATTTACTTAGAACGTTGTTTAATTGATGTTTGATTATAACTTCCCTTCAGGTAGAGTTGCGTTAGTCAATTTTAGATCCCAAAAATGGTATCATACTAACAAAACCATTTATGAATGTTGTATTGTTATGTTTTGAAGTATAAGCGATCCATGAACATTTTAAATATTGAATTAAAAAAACCACCAACCACTTCACACCTGTAAGCGAATCTCAGGATGACGCCCAGGTGGGGAGTAACTGACCAATCAGGAATTCTCCTTCACAAAGACACCCCCCTCTTTCCTTTGGAGTATAAAGCCCCCCAAAATATAATTACCCCCACTTGTTTGTAGAAGTGAAACTGAAGTGAAAGCGTAATTTCTAACCTATTCCTCTCAACTTGCAAACTTCACTAAATCGCCCGGAACTTTGACGAGAGATTCCGTTGTTCTATTTTCTAGACGATAACGAAACCATTGACACTACCCTTCTTCAAACCGACCAAAGTAACTGCGATTTGCTATATTTCTTACTAGCGAACATTGGCATATTGTGACCGAATTTGTTACGTTTGATTTTAGTTTGCAAATGATTTAACGTAACGCTTTTTAGGATTAGATTACCATATCAGACTGAAAAAGAGTCGTTCAGGGAATCCTTGTTATTTCCAGCCAATGATATAGTAGTCCACTGTACCAGCATAGTGGACCAGGGAGAAGAGGGCCTCGGCCTTGCCCTTGGCTGGTTTAGGCTTCTCAAATGCCTTGGTCTTACCAAGATGCTGGTCATACAGCTTGTTCTTGAAGGAAGCATCTGAAGCCTTGGGGAACATGCATTCCTCTTCAAGGATGGAGAAAATGCCCTTGGCTGTGTAGAAATATACTTTGATCAGTCAAATATACTGTGTATTAGAGTTAGCTGAAATTGCATAAATAAGACATATAATAAGCATTGTGATATGATAAGAACATGTCAGTTTATTCATACTGTATATACAGTGCCCTCCAAAAGTATTGGAACAGTGAGGCGAATTCCTTTATTTTTGCTGTTGACTGAAAACATTTGGGCTTGACATCAAATAATGAACGTGAGACCAGAGATCAACGTTTCAGCTTTTATTTCCAGGTATTTACATCAGGATCTGATGCACAACTAAGAAAATATCACATTTTGTTTGAATCCACCCATTTGTCATGTGATCAAAAGTATTGGAACAGATATACTTAAAACATATTTAAGTGAATAAGACTTAATATTTAGTTGCAAATCCTTTGCTTTCAATAACTGCAGCAAGTCTGTGACCCATTGACGTCACCAAACTTTTGCATTCTTCCTTTTTGATGCTTTCCCAGGCTTTCACTGCAGCCTCTTTCAGTTGTTGTTTGTTTTGTGGGGTTCCTCCCTTCAGTCTCCTCTTAAGCAGGTAAAATGCATGCTCTATAGGGTTTAAGTCTGGAGATTGACTTGGCCAGTCTAATACCTTCCATTTCTTGCCCCTGATGAACTCCTTTGTTGTTTTGGCAGTGTGTTTTGGGTCGTTATCTTGCTGCATGATGAAGGCTCTGCCAATCAGTTTGGTTGCATCTTTCCTTAAATTGGCAGACAAAATGTTTCTGTAGACTTCCGAGTTCATTTTGCTGCTGCCATCATGTGTTACATCCTCAATGAAGATTAATGAGCCCGTCCCAGAAGAAGCCATGCAAGCCCAAGCCATGACATTACCTCCACCGTGTTTCACAGATGAGCTTGTGTGTTTGGGATCATGAGCAGTTCCTTTCTTTCTCCAAACTTTAGCCTTTCCATCACTTTGGTAAAAGTTAATCTTTGTCTCATCAGTCCATAAAACTTTGTCCCAGAATTTTTGAGGTTCATCTCTGTACTTTTTGGCAAATTCCAGCCTGGCCTTCCTATTCTTCTTGCTAATGAGTGGTTTGCATCTTCTGGTGTAGCCCTTGTACTTTTGTTCATGAAGTCTTCTGCGAACAGTAGATAGTGATACCTTCACTCCTGCCATCTGGAGGTTGTTGCTGATCTCACTAACAGTTGTTTTAGGGTCTT